>NC_136062.1:483508159-483860659 GCF_964261635.1 Lissotriton helveticus | reverse complement strand
CGATACCAACGGTACCAGTCCAGCCAGAGGTTCGTGAGGAGCTTTGTGTGAAAATTCTGGAGGAAGGTCTGCCACTTCATCGACCCCTGAAAGTCGACGTGGTCCGAAAGTCTTTGCTGCGAGGTTCCCCGCTTCCCGACGGCTACGAAGGACTGCTGCCCTGGCTATCGCCCTGATTTGGACCCTTGAAGTTTGGTAGAGCGAAACACTAAGACGAGTCTTCTGGTGACGTCATCGATATCTCAGTTAAGTATAAGTGGAGCGTCTCCCAGTCCTTAGTTGGTTCTTAGTCTTGGGTATCCCTTTGGGATCATATTTGGAACTTGCAAGTGCCAAAGCCGAAGGACTCGTGTATTCACGAGAAATATCGTAATCGATAATCCTTTGAAGTTTGGAGCTAGACTAGAGAGCGAAGATGCCTGGTCTTAGACTTGGAAATTTGTTTTGTCTTGGTTGTAATAATAGGGACTCCCGATTGGAGGACTCGTGTCCGGTTCCTCCGGTTGGAACTCCAACTTATGAGTTATACGTAAAACATGGCGTAGGTCCCATCACATATAACGAAGTGTGGATCAAATATACCAGAAAAGATGGTGTTTTAAAATGGCCCCAATATGGTAGCTTTGACACAGAAATTTTAGACAATCTCGAAGTTAAACTTTTTAAAAAGAAAGCCCGGCCGGCGATGTTTGACTCTTTCCGCCTATGGCGTAAGGAAGCCAAACAGAAGGAAATCAAATTAGCAAAGAAAAATAAGAGAGAAGGGGGAATTTCGGTAATGCAAGCTGCTATGCAGTTTAAAGACAATGAAGAAGAACAGATGAGTGAGCAGTTGCACAGGCAACGTAAAATGGTAATAGATAAATGCTATCCGGTTTTGCCGTCTCTTCAGCAAGAGGCAGCAAAAGAGCGTGAAAAAGATCCGTTAATGTCGCATTTATTAAGTACGCCACCCCCCTATGCGCAAAATGCCACTACACCTCCGCAACCTTTAGTTGTGCAACCTGTGCCTTCTGTTCCTCCACAGCACCCACCAGCTGTTCTTCAGCTGGCTCCTGCTCCTTTGGTGCAGCCTCCTCAAGGCCCACCGATCACACCTGTTTCACCTGTGCTTTCTACCACTTTGCCTAGTGCACCTTCTACTTCTCCTAATGATCCCTTTGCTATTGCTTCTGCCCCTGCCTTATCGCACCGTTTTTCCACCCGTTCTTCCTTCAGTTCGGCAGAAAATGGCCAGCACTGTTACTAATCTTTTCTCACCTCTTTTTGGGTCGCCTACTACGACCCCTAACATGGGACGAAGACAGTTGCGAAGTCAACTGCCTGACTATCAAGAGAGAGATTCACTGAATCGTTTAGCACATAAATGGGTTATGGACACTGTAAAGTATGATGTAGAGTCAGTCATGGAAGTCTTCCGTCAATGGGAAGCACCGACGCAGAGACATGTTTTTGAACAAATGTGTGTTTTTCTTTGTGAGGATCTGGAAGACAATGATCTGGAATACAACCCACAAGAGTTGTGTTGTGTGCGGTTCAATTTCGCAGAGGGCATGATTGTAGGTCGCGATGTCAAGAGAGCGGTTGAGATATTGTTGTCATATCGGAGTAAGGGGGGCCCTTCTCAGTCGCTATTTGAGCATGGTAGGAAAAAGGCGCGACAGTACCCCATGAGAGAAGTTCCCCCACAATGGAGAGAGGGTGATGCAAATTCTAACCCACCTATTCAGCCTCACTTTCAGAGTGTGTGGGTACATGTCCCATGGAGGCGAGCTGAAGTTTTAGCCCTTAAACAGACATTACCTGATCCCCGTAAAAATCCTGCAGGGTATTACAAAGAGTTGTCACAAACTGCTGGGTCATGTATAATGAATTTAGCCAATATCGATATGTTATTTGGGAACGTTGTTCCACAGCCTTTATGGGGTAAGATTCGTCATGTAGATCATGACCAGGAGTTAGGTGACTCATGGGCTAATATTGCTGCTGCAGATGCCCGACAAGTTGGTGGTGCTAAGCCTGAGCCTTTAGTAGCCGAACTTCCTGGTAAAATAATTGATTACATGAAAACGACAATGCCTGCAATACGTGTAAATTGGGATAAGTTGTCTGCATGTAAGCAGAAGAAAGATGAAACGGTCTCAGATTTCTTCACCAGATTTGAAGAGACTTTTGTCGACCACAGTGGTCAAGATATGAGCACAGAAGGTGGTCAGCGTTTGTTCGTCGATAAATTTGTGCACAATCTGCTTCCAGAGTTGTGTAAAAAGTTAAAAGACTCAGAAAGTTCTTGGGCAGTTTCCTCCTCAGCACAGATATTGGCTACTGCACAATATTACGAAAATCGAGACAAAAACGAGAAAGACAGAGCAGAAAAGAAAACTAAAGAGTTGAAAACGAAGGTTTTGTTACAGCAAGCATATCCGCCACGTGGTGGTGGTAGCCAGAATAGTGGTGGTCAAAATAATAATGGTCAGGGTAACTATCAGAATAATTATCAGCAGCCTCAACAGTATCAGAGGAACTCGCAAAGAGTTGAGTATACTCAACCACGTGTCCCTGTAGGCCCCAATCAGTGTTCATATTGTAAGGAAGAGGGTCATTTCAAGTATAGTTGTCCTATTTTATTACAGCGTGCAAATGGTCCTTCTGGTGTAAGAGGTCGAGGTGTTCAGCAAGCGTCTAGAGGTAGAGGGCGTGGAAATTTCCCCCAGAACACACAGTCTCTTCCACCTCAAAATTTGATGAATAAGTTCGATCAGCAGAATAACGCATCTAATAGGACAGCTCAGTACTATACTGATGATTACTATACAGAAGATGAGCATTGGGAAGGTAATGATTGCTAGGACAGCCATAGACAAAGAGAGGGAGTTGTTTCAGTTCCAGTAGATCAGAGTGGACCTTATGTTGAGGTGATTACATCAGGTGTGTCAGAGCCTTTTCTGTTGGATACTGGTGCTACAAAGAGTTCTATTATGCACTCCAAACTCCCTGGCGCACCTTTGTCTGGCGAAATGAACGTTTCTGTAGGTTTTTCTGGTGCCCCAGTTAGAAATCAGATTTCTAACCCTTTGTCCCTTTCTGTTGGACCTTGTGAATTCGGAGCACCCCTTATACTGACAACAGGTTGTGGTGAAAACTTGCTAGGATTAGATTTGCTAAAAAGATTGTATGCGACTTTGTACTGTTCTCCTTCTGGAGTACAACTTACACTGGGTAAGAAAGTGGTTTCTCCCATGTATTTGTCGAGAGACAAACTTCCAACAGAATTGTCATCTCTCCCTAATATTCTTTGGGCTACTGGTCCTAATGATGTAGGTCTTTTGGAAATACCACCATATGTTGTAACATTGAAAGCCAATATTAGAATGCCACGAATTCCCCAATATAGAATTTCTAGTGAAGGTGAAAAAGCTTTGCTAGTGATCGTTTACGAGCTTATTGCAAAGGATGTGATTGAAGAGACAAGAGGCAACGTTTGCAATAGTCCTGTTCTGCCTGTTTTAAAACAAACTGATCCCTCTCAGCCACCTGTGTACAGATTTGTGATTGATCTTAGAGAGGTCAATAAAATAGTTGTGCCACAATTTCCAGTTGTCCCCGACATTACTGCCCTATTGACCATGATTCCAGCTTCTGCCACCTGGTTTTCGGTGATTGACCTGAAGAATGCTTTCTTCAGCATCCCGATTGCTGAGGAGAGCAGGGATATTTTTTCCTTCAGTTTAGGAGGACGCAGTTTCCGCTTTAAACGCACTCCTCAGGGCTACTGTGAAAGTCCATCAATATATAGTCAAGCTCTAAAGACACAGCTTGATACGATTGTTTTACCTGAAGGTGCTACTCTTGTACAGTACGTTGATGATTTGCTTATTGCTGCAGATACTGAGGAAATATGTAAGAAAGCCACGTTGTCATTGTTGCATCATCTGTGTGATTTGAATCACAAAGTGTCACTTTCCAAATTACAATATTGCCGACAAGAAGTGACCTACTTAGGTCACCTCTTATGGAAGGAGGGAAGGAAACTGACCCCAGAAAGAATTCAGGCAATAGCGAAATTGAGTGTGCCAAAAACACAGAGAGAAGTGCGTGCTTTCTTGGGCATTACATCGTACTGTAGACAGTGGATACCAAATTTTTCGTTATTAGCCAAACCTTTGGTGGCATTAACGTGTAAAGATACACCCAATCCCATTCCCTGGTCTGGAGAGTGTCAGAAACGTTTTCCTGAATTGCGCACAGCATTATGTTCGGCTCCTGTGTTGGGTACCCCCAACTACAGTAAGCCCTTTACATTATATGTCCATGAGAAGGAAGGTTGTGCATTGTCAGTTTTGACTCAATTGTTTGGGGACAAACAGCGTCCATGTGCATATTTTTCGTCGACTTTGGATCCAGTAGCTAGAGCATTGCCAAGTTGTTTAAGAGCCACAGCGGCAGCAGCTGTTTCTATTCGACAGTCTGCTGGTCTAGTAATGAACAATACACTAGTTTTAATGGTCCCACATGCAGTAGAGACGTTGTTAAATAGAACCAAGACACAGCACTTAACTAGTGCTCGATTGTCAGGTTACGAATTAACCTTGTTAGCGAGTCATGTGCACATAAAAAGATGCAACACACTCAACCCAGCTACGTTGTTGTCAATTATAGAGGAATTAGATGCTTCAGAACAGCATGATTGTTTTCTTAGAACAGAGGAAGAAACGAAAGGGAGAATAGATCTCCTAGACACTCCTCTTGCTGAATGTGATGGTACATTGTGGGTGGATGGTTCATGCTTCAAGCTCCCGAATGGTGACACGACTGCAGCATATGCTGTCACGACTTTGCATACAATTGTTGAAGCTGCACGTATTCCACATAATTCAGCGCAGGCAGCAGAATTGATTGCACTCACGAGAGCATGTGTGTTGTCAAAAGGAATGAAAGTGACTATCTATACCGACAGTCAGTATGCTTTTGGTGTGGCTCATAGTTTTGGACGATTGTGGAGAGAACGTGGGTTCCTGACTTCGCATGGGGCTAAGATTCAGCATGGTCAGTTGGTGAATGAGCTTCTTGAATCACTGACCATGCCTCTGCAAGTGGCGATTGTGAAATGTAGTGCTCACAAGAAGGTGACTGATGATGTTGGTCGTGGAAATGCATTTGCTGACGAAATCGCGAAAGAAACTGCAAGGAATGTGATGAGCCGAATGTATGTTGCAGGCCCTGCAAGATGGGTTGGTGATATTGGAATGTGTGAAGACACGATAGAGAGTGTGAAATCTATTCAAGCTGAAGCTACAGAGAAAGAGTTGAGTGTGTGGAGAGAGAGTACGGGTAAATTGGATGCAGATGGTTGTTGGGTTGAATTGTCAGAGCATCAGAGATGGTTGTTACCCGATGCGTATGTGCTTGCAGTGGTTACAATGGCTCATGGAATGGCTCACATCAGCGTGAAAGGGATTTGTAAGTTGTTGGCTCCAGTATGGCAAAATGCTGGAATCCCTAAGTGTGCAGAGAATGTGGTCAAGAATTGAATGGTGTGTCTGCAACACAATCCTGGTAGGGGGACCCCAACTCCAGCTGGTCATTTTGCACCTCCTACGTATCCGTTTGAGGTTTTGCAGCTAGATTTCATTCACATGGAGAGGTGCAACAATTTAAAATACGTACTCGTTGTTGTTTGTGCCTTCTCAAGATGGATAGAAGCATACCCCCTAAAAGACAATACTGCCTTATCCACAGCCAAAGCCCTTGTGAAAGAGTACTTCCCCAGATTTGGAATGCCTAGAATGGTCTGGAGCGATAACGGAAGTGAATTTGTGGGTCGTGTGATGAAGAGAGTGTGTGAAGGGCTAGGTATTCAACAGAGGTTCCACGCTGCAAATCACCCCCAATCAGCTGGATTAGTAGAATGTTACAACGGCACTTTAAAACTTAAATTGGCCAAAATCCAAGCAAGCACGGGTCTTAAATGGCCTGACGCTCTACCATTAGCACTCCTGTCCACCAGAATGACTGTACATTCACGAGTGAAACTTAGCCCCTATGAGATAATCTTTGGCTGCCCGGCCAACATATGGGGAGTGCCTAGACCCACTAAGTTCAGTGAGATTGAACACCCTGTTTTGCTTGATTATCTATACGAATTGACGGCTAAATTGCGTGTTTTGCATCAACAGGTTCACGACACCCTGCCTCCGGTATCTGAGACTCCAGGACATCGGATCAACCCTGGATCCTGGGTGTTGGTCAAGAACTTCCAGAGAACGAAGAACGACCAGCCCAGGTGGACCGGACCGCACCTTGTCCTTCTTTCCACAAGATCAGCCGTTCGAGTGGAGGGGAAGGCCAACTGGATCCACGGGGTCCACTGTAAAAGAATCCCTTTACCTCTGCCGTATGACCAGTGGGTCCAGAAGGGTGTCGCTGACTCAGAAACAAACACCGTGCCACGTTTCCTACCTTTCAGTGAGGCACGTGTAAAAGGAACTAACTCTGAACGTGAAAGTGAGAACATTTTGCAAGAGGCTGTGCCACCATCCAAGCGATTGAACACTTTGGAGCCTGAACTCCTGTTTCAGGATCAAACAGTACCTGGAAGAACATGTTACAATTTGAGACCGAGACCTATGGACAAATAAACATATTTTTTCCCTCCAAGTACTATTTTTTAGGTGCAGCTCTCCCATCTGAGAAAACTTGCTTATTTTTGTTTTTCTAACCGCCATCCGGGTTCCGCTGCTAGGGCCGCGATTGCTTAAAGTCTTTGGGGTGCAGCTGACGACGTTAGGTCGGCAGTTCTGGTTGGTCTAAGGGAGTTGCCCTGGACTGACAGAAGCATTTCTTAGCAGAATCAACCTCCCGTCGCGGGCAGCACTTTAGAGAGGATGGAGTTTTCAGAGATGGAGAGACCCGCCAAACCAATGAACTTTAAACACAGATTATGTAAAATTATGACAAGGAAAAGCTTTTTGATATTGTGCATTTTTATGTTATTCAGTTTGATGATATTTTTAATAAGTTATGTGTTATTCTCTTTTCGTGTAACCTTTGCACCCACTGCATCGCCCATACCTCCTCCTACTGTTTCCTCTCATTCTTTTCAACTCCTTCCTGAACACAAATCCGCTAGGAGATTAGAGTTCATTAATAACTCCTTTGTTCAGCTCTTGCACCAACACCAACTTGTAATGAACACAACTAACTGTTGGGTGTGTGGTCTTATGCCTCACACTACGGATAAAGGTATCCCTTATCTGGTCCTGCCATTCAGTCACAATGGTTCTGTGTGGGCATACAGAACAATGTTCATATATGCGCATGAAGTCTACCCCCTACTTTCTGTAACAGACAATCCTAAAAATAGTGCTCTAGTTAAGGGTATAGTAGACATGATTAAGGAACGTATTTCTTATGAGACTATCCCGAGAGATGAGACACTAGTATACATAGGATGGAACTTAACCGGATATGGAGCTACTCTGAGTGAGAAACAACAAGCTAAGAGATCTTCCCCGATTTGGATTGTACCCCATCAGGGTCATCTGTGTCTGCAAGGTAATGGCACGAATCCCAGGGCTCAGTTAGGGAAGAGTATCTGCACTAAAACGTATGTTTTTGCAGCCCAGACTTCCCCTTCGTTTATAGCAGCTAAGGGTACCTATTTCATCTGCCATGATAGAGCCTATACATGGTTGCCCCCTGACTTTTCGGGCTCATGTTTTGTTTCATTCCTGTTGCCTCCCACCTACACAGCAGCGGCGGACTACCACCGGACAAGGATAGTTAGAGGTGTCTTGAGTGAAGAAGACACTGCAGGTCAAGAATTTGGGGACTTCGTAAATGGTTTTCTGCCGTTCTGGGGACCCATGGTTAACAGCAGGAACATAAGGCAATTGACAAGGGTGGTTGAGTCCACCATAATAGAAACTGCTGGTGCCCTTAGTAACTTGACTGCTGAGCTCCAGTCGGATCGACTTATGACCCTTCAGAACAGGGTCGCTTTAGATGTCATACTTGCAGACCGAGGTGGGGTATGTAGATTGATCCAATCGAGTTGCTGTATTTTTATCCAAGATAACGCTCCAACAGTGTACCAGGCCATCTCTAAACTGCATAAGATTTCCGAATCTATTCATGTAGATAAAGGAGATTGGTCATTTATGGGGTGGTTCTGGGAACTGATATCCGGCTGGGAATGGAAAATTCTGATGGTCAATGGGATGGTCTTAGCCATTCTTTTCCTGTTCTGTCTGTGCGTGCAGTGTGCTCCTGCAATATGTGGCCTCTGTGTCACATCATGTGTAAGGAAGCCTGTATCAAGAGACGAACTAAGTACTAGAATGATGTTACAGCAACATCTCAATGACTTTAGGAATATAGATCTGGACTCAGATTAGCATGAGGATAGATTAATTGCCTATGTAAGGGCAAACGGAGGGTTGTGGTTCTGAAAATTCTGAACTTGTGTAATAATTCAGGCTCGAGAATAAAACTTCATCATAACATGACGAATTTAGTATCAAAAGACCGAGAATGACGAGTACACCATGTACAAACATTTTCAGCATATTCGAGCGACGATTTCACCTCGAAATCGTCATTATCGTTCTGAACCCTCGGCTTCCATTTTATGTATGGCAGCCATTTTGTGAGTTGCCCTTTACATAGGCTTTAATCCAGCTAAATTCGATCCCAAAGGACACGTACACCTTAATCGACTTTCCTATGACCTGTGCAAATTGGAACCATTGCCCCAGGCCGAACCTGGTAGGTCAGTTCCTCTCCCAGTGGCCGAACAAGATAGCATCAAGGCTCAACAAGCCATAAAACCTTTTTATCGCACACGCACCCTGACGAATCTTGCTCACATCAGTCCCTGCTCTTTTCTCTCACTTGCTTTATGATGGGGAGGTGCCCGTTTTTATTAGGGGTCCACTGATATTTGATGGAAATACCGGACCTTGCCGGGTAATTTATTTTGGGCTGGACGAAGTGAAATATGGACATGTCACCATGACTCTGCTTTTCCCATTGTAACGAAAAATGTTAATAAGTATACTGTAAATGCAAGAATGTTTGCCTGAAGCTGAATATTTTGTATAAAAGGAGAAGCCTGGTTTTGTGAATTCGAGTAGTCTCCTGAGAACATACATCCCGTGTGTTGTACTTCCAGGACTCTTGTTACCTTGGTTGCAGCCAATAAAATCGATCCTTGACTTCACCTAGAAGACTCTGAGTTTCTGTGGTCTGAATCAGGAAAGTACCCGAGGTCTCTGGGTGTACCCTGGCACCGCTGGGTTGCCGGTTCAGTACCGGTTCTAAAAAACCCAGTACCTCAAGTGCACCAGGGACCCATTTGAAACAAGAGCTATTCCCAATTCGTCCGCCAACTCCCACCTGCAGCAGATTTGTGAATTTGAGTAAGGCATGGATTGTGCACCCCACAGGGATTCATTTGCGCGCCTGGTTTTCGCCAGGCAAATCGTGGCTCAAATCACACAGAGAAATGTGCGAAAGAAATCTGAGTTTCTGCAACTTGGAGTCGGAAAATTCATGCACAAGTCAACAGTTATTCCTCATTCTGGGTGTCAAAACGTCATCACGGAATCAAGTGCATCATGTCACCCGAAAAATTCTGTACCCCTTGTCAATTGTGTTTACTTAATGTACAAAAGAAGATCGGTAGTGGTGTATCCAAAGGATAAGGACCGCACATATACTATAGATAGTCAAGCTGTAACCAGTACTGGAATAATGATAGATATTCAGTTTAGAAGCCGGAGTGCTACATAGACCACTGTCCCCCACTACCAAGAGGGACTAATGACAATCCAAGATTGGCAAAATTCAACTGAAATGGAGGGGTCAAACAGAGCACAATCCTAACAGACATATGTACATTAACAGACTAATGGGTCTCCTAGTTTTTTCACAGTTTACGAAGATTGTCCAATAGTGTCAGCATTTGGACACAACAAACAGGCAAAAAAGTTCAAATTATCATATTCTTTATTAGGAAATCCATGGGAGTAGACTTGACAAGAAACAGCCGACACGTGTTTCGTCAGTACTGTGTGTCAGTACTAAGACTTTTTCAAGGCTAAACGAAGCGAAACAGTCACGTCGTATCTCAGCTGGAAGTTTGTCCAAGTGGAAAAAGTTAAAAGTCAGGGGCCATAGCCAAGAGTATTCGAAGTGATCAAGTGTCATCAAGAAGCAAAAGTCCAGAACTACGAGGTCAGATCGTTCCAGGTAGTGACTTTCCGGTCAATGCACCAAAGGCATACTTTATACACCAACCAAATGACTCATCCACTCAGGTCTCGTGGAAACAAGAGCTGAATATATATGTTGCTGTAGGTCGTAAACAATGTCTGATGAAAAATCCCAAGTAACGAAACGGCAGATTTCTGTAGGTTCAGTTCAGTAAAGCCATCATAAGATGTATAGACTCGACTAACAGAAGCCACTCATAATAGGTTTCAGGTGTTTACTTAATGCTCAGCTCACACTTAGATTTATGTGAGAATCAAAATGGGGTTCCAAGTCATGAAATTCCAAGTCAGCCTTATACTGCTGTTGGCCATCTAGAGTAGTGTTCAGTGTCACGCTCCACACCACCGCCTAAGAGGAGTCTTAAACTGAAATGTCGTTCATCTAACCCTAGCAGAATGCCCTGCACGAGGCCGGAGGAGGCCACCACATGCTGTGCCAGCCCAGACTGATCCTTTGTCATTCTGAATGTGGCAATCAGCTACAGACAGAATGACACTGGGCGGGTGGGGCTGCTCTTGTGCACAGGGGAGTGCGAGGCGCCGCTTTTAATTTTTTAAGAGCAGGCAGTGGTCCTTTAGGAAAAAATGTTTGCACTAAAATTCACAAAGGAGGAGGGGTCCCTTGGGAACCCCTTCCGATTTGTGAAAGGGTTACCACCAACTTGAAGTTGGTGGTAAAATGCAAATCTTTTGCAACCGCATTCACAGTCACAAAGCATTCTTACATACCGCTGCGATTCAGTATTAGGACGGGACACCCTGAACACGCCCCTTCCTAACACCGAATCACAAATAGAGATAGATACATAGGAAAAACCTTTTTGCTGGTCGCAAACAACTGATTCTGCGAATTGGGACATTTGCGACAATAAAAAAGGTTCATACATGTGGTCCATAGTGCATACATTTTAAACTGCAAGAATCCTTATGAATAGAACATCACCAGCCACATGCATCAAGCTAAAAACCGGTCGCAAACGGGCAGATTCTCAGAATCTGCCCCTTTGTGACCGGTATTTTTGCATTTGGGATGCATCATCCCAAATGCAAAAATCGCAATTTATTTAAGGAATCTCTAAATTGAGATTCCTTAAACTGTGATTGCATTTAAGGAATCCTAAATTGAGGTTCCTTAAATGCATGGCATCAAAGTAAAAAAAATTGCGATTTCACTAATAGGAGTAGCAAATTACTGTGAAGTTCAACTTCATGGTAATTTGCAAAAACTTTGAAAAATGCACTTTTGTTTCATGTCTCATGTTGCGCACACACATGCCCTTAGGGCATGTGTGTGCGCAACATATGTGCACAGATCAATTTCAGGGGTGCAACAGGGTGTCCTTTGGACACCCCTGCACCCTTGAAATTGCATTCTCAATTTGCGATTCGCTAATTGCGATTCGCAATTTGAGAATGTCTTCCCATTCATTCCTATGGGCCTCTAGACCCATAGGAATGAATGGGGAGGTATTCCTTAATTGCGACTCGCAATTAAGGAATATTAAGAAATCGCAATTTTTTTTATCGATTTCTTCATGCATAGCCTTTTGCTATTCCTTATTAGCGATTCCTTATTTTTTGCTAATAAGGAATCGCAAATGGCATTGTTGATGCACGTGGGCCCACATGTTTAAAATACAGTATCTAATTGGGTGATATTTCTCTATAATGACTCGTAATATTTTATGGTGCGGACTCCAAAGCTTCCAATGAAATGCCCGGATGCGGTACTGCCCGATCTAGAGTGAACTGCCCCCCGGCAATATCTGGCTGCAGACGTGCCCCAGACAGTACAAGAGCCAGCAAAACTGTAATGCATAATTGATACAGTGTGTAGGGTGTTTGCGACCCTGGTGCGTGAACAAAAAAGTAGAATGATGTAGTGTTAGACGGGGACCTGGAGGGTCGGCCGAGCACAAGGGGAGAGGCCTCCGGTGAGGGCCGTCCCCAGCGATCGTACAGACAAGCAACTTCCCCCCCACAGATGGACACCACACGAAGATCAGATTAACACCTTTTATAGGCAGTTCTTGAAGTCAGGTAGTACGATACAATGAGATCAGGACACGATGATCCTCTCAATTCTAGTCTCTATTAGGGAAGGGGGTAGCGGGACAGTCTTGGTACCCGTAGGTACGGCGGTGGAACGGTGTTAGCTCACAATCCTCGAGCTTGGTGTTCGGACGGGTCAGACCGCGGCAGCGCCAGCAGGTCCCGAAGAGGTCGTAGGTGGCAACGGGCCGCAGCAGCGCCAGCAGGTCCCAACGAGGATGAAGGTTACAACGGGCCGCGGCAGCGCCAGCAGGTCCCACGAGGATGAAGGTTACAACGGGCCGCGGCAGCGCCAGCAGGTCCCACGAGGATGAAGGTTGCAGAAGGCCGCGGCAGCGCCAGCAGGCAGGACAATAGTTCACAAGGCAGGGCTGCGGCAGCGCCAGCAGTCCGTCAAGGATGAGTTCGTCGCGGTGTCTCTCGACTCCAGGATACAACTGCCTTCCTGTTCTGGGGCTGCCTCAGTTATAGGTCTGGCCCGCTTTGATGTCCGGACCCTCGCTCTTGGAGGTCGGGAGGTCCGGGATGAGGGAGTCTAGACACCCAGCAGGGGGGTGGAGCCAGCGCCCGGGGAGGCTGGGGGTGATCGGCACCTGGCGGGAGAGAGCCATCGACACCTCTTACTCCCATTGACCTGCCAAGTGGTCCGTTCACCTCCTGGGTGGAGGGTGGTGCCGGGATGTCGGGACCTGGCCAGGCCCGGGGTTGGGGTCGAGCTGAGGCCACGCGGCCTCGTGGCGCAGTGTCTAAGATGGCGGCTGGCCCGGGCAAGGGTGCTGACGGTGGCCCAGGCCAGGGACACAGGGATTCCCAGGAGCAGACGTCCCATGGGGGACGGGTTGGGGGTTGCTTCTGCGGGTAGTACCTGGAAGGCCGGTACCAGGGCCCTGTCATGCGGGGAGGGAGCGAGCCCTTCATGGGGCCTGTCCAACATGCGTCCCCCCCAGCTGAAGGCGGGGAGAGTCACCCATCCTCTTGGGGACTTTCCTCGTCGAGGCGGAAAAAGCGGGACAGGCCGTCCGCGTTGGCGTGGTCTTGACCAGGGCGATGCTCTACAGTGAAGTCCATCCCCTGCAGGGAGATGGACCATCGCAATAGTTTGGGGTTCTCCCCCCGCATTTGCATGAGCCATTGCAGGGGCCGATGATCTGTTTGTACCCGGAAGTGGGTTCCGAAGAGGTAAGGCCGGAGCTTCTTGAGGGCCCATACTACTGCGAAGGCCTCTCGCTCAATGGTGCTCCAGCGCTGTTCTCGGGGCAGTAGGCGTCTGCTGATGAAGGCCACTGGTTGGTCGACTCCTTCGGGGTTCAGTTGGGAGAGGACGGCCCCAATACCATGGTCGGAGGCATCGGTCTGAACGATGAACTCGCGGCTGTAGTCGGGGGCCTGGAGCACAGGAGCGGTGCACATGGCGGCCTTCAGCTTCTCGAAGGCCGCTTGACAGTCGGGAGTCCAGTTGACTCTTTGTGGGTGGTTCTTAGACGTGAGTTCCGTGAGGGGCCCCACAATGCTGCCATAGTCCTTCACGAACCGCCGGTAGTATCCGGTGAGCCCCAGGAAGGCTCGGACCTCGGTATGTGTTTCGGGGGGTTGCCAGGACTGAATGGCAGCTACCTTGAGTTGGAGGGGGGCCACCAGACCGCTCCCCACTTGGTGTCCGAGGTAGGTCACGGACCCCTGGCCGATTTGGCACTTGCTGGCCTTTATGGTGAGGCCGGCCTGTTGGAGGGCCTGCAGGACCTCTCGGAGGTGGTGGAGGTGGTCTGTCCAGTGGCGGCTGTATACCGCGATGTCGTCCAGGTAGGCGGCGCTGAATTCCTCGAGGCCCGCCAATACCTGGTTCACCAGTCTTTGAAAAGTGGCTGGAGCGTTCTTCATGCCGAATGGCATCACTCTGAAATGGTAGTGCCCATCCGGGGTGGAGAAAGCGGAACGTTCTTGGGCCCTGGGGGTGAGGCCGATCTGCCAGTAGCCCGCTGTCAGGTCGAAGATGCTTAGGTAGCGGGCTGCCCCCATGCGGTCGACTAGTTCATCTGCTCGGGGGATAGGGTGAGCGTCGGTTCGGGTGACCGCGTTCAGACCCCGATAGTCGATGCAGAATCGGAGCTCAGGGGTGGTGCCCGGGGCCGCGGCCTTGGGGACCAGGACGACCGGGCTGGCCCAGGGACTGTCCGAAGGTTCGATGACCCCGAGGGCGAGCATCTTGGAGACTTCTTCTTGGATGCATGTACGTACCCGATCCGGTACTCGGTACGCCCGGTGTCGGACAGGAGGACTGTCCCCAGTGTCCACGTCGTGCAGGCACCAGGAGGTGACTTCGGGTGCGAGGGAGAACAGGTTTGCGAACGGCAGCAGGAGGGCCCGACAATCTTGACGCTGCTCTGGGGTCAGGGCCTCGGAGAGTCGGACCCCGTCCACCGAACCATCTCTTTCACGGTTCCTCAGTAGGTCAGGGAGGGGCTCGGAGTCTCCTTCTGCGCCACTGTCGGTAGCCATCAGCAGGCTGAGCTCTGAGCGCACGAAGTGGGGTTTGAGTCTGTTGGCGTGGAGAACCCGGAGGGGGTTCCGGGGGGACTCCAGGTCGATGAGATAGGTGACGGGACTCTTGCGCTCGATCACCTTGACGGGCCCTGTCCATTTGTCCTGCAAGGCACACGGTTCGATGGGGGACATCACCCATACCTGCTGACCCGGTTCAAACTCGATGGAGGAGGCATGTTGATCGTACCACTTCTTCATGTCCTCTTGACTGGCCTCCAGATTGGCTTTGGCGATCTCCCTGAATTTCCGGGTCTGATTGCGGAGGGTCAGGAGGTACTTGTAGACGTCTGGAGGGGATTTTAGGGGGGCCATTTCCCATTCCTCCTTCACTAGGCTGAGAGGCCCGCGAACGGGGTGTCCGTACAGGAGTTCGAAGGGGCTGAAGCCGAGGGACTTCTGGGGGACTTCTCGGTAGGCGAAGAGGAGGCACGGTAGTAGCACGTCCCACTGGCGGCGTAGGGGTTCTTCTAGCCCCATGATCATCCCCTTGAGAGTGCGGTTGAACCGCTCGACCAGTCCGTTTCCCTGGGGGTGATAGGGGGTTGTGAATCGGTAAGTGACCCCGCACTGCTGCCAGAGGGATTTCATATACTTTGAAATAAAGTTCGTGCCCCTGTCACTGACGACTTCCCGGGGGAAGCCCACTCGAGAAAAGATCCCCATTAAGGCTCGACCCACTACTGGGGCTGTTATAGTACGAAGGGGGACCGCTTCAGGATAGCGGGTGGCGTGGTCCACCAGAACCAGGATGAAGCGATGCCCTTGTGCTGTTCGGGGGTCCAGGGGCCCCACAATGTCTATTCCCACCCTTTCGAACGGGGTGGTCACCACGGGGAATGGTTGTAGGGGTGCCTTGAGTTTGCGGCCGCTCTTCCCGCTGGCCTGGCAGGTCGGGCAGGACCGGCAGTGGTTGGAGACGTCATTTCTCATTTTGGGCCAAAAAAAGTGAGTCACCAGGCGGTGGTAGGTTTTGTCTTGCCCCAGGTGCCCAGCCAGGGGGACATCATGGGCCAAGTTCAACAGGAAGTCTCTGAAGTGGAGGGGCACCACCAGCACTCGACCGGCCCCCAGCTCTGCGATTCTCTGCTCGCTGTACAAGAGATCATTGTCCCAATAAACCCAGTGGGCCCCGGTGGTGTCTCCTTGGCCCTGGGCGAGCGCTTGCTGTCGCAGTCCCTCGAGGGAGGGACAGGTCTTTTGCTCCTGCCGGAATTGTTCTTGGGTGGGCCCCCCTTCTTGACGCCACTGAGCCAGGTCGGGAAGTTCGGGGGGCTGTGCGGACCCCTCTGGGGTTGGTTCCGGGTGGTCGGTATGGATGGAGTCGTCTTCGGGAGCGATCGGGGGAGGAGGTGCTGACCATTCGGGTTCTTCCGGTCTAGGGATGGTGCGGGTGGCCATGGACCGGGTGGTCACGCACGCCCAGTCCGGGAGACCCAACATCCCCAGATGCTCTCTTCTTTCAACAGCTGCCCACGGGGAGCTCTCGAGATCGTTCCCCAGGAGGCAGTCCACGGGGGCATCGTCGCGGACAGTTACTTTTAGCATGCCGGACACTCCTCCCCATTCGAAGGGGACGCAGGCCATCCGACACAGGCTCTCCGAATTGTCTGCCGATCGGACGGGGCAAAGAACGTTTGGCAGGATTTGTTCTGGGGTCACCAGGTGACAGCGGACGGCCGTCACACTGGCCCCGGTGTCACGCAGGGCTTCGGCCTTGCGCCCATTTATGCTCACCCATTGGCTGTACTTCCGAGTGTTGGCTGGCAGGGGAGTCCGCGGGACCATGTCTCTTCCCCCTAGGCAGGCCAGGGTCATGGCGGCAGGTTCCCACTCGAACTGCTCCGACTCGTATGCTTCAGTGTCTTCGGAGACTTGTTCTTCTCCTAGGACGGCGGCCGCCACCTGGCGGGGCCCGGGAGCCGGGTTCTTCGGGCAGGTCGGGTCACTGGCGTAGTGGCCGACTCGCTGGCATCGGTGACACGTAACGTTGGCTCGGAACCCCGGGCGCATCGGGGGGTTTCCCCGGCCGGCTGGGGGCGGGGTGGTGTTAGCGGGAGTGACCGGGACAGCGTCTCTGCCCCGGCCCGGTCCTCCTCCTCCTCCTCGGGGACGATGATGACCTTGGTTGGATCTGTTCTGCTCATTCGGCCCACTCCGGGCCACTCGGGTGCTCTCCCACCGGTCCGCCTCGGTGGCGAGCTGCCGTGGTTCAGTCAATTTACTGTCGAGGAGGTGCTGCCTGAGCTCGACGAAACAGTTGTTGGAGAGGTGCTCCCACACAATGAGATTGAAGAGTTGTTCGTAGGTGGTTACGTTGTTACCCTTGATCCACCCCTCGAAGGCTCGGCTGAAATAGTTTACGTACTCCAACCAAGTTGTACCTGGGATCCGGGTGCAGTTGCGGAACCTCTGGCGGTACATTTCGGGCGTAAGCCCATATCGGCTGAGGAGGGCGGCCTTCATGTGGTCATAGGACGTCATTTGATGGTCCGGAAGCTGCAGCAGGGCATCACGGCCCTCATTGACGAATCTTCCCCATAGCCCAGCTCCCCAGTCACTTCGAGCGATCCGGTGGGCCGTCATGGCGATCTCGTAGGCCTTGAACCACTGCTGTATGTCGTCGTTCCGGTGGTATTCTCGGACCACATCCTTGGGGATGTGGACCTTCTGTTCGGTAGTACCCGGGGAGCGCGGTGGCTCGGGCACCCCTAGGTTTGTGTTCAGTTTGCGTATTTCTATCTCTGCTAGTTTGCACTCGTGTTCGTATGCCAGTCTTTTTTCTTCGAGATCCCTCTGTCTCTGTTTTTCCTCTCGCTCTTCTCTGAGCCGTAAGTGTTCTAAGTTTATTTTCTGTTCCGCCAGCTTCAATTCTCCGTCTAATTTGAGCCGTGCCAAGTCCAGCTCGTGTAGTCTATTTTTTTCCCGCTCCTGGATCTCTTCTCGGGAGGGACCTGTTCTCCGTTCTTCCGTCAGGGTGGTGTTGACTTCCGGGGCTTCGAGGTCCCGGGGTGTGGCGGTATTCGTCTCTGTCCAGGCCTCTAGGGCGTTTTTGAAGTCTTCTTTTGTGCTTAGCCCGGTGGTAGCAATGCCTAAGTCCATGCAAAATTGTTTAGCTCTCGGTGTCTGTATTCCTCCAGCTTTTCCATCTGGAACTTCTCTGCCGATCCGCTCTCTTTGGTCGTCATTGTGGTTTAGTCGTAGGGTGAGTTACTGTCTGTACGGTACGCGTTGGTTCGGATCGCGCCGCTGGCCACCAATGTTAGACGGGGACCTGGAGGGTCGGCCGAGCACAAGGGGAGAGGCCTCCGGTGAGGGCCGTCCCCAGCGATCGTACAGACAAGCAACTTCCCCCCCACAGATGGACACCACACGAAGATCAGATTAACACCTTTTATAGGCAGTTCTTGAAGTCAGGTAGTACGATACAATGAGATCAGGACACGATGATCCTCTCAATTCTAGTCTCTATTAGGGAAGGGGGTAGCGGGACAGTCTTGGTACCCGTAGGTACGGCGGTGGAACGGTGTTAGCTCACAATCCTCGAGCTTGGTGTTCGGACGGGTCAGACCACGGCAGCGCCAGCAGGTCCCGAAGAGGTCGTAGGTGGCAACGGGCCGCGGCAGCGCCAGCAGGTCCCAACGAGGATGAAGGTTACAACGGGCCGCGGCAGCGCCAGCAGGTCCCACGAGGATGAAGGTTGCAGAAGGCCACGGCAGCGCCAGCAGGCAGGACAATAGTTCACAAGGCAGGGCTGCGGCAGCGCCAGCAGTCCGTCAAGGATGAGTTCGTCGCGGTGTCTCTCGACTCCAGGATACAACTGCCTTCCTGTTCTGGGGCTGCCTCAGTTATAGGTCTAGCCCGCTTTGATGTCCGGACCCTCGCTCTTGGAGGTCGGGAGGTCCGGGATGAGGGAGTCCAGACACCCAGCAGGGGGGTGGAGCCAGCGCCCGGGGAGGCTGGGGGTGATCGGCACCTGGCGGGAGAGAGCCATCGACATCTCTTACTCCCATTGACCTGCCAAGTGGTCCGTTCACCTCCTGGGTGGAGGGTGGTGCCGGGATGTCGGGACCTGGCCAGGCCCGGGGTTGGGGTCGAGCTGAGGCCACGCGGCCTCGTGGCGCAGTGTCTAAGATGGCGGCTGGCCCGGGCAAGGGTGCTGACGGTGGCCCAGGCCAGGGACACAGGGATTCCCAGGAGCAGACGTCCCATGGGGGACGGGTTGGGGGTTGCTTCTGCGGGTAGTACCTGGAAGGCCGGTACCAGGGCCCTGTCATGCGGGGAGGGAGCGAGCCCTTCATGGGGCCTGTCCAACATGTAGTATAAAGGGGCGCCCCTCGCAGTCCGACAACTCTCTCCGCTGCCCACGGGTGTGCACTAAATAACCTGCCTATGCGAGCTTTAGGGGTATCACATCAAATTGTCCAAAGAGGTAGAGACGGGTGCAATAGCTCTGAGGTGGCAATTAACCAGGCTGGACTGGCCTGCTTGTGAAATCTGGACCAGACGGTTCCAGCCTGTGCAAGCCCCCTCACTAACAGAGCATAGAAAGGGTGGACCACTTCTGGGCCGGGCTGCGTTTCGCTCAAAGCAGGCGCAACATTAATACTAGTTTAGCCCCTTCATTGCGGCAGCTATTCCGCCGCAGTGCTAAGGGGGCGGGGCGGCCACGCGGTGGGCGCATGCTGGTGACGGAACCGCTCCGTCACCAGCAGCGGTTGCGCTGTGCTCATGACGGAGCAGTTCCGTCACGGCCCGGCCCGCTCAATGGAACGCTCAGCGCAGGTGCGGAATCCGCGGAATCCGCGCCCGTAGGCGCTCCGAGCGGGCCGTGACGGAACCCCTCCGTCATCAGCACAGCGCGACCGGAGCTGATGACGGAGTGGTTCCGTCACCAGCAGGGAAGGGGTTAAAGACACAGGCGTGAGAGAGACGAGTCACCTTAACCCATGGCCTCGATCGGCGATTTTTTCTTATTAACAGGTTACATTGTTGGAGGGTGCAATGTAAATGTTTACAAAACTTTGTATGTGCCTCTAGTAGCCACTTTCTAAGAGTTAAGTAGTGCCTGAAGCTAAGTTAGACGAATGACATGTCCAGGATCACACTAGCGATTAAAAATAATTTGAAAGCGCAGCGATTGCCCGCGGGTGTCAAGGCGCTAACGGCAGTTAGTCTTGGAAGGTAAACAAGAAGAAGAAGAGAAACACAGATTAAACCTTACCTATCCTTAAAGAGTTAAAAGCCACATTTTAAGGGCCTTGTGAAATGGAATATGGGATTGGAGATGGAGTGAGGGAACAAAACTCTGCAAAAAACCCTCAACTGGCTGACAAAAAACCACCTCAAACTCAATGCGCTCAAAACTTTCTTCTAATATCCCCACCACATGCACCCGGCGACGTAGAAAACTGGATGAAACACTGAACATCCTTCAACCCCACACCACACATGATTGACTCTACAAGATCACGGGGAATCACATTCAACAAGAAACTCACCGTGCAGGAACGCATCAGCACAGCCACCAGAGGAGCAAACTTCCATATGAACATTCTCAGAAAAGTAAAACCCTTCTTCAACGACGATGACCTACAAACACCCGTATACGCTCTAGCGATACCCAGAATAGACCGTGGGAACACAACTCTATGTGGTTTACCGAGATCCAGACTAGCTCTCTCTAAGAGCCTCACTCAACGCGATCGCAAGACTCATCACCGGCTCCAAAAAGAACAACCGTATCACACTTGATCTGAAAGCACTGAACGGGCTCCCATTTGAGGCAAGATCACAGCTACAAACTGCCTGCATGACACACGAAGCCCTGCACTTCAACACACCAAAGTATCTCGCCAATAAACTGGAATTATCAGGCAGTAGCAGAACTACGCGAAGCACCAACACCCTGCTATTGAAACCGCAAGCATTTCGGAAAAAGAAAACCTACTCCCGCTTGTAATGAAGCTTCAGGAGACATGATGTGAAATAAAGGATTTGGGGGTAGATGTATCAACATACCCCTTTGCGATTTCTAAATAGCGATTGTTAAGGAATCGCTATTTAGAAATCGCAAAATGCGATTTATGTAAGAAATCTCTATTTTTTAGCGATTTCTTAATCTTTCTTATTTGAGAATTCGCAATTAAGGAATAATTTCCCATTCATTCCTATGGGCCAAGAGGCCCATAGGAATGATTGTGAAATTAATCTCAATTTGCGATTCGCAATTTGCTAATCGCAAATTGAGAATAATTTCAAGGGTGAGGAGTGTCTCAAGGACACCCTGCTGCACCCCTGAAACGTACATGTGTGTGCATATGGCGCACATACATGCCCTATGGGCATGTGTGTGCATCACATGCCACCTTCAAAAATACCAAATTGTGCATTTTTTAAAGAATTCGCAAATTACCATCAACTACAAGTTGGTGGTAATTTGCGATTTCTTAACCAAAATTCGCAATTCAAAAATGCTACATACATAGCATTTAAGGAATCGCAAATTTTTGAGATTCCTTAATTTGCGAATTTTTGATGCATGCCAAAACATGCAAATAGACCGTTTGCGATTCGCAAAGGCCGAAATTCTGCGAATTTCAGCCTTTGCGATTCGCAAAAGGCTTAATACATCTAGGCCTTCTTCTTTATTTTCAGGAGCTGGGAAAAGTAGCGTCCTAGCCCAAAGCAATCCAGCAGCAGCTGTCTCCTGGAGAACCTTGTAACCAAGCAACCAATACATTCTGAATTCCAATAGTGAACATGGAATTACATGAGTGCCAACTAAGAAACATAACAGTACCAGGAACACCACACCGCTCCTTCTCCGGCCTAGCACCTAGAGCCTGCAATGCCGTGCCCCCAGCAATCAGAATGAACCCCCCCACCACCTCCTTCAAAAAAGAAGTCAAACTACTTCTAATAAACAAATCTCTCCCTTGATCCCAGTTCTGTTGCAAGTTTGGTACCAACCAGACGCAGCTCACCTACCCGTAACAACGATGAACTCCAAGAGAGAATAACCACCGCACTCCTGAATACCTCCAGACGGGAAACATCCTTTACCACACAGTGCCTTTACGACGCAACCTTTACCACGCAGTGCCTTTACGACGCAACCTTTACCACGCAGTGCCTTTACAACGCAACCTTTACCACGCAGTGCCTTTACGACGCAACTTTTACAACGCAAACCATTACAACGCATTGCGCTGGGGGGAGCTCTAGGATAGGGAATACGTTTAATTTTTAATGTACTATCCAACACCTTCCCTAGTGTCCACGGGGACTGGAGTTGGAATAGTAAATTAAACTATTCACTATCCAGCACCCCAAAGCGCTATGCGTTGTAAAGGTTTGCGTTGTAAAGGCATGCGATGTAAAAGCATGCGTTGTAATGTCATACATCCCCTCCAGACCTACAACGAATACAGGCAACAATTATGTTCTTCTGTTAGCTACTCACATCTATGTACCTAGCTCTCACTTTATTTCTTTTGATGTATGTATGTATGTATTGTATTGCGACTTTTATAGCGCACGTATCACCCGAAGGTATCAAGGCGCTTGCTTAGGGAACCCGTCCTGGTATTCCCCTGTGAGATAACCCCGGCAGGGTATCCGCAAGGTGAAAGTCAGGCATCCCGCCGCGAGGGGCCGTTGTGGAGATTAAGCAAGCTATTGCCCAGAGTCGCAGAGTGTGACCCCGTGAGTCGAGTAGGCACCGGAGCGAGAATTATCGAGTCCGTGGAATTTTAGAGCCCGAGACCCGCCGAGGCGGGGAATCGAACCCTGGTCCACGGCCGATCTCAACTTCTGGATCTGCCGCCTCTAACCACTGAGCCACACTTCTCCATGTAACAATTGTGAAGCGCTCTGATACCCTCACCGGGTCTAGTTCGAGCTATATAAAACTTTATAAATAAAAAATAAAAATAAAATAAACTTGGATGCGGCCACTGAGAAGGTTCCACCTCCCCATCTTGATTTTCGATGCTTAGGAACAAATAAGAGATTTTTACTTAGTTTCGCCTACACAAAGAAAATGCAATGAAGAACACAACAGGTGAACTGCCTACAGCGCCGCAGAGCGGATCCTACAGAAAGATAAGACGATGCAATGATGATGTGCGCTTGGTTGACTTTAGGTTGCATAGTCTATGTGAACTTATGCTAGTTTAAGCGGCTCAAAATAAGGCTTTCTACAAAACTTCAGCCTTTGATCTAAGAAATTGGCAGCCTTTGAGTAACAGAATTGCGCATACGGGGCAGATTTACAAGCCCCCTGCGCCCCTTTTGCGTCACTTTTAACATGGGAAAAGTGACGCAAAAGTGGCACCAGGGGCTCGTAAATCTGACACACTGTATCTTCCCAAACGTCCTTACCTTGTGTCTTCAAATGTTGCTGCTGGCTTCAGGGCTCAGGCTTCAAAGCGCTAGGTATGCAAGGGAGTAGCCAGCTTTTGAGGACGTCCGGCGTGGTCTTGCGTGGGCGAGCAGGCGAGGGTGTGGGCTTTGAGAAGCACCATTATCAAAACATTTACCTACAAATCGTCACCCTTTGCCGGCATTCATTGGGGAGTGCTCAAGAAACCACGACCTGCCTGCTGAGGTTAACCTTCCACAGGATTTATTTGGGATTCCCTTCAAGCATGCTATGGGGCCTATACCATACTAGAGATCTAAAGAGGGCATCAAACCGACTTGCCCAGATCACTCCAAGGGTACATCAGATTTCCAGCACCCTACTCCCCACTTAAACTGGTGGAGTGGCGGCCCAACGATGCCAATGCTGGTAGGGCAGGGCTGATGCAGACAGTCATCAACAAAGGACCTCTCTCAGTTTGTCCTTAGAAGTAGAGAGGACAGGCCGCTGTGGCGTTGCGGTGAGCAAGGATTCTTGGACGGTGTAGCATTGTTACGCAGAGGGTGGGGAGTCTCTGTGATGTCACCTTTATTCTGTGACCATCAGTTTGGTCACATAACTAAAGCCAGGTCACAGGTCAAGTGCACGGCCATTATAGGTAGTGCTTTCGTGCCTTAAAGGCCCTGCAAATCAAAAAGAAAGCAAACATTATTATGTCCCCTCGTCCCCCCACCCTTCTCCCCGTGCCCTTGAACCCCAAAATCTGGGAGGGGGGATATATTCCCTGCTTCTCCCACACTTCCTACACCCATGCTGAGAGACTCTTTCCTCTTTCTATGTGAGCCTAGAATGCAGCACATGAGGGGAAGAAATAAACAAGTTTATAAATAGAAATAAAGCTATTGCTCCATGTTATGCTTCAACTGTGGAGACGTAAGATTTTCGCACAGTCCCAGCTTTACAAGTCCTTGTAAATCTGGAATACATCAAAAACCATGGGAGTTGCGTGGGAACGCCCCCGAGCACAGATGAAGGCAACGCAGTGATTGGCGCCGCCTTGCTCCATGTCTGCAAAGCCATTCAAAGCCATGCAAAGTCTCTTCGCGGGCCTCATAGATATGAGTTTGTAGTTTGCGCTGCCGGAGAGCCACAAAAAGTGAATCTTCAGCGGCTCAAGGGGCTCCTAAATGCCCCCTAGTGCTACGACGGGCACCACAGGGTTTCTGAGTCATTGCCACACTGAGGAAAAGACACCCCAAGCCGAGATGTCTCTTACTGTTTCGCTTTGCCAGTGTCCTTGTGCCCAAGTGTCTGTGAGTCTGTCAAACATTGCCCAAGTGTCTTGAAGCCTGTCAAACATTGCCCAAGTGTCTGTGAGTCTGTCAAACATTGCCTAAGTGTCTGTGAGCCTGTCAAACATTGCCCAAGTGTCTGTGAGTCTGTCAAACATTGCCCAAGTGTCTGTGAGTCTGTCAAACATTGCCCAAGTGTCTGTGAGCCTGTCAAACATTGCCCAACTGTCTTGAAGCCTGTCAAACATTGCCCAAGTGTCTGTGAGTCTGTCAAACATTGCCTAAGTGTCTGTGAGCCTGTCAAACATTGCCCAAGTGTCTGTGAGTCTGTCAAACATTGCCTAAGTGTCTGTGAGCCTGTCAAACATTGCCCAAGTGTCTGTGAGCCTGTTGAACATTGCCCAATTGTCTGTGAGCCTGTCAAACATTGCCCAAGTGTCTGTGAGCCTGTCAAACATTGCCCAAGTGCCTTGAAGCCTGTCAAACATTGCCCAAGTGTCTGTGAGCCTGTCAAACATTGCCCAAGTGTCTGTGAGCCTGTTGAACATTGCCCAAGTGTCTGTGAACCTGTTGAACATTGCCCAAGTGTCTGTGAGCCTGTTGAACATTGCCCAAGTGTCTGTGAGCCTATCATACATTGCCCAAGTGTCTGTGAGTCTGTCAAACATTGCCTAAGTGTCTGTGAGCCTGTCAAACATTGCCCAAGTGTCTGTGAGTCTGTCAAACATTGCCCAAGTGTCTGTGAGTCTGTCAAACATTGCCCAAGTGTCTGTGAGCCTGTCAAACATTGCCCAACTGTCTTGAAGCCTGTCAAACATTGCCCAAGTGTCTGTGAGTCTGTCAAACATTGCCTAAGTGTCTGTGAGCCTGTCAAACATTGCCCAAGTGTCTGTGAGTCTGTCAAACATTGCCTAAGTGTCTGTGAGCCTGTCAAACATTGCCCAAGTGTCTGTGAGCCTGTTGAACATTGCCCAATTGTCTGTGAGCCTGTCAAACATTGCCCAAGTGTCTGTGAGCCTGTCAAACATTGCCCAAGTGCCTTGAAGCCTGTCAAACATTGCCCAAGTGTCTGTGAGCCTGTCAAACATTGCCCAAGTGTCTGTGAGCCTGTTGAACATTGCCCAAGTGTCTGTGAACCTGTTGAACATTGCCCAAGTGTCTGTGAGCCTGTTGAACATTGCCCAAGTGTCTGTGAGCCTATCATACATTGCCCAAGTGTCTGTGAGTCTGTCAAACATTGCCCAAGTGTCTGTGAGCCTGTCAACCATTGCCCAAGTGTCTGTGAGTCTGTCAAACATTGCCTAAGTGTCTGTGAGCCTGTCAAACATTGCCCAAGTGTCTGTGAGCCTGTTGAACATTGCCCAATTGTCTGTGAACCTGTCGAACATTGCCCAAGTGTCTGTGAGCCTGTCGAACATTGCCCAAGTGTCTGTGAGCCTGTCGAACATTGCCCAAGTGTCTGTGAGCCTGTTGAACATTGCCCAAGTGTCTGTGAACCTGTCGAACATTGCCCAAGTGTCTGTGAGCCTGTCGAACATTGCCCAAGTGTCTTGAAGCCTGTCAAACATTGCCCAAGTGTCTGTGAGCCTGTCAAACATTGCCCAAATGTCTTGAAGCCTGTCAAACATTGCCCAAGTGTCTGTGAGCCTGTCAAACATTGCCCAAGTGTCTTGAAGCCTGTCAACCATTGCCCAAGTGTCTGTGAGTCTGTCAAACATTGCCTAAGTGTCTGTGAGCCTGTCAAACATTGCCCAAGTGTCTGTGAGTCTGTCAAACATTGCCTAAGTGTCTGTGAGCCTGTCAAACATTGCCCAAGTGTCTGTGAGCCTGTCAAACATTTCCCAAGTGTCTGTGAGCCTGTTGAACATTGCCCAAGTGTCTGTGAGCCTGTTGAACATTGCCCAATTGTCTGTAAACCTGTCGAACATTGCCCAAGTGTCTGTGAGCCTGTCGAACATTGCCCAAGTGTCTGTGAGCCTGTCGAACATTGCCCAAGTGTCTTGAAGCCTGTCAAACATTGCCCAAGTGTCTGTGAGCCTGTTGAACATTGCCCAAGTGTCTGTGAGCCTGTTGAACATTGCCCAAGTGTCTGTGAGCCTGTTGAACATTGCCCAATTGTCTGTGAACCTGTCGAACATTGCCCAAGTGTCTGTGAGCCTGTCGAACATTGCCCAAGTGTCTGTGAGCCTGTCGAACATTGCCCAAGTGTCTGTGAGCCTGTCGAACATTGCCCAAGTGTCTGTGAGCCTGTCGAACATTGCCCAAGTGTCTTGAAGCCTGTCAAACATTGCCCAAGTGTCTGTGAGCCTGTTGAACATTGCCCAAGTGTCTGTGAGCCTGTAGAACATTGCCCAAGTGTCTGTGAGCCTGTTGAACATTGCCCAATTGTCTGTGAACCTGTCGAACATTGCCCAAGTGTCTGTGAGCCTGTCGAACATTGCCCAAGTGTCTGTGAGCCTGTCGAACATTGCCCAAGTGTCTGTGAGCCTATCAAACATTGCCCAAGTGTCTGTGAGTCTGTAAAACATTTCCCAAGTGTCTGTGAGCCTGTTGAACATTGCCCAAGTGTCTTGAAGCCTGTCAAACATTGCCCAAGTGTCTGTGAGCCTGTCAAACATTGCCCAAGTGTCTGTGAGCCTGTCAAACATTGCCCAAGTGTCTTGAAGCCTGTCGAACATTGCCCAAGTGTCTGTGAGCCTGTTGAACATTGCCCAAGTGTCTTGAAGCCTGTCAAACATTGCCCAAGTGTCTGTGAGCCTGTCAATTCATTGCCCAAGTGTCTGTGAGCCTATCAAACATTGCCCAAGTGTCTGTGAGCCTGTTGAACATTGCCCAAGTGTCTTGAAGCCTATCAAACAGTGCCCAAGTGTCTGTGAGCCTGTTGAACATTGCCCAAGTGTCTCTGAGCCTGTCGAACATTGCCCAAGTGTCTGTGAGCCTGTTGAACATTGCCCAATTGTCTGGGAACCTGTTGAACATTGCCCAAGTGTCTGTGAGCCTATCAAACATTGCCCAAGTGTCTGTGAGTCTCTCAAACATTGCCCAAGTGTCTGTGAGCCTGTTGAACATTGCCCAAGTGTCTTGTAGACTATCAAACAGTGTCCAAGTGTCTGTGAGCCTGTTGAACATTGCCCAAGTGTCTGTGAGCCTGTCGAACATTGCCCAAGTGTCTGTGAGCCTGTCGAACATTGCCCAAGTGTCTGTGAGCCTGTCGAACATTGCCCAATAGTCTGTGAACCTGTTGAACATTGCCCAATTGTCTGTGAACCTGTTGAACATTGCCCAAGTGTCTGTGAGCCTGTTGAACATTGCCCAAGTGTCTGTGAGCCTATCAAACATTGCCCAAGTGTCTGTGAGTCTGTCAAACATTGCCCAAGTGTCTGTGAGCCTGTCGAACATTGCCCAAGTGTCTGTGAGCCTGTCGAACATTGCCCAAGTGTCTGTGAGCCTGTCGAACATTGCCCAAGTGTCTGTGAGCCTGTCAAACATTGCCCAAGTGTCTGTGAGTCTGTCAAACATTGCCCAAGTGTCTGTGAGCCTGTCAAACATTGCCTAAGTGTCTGTGAGCCTGTCAAACATTGCCCAAGTGTCTGTAGCCTATCAAACATTGCCCAATTGTCTTGAAGCCTGTCGAACATTGACCAAGTGTCTATTTCCCCACGCATTTTGCGTCAGTTCGCGTTGGAGCGCCGATGTCTATGTAATACGTCCTGCTTGCGCGCGCTCCACCGCTGCTTTTTGATGAGATTAGAAGAGATTTGTTTCCTTCGAATGTGTCCTAGTTTCTAAGGTAAGCCCCCAGACATCTTAGATCGCATTCATTTATATGCGGTCTTACGACTAAGCATGGCGACCCGAAAGTGCGACTAAGATCCGCCTTTTCTGTTTAGGTTCGGGAGACCGCAGATGTGGCTCACGCAACTGAATTAAGATAGCAGTACTACAATTCTCTAGCGACGCTTTCATAAGGTAGGCCCCCTGGTCTAGGAAGGCATATTTGGCTTTCCTGGATGGTATGTTTTAATTAACACATACCCTTAATTCCATGTGTATTAATTGTATGAATCCAATGTCTACTGTTGTAGGTTTCACAGACCGAGGATGCGGCTGTTCGCCATTCGTCTTCCATTTGAGTTGATGTGCAGTGACTACATACTACACCCTAAGAACATTGGTACTATAGATCCGCCATTTGCTTGAAGGTATGACAGTGTGATACTGGGTACCTTTGTTCAGTGTACTATGCTGGCTACATAGATAGGTGCCAGTTAGTTCTACATTTTCGATTATTATATTCACAGAATACAGGGATCGCGGCTGCGACCTGTCCTGTAAACATTCAATCAACTTGATTATAAAACGTGAGTTTTGTGTGATTGTCACATTTTAATTATATACGATCCTCCGTGTATATATGTTCCCTCTATGATTATGTTTTTTTTTTTTTGTCAAACCTTTTTTATTGCAGAACCAAAGGCATCACAACTTAATCAGATATCATGTCATCAGCGTGGGACCCCCATCCCCTTGTGTGTACTTCCATTTTTCGAACACACCCATTCAGCCCACATCCCGGAGGCCGGGCGGCAATACGCATAGTCAGGAAAAACGGTTCATTTAACATTTGCTGTGTGCGACGTATGAAGAGGTCCGCTGTCTGCATTTGAGTTTTTTTAACCCCTCCCCCCAATGTCTCGCGTTAGGGTTGTCACTTCCCTCTATGATTATGATGACTGTAACGGCATCGTTGTTCAGCTTGATTCATGCATGAAACTTTACATTCTTTTGCCTAAGACGACAGGGATGTTTTTAAAGTTTTCTCCGATTTAACCTACTGATAAGTTAACACATCAGTTGTTGGGGTGCATTTAGCTCACCGACCATTCTCCTTTTGCCCATGGCATTTGATTAGTGTCGTGTTTAGCACCCTTGAGTGCGGGTTTTAACTTTTTGTATGCCTTATTCACTCACCTAATTCCCCCTTTTTAACAGAATCACTTGCCCCGCTTCACTCACCACGTCCTGATGAAGACCCCGCCCTTAAGGTCCTACGAGCACCTAACCCTAAATTTGGGGTCGAAACGTCGACGATACCTACCTGAACCAGCTTGCGCTCCCAGCAACAAATAGAGCAATACTTATGTCGCCGGCATGGTTTTCTGGACTTCCATTGAGCATTGAGAGCTTTGATTGTATTACTGGCTATTCCTTTTTAAGCCAGATCGACCTGTTGTATATACGTTATGATGCATTAATTGTTTATTGGTTGTATAAATGATCTACTTTGCACATCCCTTCCTCATATCTATATCCCCCTCACCCACCCTTTCCAATCCTGGGGCACATTCACAAATATTTGACTGTGAAGAATATACTGCTTTGAAAAGCACATTGTGATTAAATAACAGTGTGACAACTCAGTTGTGTATACGTAGTTATATCTTTGCAATATTGTTCGGTACGTACAGGGACCCCTTTTCTCTATGTACCTATGAGCACCCAGGTCCCTGTGACTTAACTGGGTAAACCCCCCTTTTGTACAAATAAAATGTTTACTCTGTTTTGTGCTCCTTTTGTACGGTGTACAGTCCATGTTGCTGCAACCCCTTTCTTTCTTCTAAAATTTAAAACGAAAACCTCCTATCCTACGTCGCGCGCCCCGTACTCCTGTATAGCGCACTTTGAAATATCCTGTTTGATGGTTGGTCGAATGTTAACTATTCTCCTGATTCTAATGAGTGTCTTTGCGGCCGGCCTTGATGGTTGTGGGCCTGCGCATGTATCTCCTTATATTCTTCAATAAAGGTTTTATAAAAAATAAAAAAATAAATGTTTACTCTGAGGCTTCGTGTGTGTGCAGGAGTTCCTTGTGAATAGACCTTCTCAGGCCAACATGATCTGGATCTCAGCTGCTGCTTGGAGAAGCCTCTGTGAGGGGCTGCTGAGGGCGGCGGTGCAGGGAGAAGGCAGGAATGATCCGACTTCGGGGGGGGGGGGGGGGTGCAGGGGGGGCTGGAACCTTGGGGTCGCGGCCATCGCCCCAGAATAGACAAGTATTTGGTGGAAAGTTACTTCCCAGACAGAGTTCACCACCCGGGAATCAGAGGGCACTTTCATAGCCCCCCCCCCCCAACCCAGGAATGCCCCCCTGCTGGTATGGGAATCAGAGGGCACTTTCACAGGCTCCCGGAAGGACTGAAGACATGTTTTTTCTATACTTCGTACAATAAGAAGGATTTTCAACTCTAAATGAGTTTCTCCCAATGGCCTCAGTCCTTTTCACTCCCTCTCTCATCCCTCACCGCTGGCCAGACCAAGGCCTGGGTGCAGCCAAACACACAGTGACCTTTGTCCATTGCACCCCCCGCCTCTGGCCGCGGGTGTGAAGACACGGACGGGCCGGTCTGGAAAGACGAGCTGGGCCAGAGTGCCAAGGCCACACGGCTCAAGCGAAGCCGCCGGGATCCATCGTCTCAGCCGCCCAGTGTCACAGTGGCCGCCTACCCAGGGTCAGTGTCTCAGCGGCCGCTACCCAGGGGCCAGTGTTCCAATGGGGAAGTTACCCACTGTACACCTGGGGTAGTTACCCACTGAATAACTGGGGAAGTTACCCGCTGTACAACTGGGTAAGTTACCCGCTGTACAACTGGGTAAGTTACCCTCTGTACAACTGGGTAAGTTACCCTCTGTACAACTGGGTAAGTTACCCTCTGTACAACTAGGGAAGTTACCCGCTGTACAACTAGGGAAGTTACCCACTGTACACCTGGGGTAGTTACCCACTGAATAACTGGGGAAGTTACCCTCTGTACAACTGGGTAAGTTACCCTCTGTACAACTGGGGAAGTTACCCGCTGTACAACTAGGGAAGTTACCCACTAAATAACTGGGGAAGTTACCCGCTGTACAACTGGGGAAGTTACTCGCTGTACAACTGGGGAAGTTACCCGCTGTACAACTGGGGAAGTTACCCGCTGTACAACTGGGGAAGTTACCCTCTGTACAACTGGGTAAGTTACCCTCTGTACAACTAGGGAAGTTACTCGCTGTACAACTAGGGAAGTTACCCACTGTACACGTGGGGTAGTTACCCACTGAATAACTGGGGTAGTTACCCACTGAATAACTGGGGATGTTACCCTCTGTACAACTGGGTAAGTTACCCTCTGTACAACTGGGGAAGTTACCCGCTGTACAACTAGGGAAGTTACCCTCTGTACAACTAGGGAAGTTACCCTCTGTACAACTAGGGAAGTTACCCGCTGTACAACTGGGGAAGTTACCCTCTGTACAACTAGGGAAGTTACCCGCTGTACAACTAGGGAAGTTACCCGCTGTACAACTGGGGAAGTTACTCGCTGTACAACTAGGGAAGTTACCCGCTGTACAACTGGGCAAGTTACCCTCTGTACAACTAGGGAAGTTACCCTCTGTACAATTATGGAAGTTACCCGCTGTACAACTAGGGAAGTTACCCGCTGTACAACTGGGGAAGTTACCCGCTGTACAACTGGGGAAGTTACCCGCTGTACAACTGGGGAAGTTACCCTCTGTACAACTAAGGAAGTTACCCGCTGTACAACTAGGGAAGTTACCCGCTGTACAACTGGGGAAGTTACTCGCTGTACAACTAGGGAAGTTACCATCTGTACAACTAGGGAAGTTACCCGCTGTACAACTAGGGAAGTTACCCTCTGTACAACTAGGGAAGTTACCCTCTGTACAACTAGGGAAGTTACCCGCTGTACAACTGGGGAAGTTACCCTCTGTACAACTAGGGAAGTTACCCGCTGTACAACTAGGGAAGTTACCCGCTGTACAACTGGGGAAGTTACTCGCTGTACAACTGGGGAAGTTACCCGCTGTACAACTTCAGAGGTTACCCGCTGTGCAACTAGGGAAGTTACCCGCTGTACAAATGGGGAAGTTACCCGCTGTACAACTGGGGAAGTTACCCGCTGTACAACTGGGGAAGTTACCCTCTGTACAACTAGGGAAGTTACCCGCAGTACAACTAGGGAAGTTACCCGGTGTAGAACTGGGGAAGTTACCCTCTGTACAACTAGGGAAGTTACCCGCTGTACAACTGGGGAAGTTACTCGCTGTACAACTAGGGAAGTTATCCTCTGTACAACTAAGGAAGTTACCCGCTGTACAACTAGGGAAGTTACCCGCTGTACAACTGGGGAAGTTACTCGCTGTACAACTGGGGAAGTTACCCGCTGTACAACTTCAGAGGTTACCCGCTGTGCAACTAGGGAAGTTACCCGCTGTACAAATGGGGAAGTTTCCCGCTGTACAACTGGGGAAGTTACCCGCTGTACAACTGGGGAAGTTACCCGCTGTACAACTGGGGAAGTTACCCGCTGTACAACTGGGGAAGTTACTCGCTCTACAACTAGGGAAGTTACCCGCTGTACAACTGGGGAAGTTACCCGCTGTACAACTGGGGAAGTTACCCTCTGTACAACTAAGGAAGTTACCCGCTGTACAACTAGGGAAGTTACCCGCTGTACAACTGGGGAAGTTACTCGCTGTACAACTAGGGAAGTTACCCGCTGTACAACTGGGGAAGTTACCCTCTGTACAACTAGGGAAGTTACCCGCTGTACAACTAGGGAAGTTACCCTCTGTACAACTAGGGAAGTTACCCTCTGTACAACTAGGGAAGTTACCCTCTGTACAACTAGGGAAGTTACCCGCTGTACAACTAGGGAAGTTACCCTCTGTACAACTAGGGAAGTTACCCTCTGTACAACTAGGGAAGTTACCAGCTGTACAACTAGGGAAGTTACCAGCTGTACAACTGGGGAAGTTACTCGCTGTACAACTAGGGAAGTTACCCTCTGTACAACTAAGGAAGTTACCCGCTGTACAACTAGGGAAGTTACCCGCTGTACAACTGGGGAAGTTACTCGCTGTACAACTGGGGAAGTTACCCGCTGTACAACTTCAGAGGTTACCCGCTGTGCAACTAGGGAAGTTACCCGCTGTACAAATGGGGAAGTTACCCGCTGTACAACTGGGGAAGTTACCCGCTGTACAACTGGGGAAGTTACCCGCTGTACAACTTCAGAGGTTACCCGCTGTGCAACTAGGGAAGTTACCCGCTGTACAAATGGGGAAGTTACCCGCTGTACAACTGGGGAAGTTACCCGCTGTACAACTGGGGAAGTTACCCGCTGTACAACTTCAGAGGTTACCCGCTGTACAACTAGGTAAGTTACCCGCTGTACAACTAGGGAAGTTACCCGCTGTACAACTGGGGAAGTTACCCGCTGTACAACTAGGGAAGTTACCAGCTGTACAACTGGGGAAGTTACCCGCTGTACAACTGGGGAAGTTACCCGCTGTACAACTGGGGAAGTTACCCGCTGTACAACTAAGGAAGTTACCCGCTGTACAACTAGGGAAGTTACCCGCTGCGCAACTGGGGAAGTTACCCGCTGCGCAACTGGGGAAGTTACCCGCTGCGCAACTGGGGAAGTTACCCGCTGCGCAACTGGGGAAGTTACCCGCTGTACAACTAGGGAAGTTACCCGCTGTACAACTAGGGAAGTTACCCGCTGCGCAACTAGGGAAGTTACTCGCTGTACAACTGGGGAAGTTACCCGCTGTACAAATGGGGAAGTTACCCGCTGTACAACTGGGGAAGTTACTCGCTGTACTACTGGGGAAGTTACCCGCTGCGCAACTGGGGAAGTTACCCGCTGCGCAACTGGGGAAGTTACCCGCTGCGCAACTGGGGAAGTTACCCGCTGTGCAACTAGGGAAGTTACCCGCTGTACAACTAGGGAAGTTACCCGCTGCGCAACTAGGGAAGTTACTCGCTGTACAACTGGGGAAGTTACCCGCTGTACAAATGGGGAAGTTACCCGCTGTACAACTGGGGAAGTTACTCGCTGTACAACTGGGGAAGTTACCCGCTGTACAAATGGGGAAGTTACCGGCTGTACAACTGGGGAAGTTACTCGCTGTACAACTGGGAAGTTACCCGCTGTACAACTGGGGAAGTTACCCGCTGTACAACTGGGGAAGTTACCCGCTGTACAACTGGGGAAGTTACCCGCTGTACAACTTCAGAGGTTAACCGCTGTACAACTGGGGAAGTTACTCGCTGCACCACTGGGGAAGTTACCCGCTGTACAACTGGGGAAGTTACCCGCTGTACAACTGGGGAAGTTACCCGCTGTACAACTGGGGAAGTTACCCGCTGTACAACTGGGGAAGTTACCCGCTGTACAACTGGGGAAGTTACCCGCTGAATCACTGGGGAAGTTACCCGCTGTACAACTTCAGAGGTTAACCGCTGTACAACTGGGGAAGTTACCCGCTGTACAACTGGGGAAGTTACCCGCTGTACAACTGGGGAAGTTACCCGCTGTACAACTTCAGAGGTTAATCGCTGTACAACTGGGGAAGTTACCCGCTGTACAACTTCAGAGGTTAACCGCTGTACAACTGGGGAAGTTACTCGCTGCAGCACTGGGGAAGTTACCCGCTGTACAACTGGGGAAGTTACTCGCTGTACAACTAGGGAAGTTACCCGCTGTACAACTGGGGAAGTTACCCTCTGTACAACTAGGGAAGTTACCCGCTGTACAACTGGGGAAGTTACTCGCTGTACAACTAGGGAAGTTACCCTCTGTACAACTAGGGAAGTTACCCGCTGTACAACTAGGGAAGTTACCCGCTGTACAACTGGGGAAGTTACTCGCTGTAGAACTGGGGAAGTTACCCGCTGTACAACTTCAGAGGTTACCCGCTGTGCAACTAGGGAAGTTACCCGCTGTACAAATGGGGAAGTTACCCGCTGTACAACTGGGGAAGTTACCCGCTGTACAACTGGGGAAGTTACCCGCTGTACAACTTCAGAGGTTACCCGCTGTGCAACTAGGGAAGTTACCCGCTGTACAAATGGGGAAGTTACCCGCTGTACAACTGGGGAAGTTACCCGCTGTACAACTGGGGAAGTTACCCGCTGTACAACTTCAGAGGTTACCCGCTGTACAACTAGGGAAGTTACTCGCTGTACAACTAGGGAAGTTACCCGCTGTACAACTGGGGAAGTTACTCGCTGTACAACTAGGGAAGTTACCAGCTGTACAACTGGGGAAGTTACCCGCTGTACAACTGGGGAAGTTACCCGCTGCGCAACTGGGGAAGTTACCCGCTGCACAACTGGGGAAGTTACCCACTGTACAACTAGGGAAGTTACCCGCTGCGCAACTAGGGAAGTTACTCGCTGTACAACTGGGGAAGTTACTCGCTGTACAACTGGGGAAGTTACCCGCTGTACAAATGGGGAAGTTACCCGCTGTACAACTGGGGAAGTTACTCGCTGTACAACTAGGGAAGTTACTCGCTGTACAACTGGGGAAGTTACCCGCTGTACAAATGGGGAAGTTACCCGCTGTACAACTGGGGAAGTTACTCGCTGTACAACTGGGAAGTTACCCGCTGTACAACTGGGGAAGTTACTCACTGTACAACTGGGGAAGTTACCCGCTGTACAACTGGGGAAGTTACCCACTGTACAACTGGGGAAGTTACCCGCTGTACAACTGGGGAAGTTACCCGCTGTACAACTTCAGAGGTTAACCGCTGTACAACTGGGAAAGTTACTCGCTGCACCACTGGGGAAGTTACCCGCTGTACAACTGGGGAAGTTACCCGCTGTACAACTGGGGAAGTTACCCGCTGTACAACTGGGGAAGTTACCCGCTGTACAACTGGGGAAGTTACCCGCTGAATCACTGGGGAAGTTACCCGCTGTACAACTTCAGAGGTTAACCGCTGTACAACTGGGGAAGTTACCCGCTGTACAACTAGGGAAGTTACCCGCTGTACATCTAGGGATGTTACCCGCTGTACAACTGGGGAAGTTACCCGCTGTACAACTGGGGAAGTTACCCGCTGTACAACTGGGGAAGTTACCCGCTGTACAACTGGGGAAGTTACCCGCTGTACAACTTCAGAGGTTAACCGCTGTACAACTGGGGAAGTTACCCGCTGTACAACTTCAGAGGTTAACCGCTGTACAACTGGGGAAGTTACCCGCTGTACAACTGGGGAAGTTGCCCGCTGTACAACTGGGGAAGTTACCCGCTGTACAACTGGGGAAGTTACCCGCTGTACAACTTCAGAGGTTAACCGCTGTACAACTGGGGAAGTTACCCGCTGTACAACTTCAGAGGTTAACCGCTGTACAACTGGGGAAGTTACTCGCTGCACCACTGGGGAAGTTACCCGCTGTACAACTGGGGAAGTTACCCGCTGTACAACTGGGGAAGTTACCCGCTGTACAACTGGGGAAGTTACCCGCTGTACAACTAGGGAAGTTACCCGCTGAATCACTGGGGAAGTTACCCGCTGTACAACTTCAGAGGTTAACCGCTGTACAACTGGGGAAGTTACCCGCTGTACAACTTCAGAGGTTAACCGCTGTACAACTGGGGAAGTTACCCGCTGTACAACTGGGGAAGTTGCCCGCTGTACAACTGGGGAAGTTACCCGCTGTACAACTGGGGAAGTTACCCGCTGTACAACTTCAGAGGTTAACCGCTGTACAACTGGGGAAGTTACCCGCTGTACAACTTCAGAGGTTAACCGCTGTACAACTGGGGAAGTTACTCGCTGCAGCACTGGGGAAGTTACCCGCTGTGCAACTGAAGTTACCCGCTGCACCACTGGGGAAGTTACCCGCTGTACAACTGGGGAAGTTACCCGCTGTACAACTGGGGAAGTTACCCGCTGTACAACTGGGGAAGTTACCCGCTGTACAACTAGGGAAGTTACCCGCTGTACAACTGGGGAAGTTACCCTCTGTACAACTGGGGAAGTTACCCGCTGTACAACTGGGGAAGTTACCCTCTGTACAACTGGGGAAGTTACCCGCTGTGCAACTGAAGTTACCCGCTGCACCACTGGGGAAGTTACCCGCTGTACAACTGGGGAAGTTACCCGCTGTACAACTAGGGAAGTTACCCGCTGTACAACTAGGGAAGTTACCCGCTGTACAACTGGGGAAGTTACCCGCTGTACAACTGGGGAAGTTACCCGCTGTACAACTGGGGAAGTTACCCGCTGTACAACTTCAGAGGTTAACCGCTGTACAACTGGGGAAGTTACTCGCTGCACCACTGGGGAAGTTACCCGCTGTACAACTGGGGAAGTTACCCGCTGTACAACTGGGGAAGTTACCCGCTGTACAACTGGGGAAGTTACCCGCTGTACAACTGGGGAAGTTACCCGCTGTACAACTGGGGAAGTTACCCGCTGTACAACTAGGGAAGTTACCCGCTGTACCACTGGGGAAGTTACCCGCTGTACAACTAGGGAAGTTACCCGCTGTACAACTAGGGAAGTTACCCGCTGTACAACTGGGGAAGTTACCCGCTGTACAACTTCAGAGGTTAACCGATGTACAACTGGGGAAGTTACTCGCTGCACCACTGGGGAAGTTACCCGCTGTACAACTGGGGAAGTTACCCGCTGTACAACTAGGGAAGTTACCCGCTGTACAACTGGGGAAGTTACCCGCTGTACAACTGGGGAAGTTATCCGCTGTACAACTTCAGAGGTTAACCGCTGTACAACTGGGGAAGTTACTCGCTGTACAACTGGGGAAGTTACCCGCTGTACAACTTCAGAGGTTAACCGCTGTACAACTGGGGAAGTTACTCGCTGCACCACTGGGGAAGTTACCCTCTGTACAACTGGGTAAGTTACCCTCTGTACAACTAGGGAAGTTACCCGCTGTACAACTAGGGAAGTTACCCGCTGTACAACTGGGTAAATTACCCTCTGTAAAACTAGGGAAGTTACCCGCTGTACAACTAGGGAAGTTACCCGCTGTACAACTGGGGAAGTTACCCGCTGTACAACTGGGGAAGTTACCCTCTGTACAACTGGGTAAGTTACCCTCTGTACAACTAGGGAAGTTACCCGCTGTACAACTAGGGAAGTTACCCACTGTACAACTGGGTAAGTTACCCTCTGTACAACTAGGGAAGTTACCCGCTGTACAACTAGGGAAGTTACCCGCTGTACAACTAGGGAAGTTACCCGCTGTACAACTGGGGAAGTTACCCTCTGTACAACTGGGGAAGTTACCCTCTGTACAACTGGGTAAGTTACCCTCTGTACAACTAGGGAAGTTACCCGCTGTACAACTAGGGAAGTTACCCACTGTACAACTGGGGAAGTTACCCGCTGTACAACTAGGGAAGTTACCCGCTGTACAACTGGGGAAGTTACCCGCTGTACAACTGGGGAAGTTACTCGCTATTCAACTGGGGAAGTTACTCGCTCTACAACTGGGGAAGTTACCCGCTGTACAACTGGGGAAGTTACTCGCTGTACAACTGGGGAAGTTACTCGCTCTACAACTGGGGAAGTTACTCGCTGTACAACTGGGTAGGATACCCGCTGTACAACTGGGGAAGTTACTCGCTCTACAACTGGGGAAGTTACTCGCTCTACAACTAGGGAAGTTACCCTCTGTACAACTAGGGAAGTTACCCGCTGTAAAACTGGGGAAGTTACCCGCTGTACAACTGGGGAAGTTACTCGCTGTACAACTGGGGAAGTTACTCGCTGTACAACTGGGGAAGTTACTCGCTCTACAACTGGGGAAGTTACTCGCTGTACAACTGGGGAAGTTACTCGCTGTACAACTGGGGAAGTTACCCGCTGTACAACTGGGGAAGTTACTCGCTGTACAACTGGGTAGGATACCCGCTCTACAACTGGGGAAGTTACTCGCTCTACACCTGGGGAAGTTACTCGCTCTACACCTGGGGAAGTTACTCGCTCTACACCTGGGGAAGTTACTCGCTGTACAACTAGGGAAGTTACCCGCTGTACCACTGGGGAAGTTACCCGCTGTACCACTGGGGAAGTTACCCGCTGTACAACTAGGGAAGTTACCCGCTGTACAACTGGGGAAGTTACCCTCTGTACAACTGGGGAAGTTACCCTCTGTACAACTAGGGAAGTTACCCGCTGTAAAACTAGGGAAGTTACCCGCTGTACAACTGGGGAAGTTACCCTCTGTACAACTGGGGAAGTTACTCGCTGTACAACTGGGGAAGTTACCCGCAGTACAACTTCAGAGGTTAACCGCTGTGCAACTGGGGAAGTTACCCGCTGCACCACTGGGTAAGTTACCCTCTGTACAACTAGGGAAGTTACCCGCTGTACAACTGGGGAAGTTACCCGCTGTACAACTTCAGAGGTTAACCGCTGTACAACTGGGGAAGTTACCCGCTGCACCACTGGGGAAGTTACCCTCTGTACAACTGGGTAAGTTACCCTCTGTACAACTAGGGAAGTTACCCTCTGTACAACTAGGGAAGTTACCCGCTGTACAACTAGGGAAGTTACCCGCTGTACAACTGGGGAAGTTACTCGCTGTACAACTAGGGAAGTTACTCGCTGTACATCTGGGGAAGTTACCCGCTGTACAAATGGGGAAGTTACTCGCTGTACAACTAGGGAAGTTACCCGCTGTACAACTGGGGAAGTTACTCGCTGTACAACTGGGTAGGATACCCGCTGTACAACTGGGGAAGTTACTCGCTCTACAACTGGGGAAGTTACTCGCTCTACAACTAGGGAAGTTACCCGCTGTACAACTAGGGAAGTTACCCACTGTACAACTGGGGAAGTTACCCGCTGTACAACTGGGGAAGTTACTCGCTCTACAACTGGGGAAGTTACTCGCTGTACAACTGGGGAAGTTACTCGCTGTACAACTGGGGAAGTTACTCGCTGTACAACTGGGGAAGTTACTCGCTGTACAACTGGGGAAGTTACCCGCTGTACAACTGGGGAAGTTACTCGCTGTACAACTGGGGAAGTTACTCGCTGTACAACTGGGGAAGTTACCCGCTGTACAACTGGGGAAGTTACTCGCTGTACAACTGGGTAGGATACCCGCTGTACAACTGGGGAAGTTACTCGCTCTACAACTGGGGAAGTTACTCGCTCTACACCTGGGGAAGTTACTCGCTGTACAACTAGGGAAGTTACCCGCTGTACCACTGGGGAAGTTACCCGCTGTACAACTAGGGAAGTTACCCGCTGTACAACTGGGGAAGTTACCCGCTGTACAACTGGGGAAGTTACCCTCTGTACAACTGGGGAAGTTACCCTCTGTACAACTAGGGAAGTTACCCGCTGTACAACTAGGGAAGTTACCCGCTGTACAACTGGGGAAGTTACCTTCTGTACAACTGGGGAAGTTACTCGCTGTACAACTGGGGAAGTTACCCGCTGTACAACTTCAGAGGTTAACCGCTGTGCAACTGGGGAAGTTACCCGCTGCACCACTGGGTAAGTTACCCTCTGTACAACTAGGGAAGTTACCCGCTGTGCATCTAGGGAAGTTACCCGCTGTACAAATGGGGAAGTTACCCGCTGTACAACTGGGGAAGTTACCCGCTGTACAACTGGGGAAGTTACCCGCTGTACAACTGGGGAAGTTACCCGCTGTACAACTGGGGAAGTTACTCGCTCTACAACTAGGGAAGTTACCCGCTGTACAACTGGGGAAGTTACCCGCTGTACAACTGGGGAAGTTATCCTCTGTACAACTAAGGAAGTTACCCGCTGTACAACTAGGGAAGTTACCCGCTGTACAACTGGGGAAGTTACTCGCTGTACAACTAGGGAAGTTACCCGCTGTACAACTGGGGAAGTTACCCTCTGTACAACTAGGGAAGTTACCCGCTGTACAACTAGGGAAGTTACCCTCTGTACAACTAGGGAAGTTACCCTCTGTACAACTAGGGAAGTTACCCTCTGTACAACTAGGGAAGTTACCCTCTGTACAACTAGGGAAGTTACCCTCTGTACAACTAGGGAAGTTACCCTCTGTACAACTAGGGAAGTTACCCGCTGTACAACTAGGGAAGTTACCCGCTGTACAACTAGGGAAGTTACCCACTAAATAACTGGGGAAGTTACGCGCTGTACAACTGGGTAAGTTACCCTCTGTACAACTAGGGAAGTTACCCTCTGTACAACTATGGAAGTTACCCTCTGTACAACCTGGGAAGTTACCCGCTGTACAACTGGGGAAGTTACCCGCTGTACAACTGGGGAAGTTACCCGCTGTACAACTGGGGAAGTTACCCGCTGTACAACTGGGGAAGTTACCCTCTGTACAACTAAGGAAGTTACCCTCTGTACAACTAAGGAAGTTACCCGCTGTACAACTAGGGAAGTTACCCGCTGTACAACTGGGGAAGTTACTCGCTGTACAACTAGGGAAGTTACCCGCTGTACAACTGTGGAAGTTACCCTCTGTACAACTAGGGAAGTTACCCGCTGTACAACTAGGGAAGTTACCCTCTGTACAACTAGGGAAGTTACCCTCTGTACAACTAGGGAAGTTACCCTCTGTACAACTAGGGAAGTTACCCGCTGTACAACTAGGGAAGTTACCCTCTGTACAACTAGGGAAGTTACCCTCTGTACAACTAGGGAAGTTACCCGCTGTACAACTGGGGAAGTTACCCTCTGTACAACTAGGGAAGTTACCCGCTGTACAACTAGGGAAGTTACCCGCTGTACAACTGGGGAAGTTACTCGCTGTACAACTGGGGAAGTTACACGCTGTACAACTTCAGAGGTTACCCGCTGTGCAACTAGGGAAGTTACCCGCTGTACAAATGGGGAAGTTACCCGCTGTACAACTGGGGAAGTTACCCGCTGTACAACTGGGGAAGTTACCTGCTGTACAACTGGGGAAGTTACCCTCTGTACAACTAGGGAAGTTACCCGCAGTACAACTAGGGAAGTTACCCGGTGTACAACTGGGGAAGTTACCCTCTGTACAACTAGGGAAGTTACCCGCTGTACAACTGGGGAAGTTACTCGCTGTACAACTAGGGAAGTTATCCTCTGTACAACTAAGGAAGTTACCCGCTGTACAACTAGGGAAGTTACCCGCTGTACAACTGGGGAAGTTACTCGCTGTACAACTGGGGAAGTTACCCGCTGTACAACTTCAGAGGTTACCCGCTGTGCAACTAGGGAAGTTACCCGCTGTACAAATGGGGAAGTTTCCCGCTGTACAACTGGGGAAGTTACCCGCTGTACAACTGGGGAAGTTACCCGCTGTACAACTGGGGAAGTTACCCGCTGTACAACTGGGGAAGTTACTCGCTCTACAACTAGGGAAGTTACCCGCTGTACAACTGGGGAAGTTACCCGCTGTACAACTGGGGAAGTTACCCTCTGTACAACTAAGGAAGTTACCCGCTGTACAACTAGGGAAGTTACCCGCTGTACAACTGGGGAAGTTACTCGCTGTACAACTAGGGAAGTTAACCCGCTGTACAACTGGGGAAGTTACCCTCTGTACAACTAGGGAAGTTACCCGCTGTACAACTAGGGAAGTTACCCTCTGTACAACTAGGGAAGTTACCCTCTGTACAACTAGGGAAGTTACCCGCTGTACAACTAGGGAAGTTACCCGCTGTACAACTAGGGAAGTTACCCTCTGTACAACTAGGGAAGTTACCCTCTGTACAACTAGGGAAGTTACCCTCTGTACAACTAGGGAAGTTACCCGCTGTACAACTGGGGAAGTTACTCGCTGTACAACTAGGGAAGTTACCCTCTGTACAACTAAGGAAGTTACCTGCTGTACAACTAGGGAAGTTACCCGCTGTACAACTGGGGAAGTTACTCGCTGTACAACTGGGGAAGTTACCCGCTGTACAACTTCAGAGGTTACCCGCTGTGCAACTAGGGAAGTTACCCGCTGTACAAATGGGGAAGTTACCCGCTGTACAACTGGGGAAGTTACCCGCTGTACAACTGGGGAAGTTACCCGCTGTACAACTTCAGAGGTTACCCGCTGTGCAACTAGGGAAGTTACCCGCTGTACAAATGGGGAAGTTACCCGCTGTACAACTGGGGAAGTTACCCGCTGTACAACTGGGGAAGTTACCCGCTGTACAACTTCAGAGGTTACCCGCTGTACAACTAGGTAAGTTACCCGCTGTACAACTAGGGAAGTTACCCGCTGTACAACTGGGGAAGTTACCCGCTGTACAACTGGGGAAGTTACCCGCTGTACAACTAGGGAAGTTACCAGCTGTACAACTGGGGAAGTTACCCGCTGTACAACTGGGGAAGTTACCCGCTGTACAACTGGGGAAGTTACCCTCTGTACAACTAAGGAAGTTACCCGCTGTACAACTAGGGAAGTTACCCGCTGTGCAACTGGGGAAGTTACCCGCTGCGCAACTGGGGAAGTTACCCGCTGTACAACTAGGGAAGTTACCCGCTGCGCAACTAGGGAAGTTACTCGCTGTACAACTGGGGAAGTTACCCGCTGTACAAATGGGGAAGTTACCCGCTGTACAACTGGGGAAGTTACTCGCTGTACAACTAGGGAAGTTACTCGCTGTACAACTGGGGAAGTTACCCGCTGTACAAATGGGGAAGTTACCGGCTGTACAACTGGGGAAGTTACTCGCTGTACAACTGGGAAGTTACCCGCTGTACAACTGGGGAAGTTACTCGCTGTACAACTGGGGAAGTTACCCGCTGTACAACTAGGGAAGTTACCCGCTGTACAACTGGGGAAGTTACCCTCTGTACAACTGGGGAAGTTACTCGCTGTACAACTGGGGAAGTTACCCGCTGTACAACTTCAGAGGTTAACCGCTGTGCAACTGGGGAAGTTACCCGCTGCACCACTGGGTAAGTTACCCTCTGTACAACTAGGGAAGTTACCCGCTGTACAACTGGGGAAGTTACCCGCTGTACAACTTCAGAGGTTAACCGCTGTGCAACTGGGGAAGTTACCCGCTGCACCACTGGGGAAGTTACCCGCTGTACAACTGGGGAAGTTACCCGCTGTACAACTGGGGAAGTTACCCGCTGTACAACTTCAGAGGTTAACCGCTGTACAACTGGGGAAGTTACTCGCTGCACCACTGGGGAAGTTACCCGCTGTACAACTGGGGAAGTTACCCGCTGTACAACTGGGGAAGTTACCCGCTGTACAACTGGGGAAGTTACCCGCTGTACAACTGGGGAAGTTACCCGCTGTACAACTGGGGAAGTTACCCGCTGAATCACTGGGGAAGTTACCCGCTGTACAACTTCAGAGGTTAACCGCTGTACAACTGGGGAAGTTACCCGCTGTACAACTGGGGAAGTTACCCGCTGTACAACTGGGGAAGTTACCCGCTGTACAACTTCAGAGGTTAACCGCTGTACAACTGGGGAAGTTACCCGCTGTACAACTTCAGAGGTTAACCGCTGTACAACTGGGGAAGTTACTCGCTGCAGCACTGGGGAAGTTACCCGCTGTACAACTGGGGAAGTTACTCGCTGTACAACTAGGGAAGTTACCCGCTGTACAACTGGGGAAGTTACCCGCTGTACAACTAGGGAAGTTACCCGCTGTACAACTGGGGAAGTTACTCGCTGTACAACTAGGGAAGTTACCCTCTGTACAACTAGGGAAGTTACCCGCTGTACAACTAGGGAAGTTACCCGCTGTACAACTGGGGAAGTTACTCGCTGTACAACTGGGGAAGTTACCCGCTGTACAACTTCACAGGTTACCCGCTGTGCAACTAGGGAAGTTACCCGCTGTACAAATGGGGAAGTTACCCGCTGTACAACTGGGGAAGTTACCCGCTGTACAACTGGGGAAGTTACCCGCTGTACAACTTCAGAGGTTACCCGCTGTGCAACTAGGGAAGTTACCCGCTGTACAAATGGGGAAGTTACCCGCTGTACAACTGGGGAAGTTACCCGCTGTACAACTGGGGAAGTTACCCGCTGTACAACTTCAGAGGTTACCCGCTGTACAACTAGGGAAGTTACTCGCTGTACAACTAGGGAAGTTACCCGCTGTACAACTGGGGAAGTTACTCGCTGTACAACTAGGGAAGTTACCAGCTGTACAACTGGGGAAGTTACCCGCTGTACAACTGGGGAAGTTACCCGCTGCGCAACTGGGGAAGTTACCCGCTGCACAACTGGGGAAGTTACCCGCTGTACAACTAGGGAAGTTACCCGCTGCGCAACTAGGGAAGTTACTCGCTGTACAACTGGGGAAGTTACTCGCTGTACAACTGGGGAAGTTACTCGCTGTACAACTGGGGAAGTTACCCGCTGTACAAATGGGGAAGTTACCCGCTGTACAACTGGGGAAGTTACTCACTGTACAACTAGGGAAGTTACTCGCTGTACAACTGGGGAAGTTACCCGCTGTACAAATGGGGAAGTTACCCGCTGTACAACTGGGGAAGTTACTCGCTGTAAAACTGGGAAGTTACCCGCTGTACAACTGGGGAAGTTACTCGCTGTACAACTGGGGAAGTTACCCGCTGTACAACTGGGGAAGTTACCCGCTGTACAACTGGGGAAGTTACCCGCTGTACAACTGGGGAAGTTACCCGCTGTACAACTTCAGAGGTTAACCGCTGTACAACTGGGAAAGTTACTCGCTGCACCACTGGGGAAGTTACCCGCTGTACAACTGGGGAAGTTACCCGCTGTACAACTGGGGAAGTTACCCGCTGTACAACTGGGGAAGTTACCCGCTGTACAACTGGGGAAGTTACCCGCTGAATCACTGGGGAAGTTACCCGCTGTACAACTTCAGAGGTTAACCGCTGTACAACTGGGGAAGTTACCCGCTGTACAACTAGGGAAGTTACCCGCTGTACATCTAGGGAAGTTACCCGCTGTACAACTGGGGAAGTTACCCGCTGTACAACTGGGGAAGTTACCCGCTGTACAACTGGGGAAGTTACCCGCTGTACAACTGGGGAAGTTACCCGCTGTACAACTTCAGAGGTTAACCGCTGTACAACTGGGGAAGTTACTCGCTGCACCACTGGGGAAGTTACCCGCTGTACAACTGGGGAAGTTACCCGCTGTACAACTGGGGAAGTTACCCGCTGTACAACTGGGGAAGTTACCCGCTGTACAACTGGGGAAGTTACCCGCTGAATCACTGGGGAAGTTACCCGCTGTACAACTTCAGAGGTTAACCGCTGTACAACTGGGGAAGTTACCCGCTGTACAACTGGGGAAGTTACCCGCTGTACAACTGGGGAAGTTACCCGCTGTACAACTGGGGAAGTTACCCGCTGTACAACTTCAGAGGTTAACCGCTGTACAACTGGGGAAGTTACCCGCTGTACAACTTCAGAGGTTAACCGCTGTACAACTGGGGAAGTTACTCGCTGCAGCACTGGGGAAGTTACCCGCTGTGCAACTGAAGTTACCCGCTGCACCACTGGGGAAGTTACCCGCTGTACAACTGGGGAAGTTACCCGCTGTACAACTAGGGAAGTTACCCGCTGTACAACTAGGGAAGTTACCCGCTGTACAACTGGGGAAGTTACCCGCTGTACAACTGGGGAAGTTACCCGCTGTACAACTGGGGAAGTTACCCGCTGTACAACTGGGGAAGTTACCCGCTGTACAACTTCAGAGGTTAACCGCTGTACAACTGGGGAAGTTACTCGCTGCACCACTGGGGAAGTTACCCGCTGTACAACTGGGGAAGTTACCCGCTGTACAACTGGGGAAGTTACCCGCTGTACAACTGGGGAAGTTACCCGCTGTACAACTGGGGAAGTTACCCGCTGTACAACTAGGGAAGTTACCCGCTGTACCACTGGGGAAGTTACCCGCTGTACAACTAGGGAAGTTACCCGCTGTACAACTGGGGAAGTTACCCGCTGTACAACTTCAGAGGTTAACCGATGTACAACTGGGGAAGTTACTCGCTGCACCACTGGGGAAGTTACCCGCTGTACAACTGGGGAAGTTACCCGCTGTACAACTAGGGAAGTTACCCGCTGGACAACTGGGGAAGTTACCCGCTGTACAACTGGGGAAGTTATCCGCTGTACAACTTCAGAGGTTAACCGCTGTACAACTGGGGAAGTTACTCGCTGTACAACTGGGGAAGTTACCCGCTGTACAACTTCAGAGGTTAACCGCTGTACAACTGGGGAAGTTACTCGCTGCACCACTGGGGAAGTTACCCTCTGTACAACTGGGTAAGTTACCCTCTGTACAACTAGGGAAGTTACCCGCTGTACAACTAGGGAAGTTACCCGCTGTACAACTGGGTAAATTACCCTCTGTAAAACTAGGGAAGTTACCCGCTGTACAACTAGGGAAGTTACCCGCTGTACAACTAGGGAAGTTACCCGCTGTACAACTGGGGAAGTTACCCTCTGTACAACTGGGTAAGTTACCCTCTGTACAACTAGGGAAGTTACCCGCTGTACAACTAGGGAAGTTACCCACTGTACAACTAGGGAAGTTACCCACTGTACAACTGGGTAAGTTACCCTCTGTACAACTAGGGAAGTTACCCGCTGTACAACTAGGGAAGTTACCCGCTGTACAACTAGGGAAGTTACCCGCTGTACAACTGGGGAAGTTACCCTCTGTACAACTGGGTAAGTTACCCTCTGTACAACTAGGGAAGTTACCCGCTGTACAACTAGGGAAGTTACCCACTGTACAACTGGGGAAGTTACCCGCTGTACAACTAGGGAAGTTACCCGCTGTACAACTGGGGAAGTTACCCGCTGTACAACTGGGGAAGTTACTCGCTATACAACTGGGGAAGTTACTCGCTCTACAACTGGGGAAGTTACCCGCTGTACAACTGGGGAAGTTACTCGCTGTACAACTGGGGAAGTTACTCGCTCTACAACTGGGGAAGTTACTCGCTGTACAACTGGGTAGGATACCCGCTGTACAACTGGGGAAGTTACTCGCTCTACAACTGGGGAAGTTACTCGCTCTACAACTAGGGAAGTTACCCTCTGTACAACTAGGGAAGTTACCCGCTGTACAACTGGGGAAGTTACCCGCTGTACAACTGGGGAAGTTACTCGCTGTACAACTGGGGAAGTTACTCGCTCTACAACTGGGGAAGTTACTCGCTGTACAACTGGGGAAGTTACTCGCTGTACAACTGGGGAAGTTACCCGCTGTACAACTGGGGAAGTTACTCGCTGTACAACTGGGTAGGATACCCGCTCTACAACTGGGGAAGTTACTCGCTCTACACCTGGGGAAGTTACTCGCTCTACACCTGGGGAAGTTACTCGCTCTACACCTGGGGAAGTTACTCGCTGTACAACTAGGGAAGTTACCCGCTGTACCACTGGGGAAGTTACCCGCTGTACAACTAGGGAAGTTACCCGCTGTACAACTGGGGAAGTTACCCGCTGTACAACTGGGGAAGTTACCCTCTGTACAACTGGGGAAGTTACCCTCTGTACAACTAGGGAAGTTACCCGCTGTACAACTAGGGAAGTTACCCGCTGTACAACTGGGGAAGTTACCCTCTGTACAACTGGGGAAGTTACTCGCTGTACAACTGGGGAAGTTACCCGCAGTACAACTTCAGAGGTTAACCGCTGTGCAACTGGGGAAGTTACCCGCTGCACCACTGGGTAAGTTACCCTCTGTACAACTAGGGAAGTTACCCGCTGTACAACTGGGGAAGTTACCCGCTGTACAACTTCAGAGGTTAACCGCTGTACAACTGGGGAAGTTACCCGCTGCACCACTGGCGAAGTTACCCTCTGTACAACTGGGTAAGTTACCCTCTGTACAACTAGGGAAGTTACCCTCTGTACAACTAGGGAAGTTACCCGCTGTACAACTAGGGAAGTTACCCGCTGTACAACTGGGGAAGTTACTCGCTGTACAACTAGGGAAGTTACTCGCTGTACAACTGGGGAAGTTACCCGCTGTACAAATGGGGAAGTTACTCGCTGTACAACTAGGGAAGTTACCCGCTGTACAACTGGGGAAGTTACTCGCTGTACAACTGGGTAGGATACCCGCTGTACAACTGGGGAAGTTACTCGCTCTACAACTGGGGAAGTTACTCGCTCTACAACTAGGGAAGTTACCCGCTGTACAACTAGGGAAGTTACCCACTGTACAACTGGGGAAGTTACCCGCTGTACAACTGGGGAAGTTACTCGCTCTACAACTGGGGAAGTTACTCGCTCTACAACTGGGGAAGTTACTCGCTGTACAACTGGGGAAGTTACTCGCTGTACAACTGGGGAAGTTACCCGCTGTACAACTGGGGAAGTTACTCGCTGTACAACTGGGTAGGATACCCGCTGTACAACTGGGGAAGTTACTCGCTCTACAACTGGGGAAGTTACTCGCTCTACACCTGGGGAAGTTACTCGCTGTACAACTAGGGAAGTTACCCGCTGTACCACTGGGGAAGTTACCCGCTGTACAACTAGGGAAGTTACCCGCTGTACAACTGGGGAAGTTACCCGCTGTACAACTGGGGAAGTTACCCTCTGTACAACTGGGGAAGTTACCCTCTGTACAACTAGGGAAGTTACCCGCTGTACAACTAGGGAAGTTACCCGCTGTACAACTGGGGAAGTTACCTTCTGTACAACTGGGGAAGTTACTCGCTGTACAACTGGGGAAGTTACCCGCTGTACAACTTCAGAGGTTAACCGCTGTGCAACTGGGGAAGTTACCCGCTGCACCACTGGGTAAGTTACCCTCTGTACAACTAGGGAAGTTACCCGCTGTGCATCTAGGGAAGTTACCCGCTGTACAAATGGGGAAGTTACCCGCTGTACAACTGGGGAAGTTACCCGCTGTACAACTGGGGAAGTTACCCGCTGTACAACTGGGGAAGTTACTCGCTCTACAACTAGGGAAGTTACCCGCTGTACAACTGGGGAAGTTACCCGCTGTACAACTGGGGAAGTTATCCTCTGTACAACTAAGGAAGTTACCCGCTGTACAACTAGGGAAGTTACCCGCTGTACAACTGGGGAAGTTACTCGCTGTACAACTAGGGAAGTTACCCGCTGTACAACTGGGGAAGTTACCCTCTGTACAACTAGGGAAGTTACCCGCTGTACAACTAGGGAAGTTACCCTCTGTACAACTAGGGAAGTTACCCTCTGTACAACTAGGGAAGTTACCCTCTGTACAACTAGGGAAGTTACCCTCTGTACAACTAGGGAAGTTACCCTCTGTACAACTAGGGAAGTTACCCGCTGTAAAACTAGGGAAGTTACCCGCTGTACAACTAGGGAAGTTACCCACTAAATAACTGGGGAAGTTACGCGCTGTACAACTGGGTAAGTTACCCTCTGTACAACTAGGGAAGTTACCCTCTGTACAACTATGGAAGTTACCCGCTGTACAACCTGGGAAGTTACCCGCTGTACAACTGGGGAAGTTACCCGCTGTACAACTTCAGAGGTTACCCGCTGTGCAACTAGGGAAGTTACCCGCTGTACAAATGGGGAAGTTTCCCGCTGTACAACTGGGGAAGTTACCCGCTGTACAACTGGGGAAGTTACCCGCTGTACAACTGGGGAAGTTACCCGCTGTACAACTGGGGAAGTTACCCGCTGTACAACTGGGGAAGTTACTCGCTCTACAACTAGGGAAGTTACCCGCTGTACAACTGGGGAAGTTACCCGCTGTAAAACTGGGGAAGTTACCCGCTGTACAACTGGGGAAGTTACCCTCTGTACAACTAAGGAAGTTACCCGCTGTACAACTAGGGAAGTTACCCGCTGTACAACTGGGGAAGTTACTCGCTGTACAACTAGGGAAGTTACCCGCTGTACAACTGTGGGAGTTACCCTCTGTACAACTAGGGAAGATACCCGCTGTACAACTAGGGAAGTTACCCTCTGTACAACTAGGGAAGTTACCCTCTGTACAACTAGGGAAGTTACCCTCTGTACAACTAGGGAAGTTACCCGCTGTACAACTAGGGAAGTTACCCTCTGTACAACTAGGGAAGTTACCCTCTGTACAACTAGGGAAGTTACCCGCTGTACAACTGGGGAAGTTACCCTCTGTACAACTAGGGAAGTTACCCGCTGTACAACTAGGGAAGTTACCCACTGTACAACTGGGGAAGTTACCCGCTGTACAACTGGGGAAGTTACTCGCTCTACAACTAGGGAAGTTACCCGCTGTACAACTGGGGAAGTTACTCGCTGTACAACTGGGGAAGTTACCCGCTGTACAACTTCAGAGGTTACCCGCTGTGCAACTAGGGAAGTTACCCGCTGTACAAATGGGGAAGTTACCCGCTGTACAACTGGGGAAGTTACCCGCTGTACAACTGGGGAAGTTACCCGCTGTACAACTGGGGAAGTTACCCTCTGTACAACTAGGGAAGTTACCCGCAGTACAACTAGGGAAGTTACCCGGTGTACAACTGGGGAAGTTACCCTCTGTACAACTAGGGAAGTTACCCGCTGTACAACTGGGGAAGTTACTCGCTGTACAACTAGGGAAGTTATCCTCTGTACAACTAAGGAAGTTACCCGCTGTACAACTAGGGAAGTTACCCGCTGTACAACTGGGGAAGTTACTCGCTGTACAACTGGGGAAGTTACCCGCTGTACAACTTCAGAGGTTACCCGCTGTGCAACTAGGGAAGTTACCCGCTGTACAAATGGGGAAGTTTCCCGCTGTACAACTGGGGAAGTTACCCGCTGTACAACTGGGGAAGTTACCCGCTGTACAACTGGGGAAGTTACCCGCTGTACAACTGGGGAAGTTACCCGCTGTACAACTGGGGAAGTTACTCGCTCTACAACTAGGGAAGTTACCCGCTGTACAACTGGGGAAGTTACCCGCTGTACAACTGGGGAAGTTACCCTCTGTACAACTAAGGAAGTTACCCGCTGTACAACTAGGGAAGTTACCCGCTGTACAACTGGGGAAGTTACTCGCTGTACAACTAGGGAAGTTACCCGCTGTACAACTGGGGAAGTTACTCGCTGTACAACTAGGGAAGTTACCCGCTGTACAACTGGGGAAGTTACCCTCTGTACAACTAGGGAAGTTACCCGCTGTACAACTAGGGAAGTTACCCTCTGTACAACTAGGGAAGTTACCCGCTGTACAACTAGGGAAGTTACCCGCTGTACAACTAGGGAAGTTACCCGCTGTACAACTAGGGAAGTTACCCTCTGTACAACTAGGGAAGTTACCCTCTGTACAACTAGGGAAGTTACCCTCTGTACAACTAGGGAAGTTACCCGCTGTACAACTGGGGAAGTTACTCGCTGTACAACTAGGGAAGTTACCCTCTGTACAACTAAGGAAGTTACCCGCTGTACAACTAGGGAAGTTACCCGCTGTACAACTGGGGAAGTTACTCGCTCTACAACTGGGGAAGTTACTCGCTCTACACCTGGGGAAGTTACTCGCTGTACAACTAGGGAAGTTACCCGCTGTACCACTGGGGAAGTTACCCGCTGTACAACTAGGGAAGTTAACCGCTGTACAACTGGGGAAGTTACCCGCTGTACAACTGGGGAAGTTACCCTCTGTACAACTGGGGAAGTTACCCTCTGTACAACTAGGGAAGTTACCCGCTATACAACTAGGGAAGTTACCCGCTGTACAACTGGGGAAGTTACCTTCTGTACAACTGGGGAAGTTACTCGCTGTACAACTGGGGAAGTTACCCGCTGTACAACTTCAGAGGTTAACCGCTGTGCAACTGGGGAAGTTACCCGCTGCACCACTGGGTAAGTTACCCTCTGTACAACTAGGGAAGTTACCCGCTGTGCATCTAGGGAAGTTACCCGCTGTACAAATGGGGAAGTTACCCGCTGTACAACTGGGGAAGTTACCCGCTGTACAACTGGGGAAGTTACCCGCTGTACAACTGCGGAAGTTACTCGCTCTACAACTAGGGAAGTTACCCGCTGTACAACTGGGGAAGTTACCCGCTGTACAACTGGGGAAGTTATCCTCTGTACAACTAAGGAAGTTACCCGCTGTACAACTAGGGAAGTTACCCGCTGTACAACTGGGGAAGTTACTCGCTGTACAACTAGGGAAGTTACCCGCTGTACAACTGGGGAAGTTACCCTCTGTACAACTAGGGAAGTTACCCGCTGTACAACTAGGGAAGTTACCCTCTGTACAACTAGGGAAGTTACCCTCTGTACAACTAGGGAAGTTACCCTCTGTACAACTAGGGAAGTTACCCTCTGTACAACTAGGGAAGTTACCCTCTGTACAACTAGGGAAGTTACCCGCTGTAAAACTAGGGAAGTTACCCGCTGTACAACTAGGGAAGTTACCCACTAAATAACTGGGGAAGTTACGCGCTGTACAACTGGGTAAGTTACCCTCTGTACAACTAGGGAAGTTACCCTCTGTACAACTATGGAAGTTACCCGCTGTACAACCTGGGAAGTTACCCGCTGTACAACTGGGGAAGTTACCCGCTGTACAACTTCAGAGGTTACCCGCTGTGCAACTAGGGAAGTTACCCGCTGTACAAATGGGGAAGTTTCCCGCTGTACAACTGGGGAAGTTACCCGCTGTACAACTGGGGAAGTTACCCGCTGTACAACTGGGGAAGTTACCCGCTGTACAACTGGGGAAGTTACCCGCTGTACAACTGGGGAAGTTACTCGCTCTACAACTAGGGAAGTTACCCGCTGTACAACTGGGGAAGTTACCCGCTGTAAAACTGGGGAAGTTACCCGCTGTACAACTGGGGAAGTTACCCTCTGTACAACTAAGGAAGTTACCCGCTGTACAACTAGGGAAGTTACCCGCTGTACAACTGGGGAAGTTACTCGCTGTACAACTAGGGAAGTTACCCGCTGTACAACTGTGGGAGTTACCCTCTGTACAACTAGGGAAGTTACCCGCTGTACAACTAGGGAAGTTACCCTCTGTACAACTAGGGAAGTTACCCTCTGTACAACTAGGGAAGTTACCCTCTGTACAACTAGGGAAGTTACCCGCTGTACAACTAGGGAAGTTACCCTCTGTACAACTAGGGAAGTTACCCTCTGTACAACTAGGGAAGTTACCCGCTGTACAACTGGGGAAGTTACCCTCTGTACAACTAGGGAAGTTACCCGCTGTACAACTAGGGAAGTTACCCACTGTACAACTGGGGAAGTTACCCGCTGTACAACTGGGGAAGTTACTCGCTCTACAACTAGGGAAGTTACCCGCTGTACAACTGGGGAAGTTACTCGCTGTACAACTGGGGAAGTTACCCGCTGTACAACTTCAGAGGTTACCCGCTGTGCAACTAGGGAAGTTACCCGCTGTACAAATGGGGAAGTTACCCGCTGTACAACTGGGGAAGTTACCCGCTGTACAACTGGGGAAGTTACCCGCTGTACAACTGGGGAAGTTACCCTCTGTACAACTAGGGAAGTTACCCGCAGTACAACTAGGGAAGTTACCCGGTGTACAACTGGGGAAGTTACCCTCTGTACAACTAGGGAAGTTACCCGCTGTACAACTGGGGAAGTTACTCGCTGTACAACTAGGGAAGTTATCCTCTGTACAACTAAGGAAGTTACCCGCTGTACAACTAGGGAAGTTACCCGCTGTACAACTGGGGAAGTTACTCGCTGTACAACTGGGGAAGTTACCCGCTGTACAACTTCAGAGGTTACCCGCTGTGCAACTAGGGAAGTTACCCGCTGTACAAATGGGGAAGTTTCCCGCTGTACAACTGGGGAAGTTACCCGCTGTACAACTGGGGAAGTTACCCGCTGTACAACTGGGGAAGTTACCCGCTGTACAACTGGGGAAGTTACCCGCTGTACAACTGGGGAAGTTACTCGCTCTACAACTAGGGAAGTTACCCGCTGTACAACTGGGGAAGTTACCCGCTGTACAACTGGGGAAGTTACCCTCTGTACAACTAAGGAAGTTACCCGCTGTACAACTAGGGAAGTTACCCGCTGTACAACTGGGGAAGTTACTCGCTGTACAACTAGGGAAGTTACCCGCTGTACAACTGGGGAAGTTACCCTCTGTACAACTAGGGAAGTTACCCGCTGTACAACTAGGGAAGTTACCCTCTGTACAACTAGGGAAGTTACCCGCTGTACAACTAGGGAAGTTACCCGCTGTACAACTAGGGAAGTTACCCGCTGTACAACTAGGGAAGTTACCCTCTGTACAACTAGGGAAGTTACCCTCTGTACAACTAGGGAAGTTACCCTCTGTACAACTAGGGAAGTTACCCGCTGTACAACTGGGGAAGTTACTCGCTGTACAACTAGGGAAGTTACCCTCTGTACAACTAAGGAAGTTACCCGCTGTACAACTAGGGAAGTTACCCGCTGTACAACTGGGGAAGTTACTCGCTGTACAACTGGGGAAGTTACCCGCTGTACAACTGGGGAAGTTACCCGCTGTGCAACTAGGGAAGTTACCCGCTGTACAAATGGGGAAGTTACCCGCTGTACAACTGGGGAAGTTACCCGCTGTACAACTGGGGAAGTTACCCGCTGTACAACTTCAGAGGTTACCCGCTGTGCAACTAGGGAAGTTACCCGCTGTACAAATGGGGAAGTTACCCGCTGTACAACTGGGGAAGTTACCCGCTGTACAACTGGGGAAGTTACCCGCTGTACAACTTCAGAGGTTACCCGCTGTACAACTAGGTAAGTTACCCGCTGTACAACTAGGGAAGTTACCCGCTGTACAACTGGGGAAGTTACCCGCTGTACAACTAGGGAAGTTACCAGCTGTACAACTGGGGAAGTTACCCGCTGTACAACTGGGGAAGTTACCCGCTGTACAACTGGGGAAGTTACCCTCTGTACAACTAAGGAAGTTACCCGCTGTACAACTAGGGAAGTTACCCGCTGCGCAACTGGGGAAGTTACCCGCTGCGCAACTGGGGAAGTTACCCGCTGTACAACTAGGGAAGTTACCCGCTGCGCAACTAGGGAAGTTACTCGCTGTACAACTGGGGAAGTTACCCGCTGTACAACTGGGGAAGTTACCCGCTGTACAACTGGGGAAGTTACTCGCTGTACAACTAGGGAAGTTACTCGCTGTACAACTGGGGAAGTTACCCGCTGTACAAATGGGGAAGTTACCGGCTGTACAACTGGGGAAGTTACTCGCTGTACAACTGGGAAGTTACCCGCTGTACAACTGGGGAAGTTACTCGCTGTACAACTGGGGAAGTTACCCGCTGTACAACTGGGGAAGTTACCCGCTGTACAACTGGGGAAGTTACCCGCTGTACAACTGGGGAAGTTACCCGCTGTACAACTTCAGAGGTTAACCGCTGTACAACTGGGGAAGTTACTCGCTGCACCACTGGGGAAGTTACCCGCTGTACAACTGGGGAAGTTACCCGCTGTACAACTGGGGAAGTTACCCGCTGTACAACTGGGGAAGTTACCCGCTGTACAACTGGGGAAGTTACCCGCTGTACAACTGGGGAAGTTACCCGCTGAATCACTGGGGAAGTTACCCGCTGTACAACTTCAGAGGTTAACCGCTGTACAACTGGGGAAGTTACCCGCTGTACAACTGGGGAAGTTACCCGCTGTACAACTTCAGAGGTTAACCGCTGTACAACTGGGGAAGTTACCCGCTGTACAACTTCAGAGGTTAACCGCTGTACAACTGGGGAAGTTACTCGCTGCAGCACTGGGGAAGTTACCCGCTGTACAACTGGGGAAGTTACTCGCTGTACAACTAGGGAAGTTACCCGCTGTACAACTGGGGAAGTTACCCTCTGTACAACTAGGGAAGTTACCCGCTGTACAACTGGGGAAGTTACTCGCTGTACAACTAGGGAAGTTACCCTCTGTACAACTAGGGAAGTTACCCGCTGTACATCTAGGGAAGTTACCCGCTGTACAACTGGGGAAGTTACTCGCTGTACAACTGGGGAAGTTACCCGCTGTACAACTTCAGAGGTTACCCGCTGTGCAACTAGGGAAGTTACCCGCTGTACAAATGGGGAAGTTACCCGCTGTACAACTGGGGAAGTTACCCGCTGTACAACTGGGGAAGTTACCCGCTGTACAACTTCAGAGGTTACCTGCTGTGCAACTAGGGAAGTTACCCGCTGTACAAATGGGGAAGTTACCCGCTGTACAACTGGGGAAGTTACCCGCTGTACAACTGGGGAAGTTACCCGCTGTACAACTTCAGAGGTTACCCGCTGTACAACTAGGGAAGTTACTCGCTGTACAACTAGGGAAGTTACCCGCTGTACAACTGGGGAAGTTACTCGCTGTACAACTAGGGAAGTTACCAGCTGTACAACTGGGGAAGTTACCCGCTGTGCAACTGGGGAAGTTACCCGCTGCGCAACTGGGGAAGTTACCCGCTGCACAACTGGGGAAGTTACCCGCTGTACAACTAGGGAAGTTACCCGCTGCGCAACTAGGGAAGTTACTCGCTATACAACTGGGGAAGTTACTCGCTGTACAACTGGGGAAGTTACCCGCTGTACAAATGGGGAAGTTACCCGCTGTACAACTGGGGAAGTTACTCGCTGTACAACTAGGGAAGTTACTCGCTGTACAACTGGGGAAGTTACCCGCTGTACAAATGGGGAAGTTACTCGCTGTACAACTGGGAAGTTACCCGCTGTACAACTGGGGAAGTTACTCGCTGTACAACTGGGGAAGTTACCCGCTGTACAACTGGGGAAGTTACCCGCTGTACAACTGTGGAAGTTACCCGCTGTACAACTGGGGAAGTTACCCGCTGTACAACTTCAGAGGTTAACCGCTGTACAACTGGGAAAGTTACTCGCTGCACCACTGGGGAAGTTACCCGCTGTACAACTGGGGAAGTTACCCGCTGTACAACTGGGGAAGTTACCCGCTGTACAACTGGGGAAGTTACCCGCTGTACAACTGGGGAAGTTACCCGCTGAATCACTGGGGAAGTTACCCGCTGTACAACTTCAGAGGTTAACCGCTGTACAACTGGGGAAGTTACCCGCTGTACAACTAGGGAAGTTACCCGCTGTACATCTAGGGAAGTTACCCGCTGTACAACTGGGGAAGTTACCCGCTGTACAACTGGGGAAGTTACCCGCTGTACAACTGGGGAAGTTACCCGCTGTACAACTGGGGAAGTTACCCGCTGTACAACTTCAGAGGTTAACCGCTGTACAACTGGGGAAGTTACTCGCTGCACCACTGGGGAAGTTACCCACTGTACAACTGGGGAAGTTACCCGCTGTACAACTGGGGAAGTTACCCGCTGTACAACTGGGGAAGTTACCCGCTGTACAACTAGGGAAGTTACCCGCTGAATCACTGGGGAAGTTACCCGCTGTACAACTTCAGAGGTTAACCGCTGTACAACTGGGGAAGTTACCCGCTGTACAACTGGGGAAGTTACCCGCTGTACAATTGGGGAAGTTACCCGCTGTACAACTGGGGAAGTTACCCGCTGTACAACTTCAGAGGTTAACCGCTGTGCAACTGGGGAAGTTACCCGCTGTACAACTTCAGAGGTTAACCGCTGTACAACTGGGGAAGTTACTCGCTGCAGCACTGGGGAAGTTACCCGCTGTGCAACTGAAGTTACCCGCTGCACCACTGGGGAAGTTACCCGCTGTACAACTGGGGAAGTTACCCGCTGTACAACTGGGGAAGTTACCCGCTGTACAACTGGGGAAGTTACCCGCTGTACAACTAGGGAAGTTACCCGCTGTACAACTGGGGAAGTTACCCTCTGTACAACTGGGGAAGTTACCCGCTGTACAACTGGGGAAGTTACCCGCTGTACAACTGGGGAAGTTACCAGCTGTACAACTGGGGAAGTTACCCGCTGTGCAACTGAAGTTACCCGCTGCACCACTGGGGAAGTTACCCGCTGTACAACTGGGGAAGTTACCCGCTGTACAACTAGGGAAGTTACCCGCTGTACAACTAGGGAAGTTACCCGCTGTACAACTGGGGAAGTTACCCGCTGTACAACTGGGGAAGTTACCCGCTGTACAACTGGGGAAGTTACCCGCTGTACAACTGGGGAAGTTACCCGCTGTACAACTTCAGAGGTTAACCGCTGTACAACTGGGGAAGATACTCGCTGCACCACTGGGGAAGTTACTCGCTGCACCACTGGGGAAGTTACCCGCTGTACAACTAGGGAAGTTACCCGCTGTACAACTGGGGAAGTTACCCGCTGTACAACTGGGGAAGTTATCCGCTGTACAACTTCAGAGGTTAACCGCTGTACAACTGGGGAAGTTACTCGCTGTACAACTGGGGAAGTTACCCGCTGTACAACTTCAGAGGTTAACCGCTGTACAACTGGGGAAGTTACTCGCTGCACCACTGGGGAAGTTACCCTCTGTACAACTGGGTAAGTTACCCTCTGTACAACTAGGGAAGTTACCCGCTGTACAACTAGGGAAGTTACCCGCTGTACAACTGGGTAAATTACCCTCTGTAAAACTAGGGAAGTTACCCGCTGTACAACTAGGGAAGTTACCCGCTGTACAACTGGGGAAGTTACCCTCTGTACAACTGGGTAAGTTACCCTCTGTACAACTAGGGAAGTTACCCGCTGTACAACTAGGGAAGTTACCCGCTGTACAACTAGGGAAGTTACCCGCTGTACAACTGGGGAAGTTACCCGCTGTACAACTGGGGAAGTTACCCGCTGTACAACTGGGGAAGTTACCCGCTGTACAACTGGGGAAGTTACCCGCTGTACAACTTCAGAGGTTAACCGCTGTACAACTGGGGAAGTTACTCGCTGCACCACTGGGGAAGTTACTCGCTGCACCACTGGGGAAGTTACCCGCTGTACAACTGGGGAAGTTACCCGCTGTACAACTGGGGAAGTTACCCGCTGTACAACTGGGGAAGTTACCCGCTGTACAACTGGGGAAGTTACCCGCTGTACCACTGGGGAAGTTACCCGCTGTACAACTAGGGAAGTTACCCGCTGTACAACTGGGGAAGTTACCCGCTGTACAACTTCAGAGGTTAACCGATGTACAACTGGGGAAGTTACTCGCTGCACCACTGGGGAAGTTACCCGCTGTACAACTGGGGAAGTTACCCGCTGTACAACTAGGGAAGTTACCCGCTGTACAACTGGGGAAGTTACCCGCTGTACAACTGGGGAAGTTATCCGCTGTACAACTTCAGAGGTTAACCGCTGTACAACTGGGGAAGTTACTCGCTGTACAACTGGGGAAGTTACCCGCTGTACAACTTCAGAGGTTAACCGCTGTACAACTGGGGAAGTTACTCGCTGCACCACTGGGGAAGTTACCCTCTGTACAACTGGGTAAGTTACCCTCTGTACAACTAGGGAAGTTACCCGCTGTACAACTAGGGAAGTTACCCGCTGTACAACTGGGTAAATTACCCTCTGTAAAACTAGGGAAGTTACCCGCTGTACAACTGGGGAAGTTACCCTCTGTACAACTGGGTAAGTTACCCTCTGTACAACTGGGTAAGTTACCCTCTGTACAACTAGGGAAGTTACCCGCTGTACAACTAGGGAAGTTACCCACTGTACAACTAGGGAAGTTACCCACTGTACAACTAGGGAAGTTACCCACTGTACAACTGGGTAAGTTACCCGCTGTACAACTAGGGAAGTTACCCGCTGTACAACTAGGGAAGTTACCCGCTGTACAACTAGGGAAGTTACCCTCTGTACAACTGGGTAAGTTACCCTCTGTACAACTGGGTAAGTTACCCTCTGTACAACTAGGGAAGTTACCCGCTGTACAACTAGGGAAGTTACCCGCTGTACAACTGGGGAAGTTACCCGCTGTACAACTGGGGAAGTTACTCGCTATACAACTGGGGAAGTTACTCGCTCTACAACTGGGGAAGTTACCCGCTGTACAACTGGGGAAGTTACTCGCTGTACAACTGGGGAAGTTACTCGCTCTACAACTGGGGAAGTTACTCGCTGTACAACTGGGTAGGATACCCGCTGTACAACTGGGGAAGTTACTCGCTCTACAACTGGGGAAGTTACTCGCTCTACAACTAGGGAAGTTACCCTCTGTACAACTAGGGAAGTTACCCGCTGTACAACTGGGGAAGTTACCCGCTGTACAACTGGGGAAGTTACTCGCTGTACAACTGGGGAAGTTACTCGCTCTACAACTGGGGAAGTTACTCGCTGTACAACTGGGGAAGTTACTCGCTGTACAACTGGGGAAGTTACCCGCTGTACAACTGGGGAAGTTACTCGCTGTACAACTGGGTAGGATACCCGCTCTACAACTGGGGAAGTTACTCGCTCTACACCTGGGGAAGTTACTCGCTCTACACCTGGGGAAGTTACTCGCTGTACAACTAGGGAAGTTACCCGCTGTACCACTGGGGAAGTTACCCGCTGTACAACTAGGGAAGTTACCCGCTGTACAACTGGGGAAGTTACCCGCTGTACAACTGGGGAAGTTACCCGCTGTACAACTGGGGAAGTTACCCTCTGTACAACTGGGGAAGTTACCCTCTGTACAACTAGGGAAGTTACCCGCTGTACAACTAGGGAAGTTGCCCGCTGTACAACTGGGGAAGTTACCCTCTGTACAACTGGGGAAGTTACTCGCTGTACAACTGGGGAAGTTACCCGCAGTACAACTTCAGAGGTTAACCGCTGTGCAACTGGGGAAGTTACCCGCTGCACCACTGGGTAAGTTACCCTCTGTACAACTAGGGAAGTTACCCGCTGTACAACTGGGGAAGTTACCCGCTGTACAACTTCAGAGGTTAACCGCTGTACAACTGGGGAAGTAACCCGCTGCACCACTGGGGAAGTTACCCTCTGTACAACTGGGTAAGTTACCCTCTGTACAACTAGGGAAGTTACCCTCTGTACAACTAGGGAAGTTACCCGCTGTACAACTAGGGAAGTTACCCGCTGTACAACTGGGGAAGTTACTCGCTGTACAACTAGGGAAGTTACTCGCTGTACAACTGGGGAAGTTACCCGCTGTACAACTGGGGAAGTTACCCGCTGTACAAATGGGGAAGTTACTCGCTGTACAACTAGGGAAGTTACCCGCTGTACAACTGGGGAAGTTACTCGCTGTACAACTGGGTAGGATACCCGCTGTACAACTGGGGAAGTTACTCGCTCTACAACTGGGGAAGTTACTCGCTCTACAACTAGGGAAGTTACCCGCTGTACAACTAGGGAAGTTACCCACTGTACAACTGGGGAAGTTACCCGCTGTACAACTGGGGAAGTTACTCGCTCTACAACTGGGGAAGTTACTCGCTCTACAACTGGGGAAGTTACTCGCTGTACAACTGGGGAAGTTACTCGCTGTACAACTGGGGAAGTTACCCGCTGTACAACTGGGGAAGTTACTCGCTGTACAACTGGGTAGGATACCCGCTGTACAACTGGGGAAGTTACTCGCTCTACAACTGGGGAAGTTACTCGCTCTACACCTGGGGAAGTTACTCGCTGTACAACTAGGGAAGTTACCCGCTGTACCACTGGGGAAGTTACCCGCTGTACAACTAGGGAAGTTACCCGCTGTACAACTGGGGAAGTTACCCGCTGTACAACTGGGGAAGTTACCCTCTGTACAACTGGGGAAGTTACCCTCTGTACAACTAGGGAAGTTACCCGCTGTACAACTAGGGAAGTTACCCGCTGTACAACTGGGGAAGTTACCTTCTGTACAACTGGGGAAGTTACTCGCTGTACAACTGGGGAAGTTACCCGCTGTACAACTTCAGAGGTTAACCGCTGTGCAACTGGGGAAGTTACCCGCTGCACCACTGGGTAAGTTACCCTCTGTACAACTAGGGAAGTTACCCGCTGTGCATCTAGGGAAGTTACCCGCTGTACAAATGGGGAAGTTACCCGCTGTACAACTGGGGAAGTTACCCGCTGTACAACTGGGGAAGTTACCCGCTGTACAACTGGGGAAGTTACTCGCTCTACAACTAGGGAAGTTACCTGCTGTACAACTGGGGAAGTTACCCGCTGTACAACTGGGGAAGTTATCCTCTGTACAACTAAGGAAGTTACCCGCTGTACAACTAGGGAAGTTACCCGCTGTACAACTGGGGAAGTTACTCGCTGTACAACTAGGGAAGTTACCCGCTGTACAACTGGGGAAGTTACCCTCTGTACAACTAGGGAAGTTACCCGCTGTACAACTAGGGAAGTTACCCTCTGTACAACTAGGGAAGTTACCCTCTGTACAACTAGGGAAGTTACCCTCTGTACAACTAGGGAAGTTACCCTCTGTACAACTAGGGAAGTTACCCTCTGTAAACTAGGGAAGTTACCCGCTGTACAACTAGGGAAGTTACCCTCTGTACAACTAGGGAAGTTACCCTCTGTACAACTAGGGAAGTTACCCGCTGTACAACTGGGGAAGTTACCCTCTGTACAACTAGGGAAGTTACCCGCTGTACAACTAGGGAAGTTACCCGCTGTACAACTGGGGAAGTTACCCGCTGTACAACTAGGGAAGTTACCCACTGTACAACTGGGGAAGTTACCCTCTGTACAACTAGGGAAGTTACCCTCTGTACAACTAAGGAAGTTACAAGCTGTACAACTAGGGAAGTTACCCGCTGTACAACTGGGGAATTACTCGCTGTACAACTGGGGAAGTTACCCGCTGTACAACTTCAGAGGTTACCCGCTGTGCAACTAGGGAAGTTACCCGCTGTACAAATGGGGAAGTTACCCGCTGTACAACTGGGGAAGTTACCCGCTGTACAACTGGGGAAGTTACCCGCTGTACAACTGGGGAAGTTACCCGCTGCGCAACTGGGGAAGTTACCCGCTGCACAACTGGGGAAGTTACCCGCTGTACAACTAGGGAAGTTACCCGCTGCGCAACTAGGGAAGTTACTCGCTGTACAACTGGGGAAGTTACTCGCTGTACAACTGGGGAAGTTACCCGCTGTACAAATGGGGAAGTTACCCGCTGTACAACTGGGGAAGTTACTCGCTGTACAACTAGGGAAGTTACTCGCTGTACAACTGGGGAAGTTACCCGCTGTACAAATGGGGAAGTTACCCGCTGTACAACTGGGGAAGTTACTCGCTGTACAACTGGGAAGTTACCCGCTGTACAACTGGGGAAGTTACTCGCTGTACAACTGGGGAAGTTACCCGCTGTACAACTGGGGAAGTTACCCGCTGTACAACTGGGGAAGTTACCCGCTGTACAACTGGGGAAGTTACCCGCTGTACCACTGGGGAAGTTACCCGCTGTACAACTAGGGAAGTTACCCGCTGTACAACTGGGGAAGTTACCCGCTGTACAACTTCAGAGGTTAACCGATGTACAACTGGGGAAGTTACTCGCTGCACCACTGGGGAAGTTACCCGCTGTACAACTGGGGAAGTTACCCGCTGTACAACTGGGGAAGTTACTCGCTGTACAACTGGGGAAGTTACTCGCTCTACAACTGGGGAAGTTACTCGCTGTACAACTGGGGAAGTTACCCGCTGTACAACTGGGGAAGTTATCCGCTGTACAACTTCAGAGGTTAACCGCTGTACAACTGGGGAAGTTACTCGCTGTACAACTGGGGAAGTTACCCGCTGTACAACTTCAGAGGTTAACCGCTGTACAACTGGGGAAGTTACTCGCTGCACCACTGGGGAAGTTACCCTCTGTACAACTGGGTAAGTTACCCTCTGTACAACTAGGGAAGTTACCCGCTGTACAACTAGGGAAGTTACCCGCTGTACAACTGGGTAAATTACCCTCTGTAAAACTAGGGAAGTTACCCGCTGTACAACTGGGGAAGTTACCCTCTGTACAACTGGGTAAGTTACCCTCTGTACAACTGGGTAAGTTACCCTCTGTACAACTAGGGAAGTTACCCGCTGTACAACTAGGGAAGTTACCCACTGTACAACTAGGGAAGTTACCCACTGTACAACTGGGTAAGTTACCCGCTGTACAACTAGGGAAGTTACCCGCTGTACAACTAGGGAAGTTACCCGCTGTACAACTAGGGAAGTTACCCTCTGTACAACTGGGTAAGTTACCCTCTGTACAACTGGGTAAGTTACCCTCTGTACAACTAGGGAAGTTACCCGCTGTACAACTAGGGAAGTTACCCGCTGTACAACTGGGGAAGTTACCCGCTGTACAACTGGGGAAGTTACTCGCTATACAACTGGGGAAGTTACTCGCTCTACAACTGGGGAAGTTACCCGCTGTACAACTGGGGAAGTTACTCGCTGTACAACTGGGGAAGTTACTCGCTCTACAACTGGGGAAGTTACTCGCTGTACAACTGGGTAGGATACCCGCTGTACAACTGGGGAAGTTACTCGCTCTACAACTGGGGAAGTTACTCGCTCTACAACTAGGGAAGTTACCCTCTGTACAACTAGGGAAGTTACCCGCTGTACAACTGGGGAAGTTACCCGCTGTACAACTGGGGAAGTTACTCGCTGTACAACTGGGGAAGTTACTCGCTCTACAACTGGGGAAGTTACTCGCTTTACAACTGGGGAAGTTACTCGCTGTACAACTGGGGAAGTTACCCGCTGTACAACTGGGGAAGTTACTCGCTGTACAACTGGGTAGGATACCCGCTCTACAACTGGGGAAGTTACTCGCTCTACACCTGGGGAAGTTACTCGCTCTACACCTGGGGAAGTTACTCGCTGTACAACTAGGGAAGTTACACGCTGTACCACTGGGGAAGTTACCCGCTGTACAACTAGGGAAGTTACCCGCTGTACAACTGGGGAAGTTACCCGCTGTACAACTGGGGAAGTTACCCTCTGTACAACTGGGGAAGTTACCCTCTGTACAACTAGGGAAGTTACCCGCTGTACAACTAGGGAAGTTACCCGCTGTACAAGTGGGGAAGTTACCCTCTGCACAACTGGGGAAGTTACTCGCTGTACAACTGGGGAAGTTACCCGCAGTACAACTTCAGAGGTTAACCGCTGTGCAACTGGGGAAGTTACCCGCTGCACCACTGGGTAAGTTACCCTCTGTACAACTAGGGAAGTTACCCGCTGTACAATTGGGGAAGTTACCCGCTGTACAACTTCAGAGGTTAACCGCTGTACAACTGGGGAAGTTACCCGCTGCACCACTGGGGAAGTTACCCTCTGTACAACTGGGTAAGTTACCCTGTGTACAACTAGGGAAGTTACCCTCTGTACAACTAGGGAAGTTACCCGCTGTACAACTAGGGAAGTTACCCGCTGTACAACTGGGGAAGTTACTCGCTGTACAACTAGGGAAGTTACTCGCTGTACAACTGGGGAAGTTACCCGCTGTACAACTGGGGAAGTTACCCGCTGTACAAATGGGGAAGTTACTCGCTGTACAACTAGGGAAGTTACCCGCTGTACAACTGGGGAAGTTACTCGCTGTACAACTGGGTAGGATACCCGCTGTACAACTGGGGAAGTTACTCGCTCTACAACTGGGGAAGTTACTCGCTCTACAACTAGGGAAGTTACCCGCTGTACAACTAGGGAAGTTACCCACTGTACAACTGGGGAAGTTACCCGCTGTACAACTGGGGAAGTTACTCGCTCTACAACTGGGGAAGTTACTCGCTCTACAACTGGGGAAGTTACTCGCTGTACAACTGGGGAAGTTACTCGCTGTACAACTGGGGAAGTTACCCGCTGTACAACTGGGGAAGTTACTCGCTGTACAACTGGGTAGGATACCCGCTGTACAACTGGGGAAGTTACTCGCTCTACAACTGGGGAAGTTACTCGCTCTACACCTGGGGAAGTTACTCGCTGTACAACTAGGGAAGTTACCCGCTGTACCACTGGGGAAGTTACCCGCTGTACAACTAGGGAAGTTACCCGCTGTACAACTGGGGAAGTTACCCGCTGTACAACTGGGGAAGTTACCCTCTGTACAACTGGGGAAGTTACCCTCTGTACAACTAGGGAAGTTACCCGCTGTACAACTAGGGAAGTTACCCGCTGTACAACTGGGGAAGTTACCCGCTGTACAACTGGGGAAGTTACTCGCTATACAACTGGGGAAGTTACCCGCTGTACAACTAGGGAAGTTACCCGCTGTACAACTGGGGAAGTTACCTTCTGTACAACTGGGGAAGTTACTCGCTGTACAACTGGGGAAGTTACCCGCTGTACAACTTCAGAGGTTAACCGCTGTGCAACTGGGGAAGTTACCCGCTGCACCACTGGGTAAGTTACCCTCTGTACAACTAGGGAAGTTACCCGCTGTGCATCTAGGGAAGTTACCCGCTGTACAAATGGGGAAGTTACCCGCTGTACAACTGGGGAAGTTACCCGCTGTACAACTGGGGAAGTTACCCGCTGTACAACTGGGGAAGTTACCCGCTGTACAACTGGGGAAGTTACTCGCTCTACAACTGGGGAAGTTACCCGCTGTACAACTGGGGAAGTTATCCTCTGTACAACTAAGGAAGTTACCCGCTGTACAACTAGGGAAGTTACCCGCTGTACAACTGGGGAAGTTACTCGCTGTACAACTAGGGAAGTTACCCGCTGTACAACTGGGGAAGTTACCCTCTGTACAACTAGGGAAGTTACCCGCTGTACAACTAGGGAAGTTACCCTCTGTACAACTAGGGAAGTTACCCTCTGTACAACTAGGGAAGTTACCCTCTGTACAACTAGGGAAGTTACCCTCTGTACAACTAGGGAAGTTACCCTCTGTAAACTAGGGAAGTTACCCGCTGTACAACTAGGGAAGTTACCCTCTGTACAACTAGGGAAGTTACCCTCTGTACAACTAGGGAAGTTACCCGCTGTACAACTGGGGAAGTTACCCTCTGTACAACTAGGGAAGTTACCCGCTGTACAACTAGGGAAGTTACCCGCTGTACAACTGGGGAAGTTACCCGCTGTACAACTAGGGAAGTTACCCACTGTACAACTGGGGAAGTTACCCTCTGTACAACTAGGGAAGTTACCCGCTGTACAACTGGGGAAGTTACTCGCTGTACAACTAGGGAAGTTACCCTCTGTACAACTAAGGAAGTTACAAGCTGTACAACTAGGGAAGTTACCCGCTGTACAACTGGGGAAGTTACTCGCTGTACAACTGGGGAAGTTACCCGCTGTACAACTTCAGAGGTTACCCGCTGTGCAACTAGGGAAGTTACCCGCTGTACAAATGGGGAAGTTACCCGCTGTACAACTGGGGAAGTTACCCGCTGTACAACTGGGGAAGTTACCCGCTGTACAACTGGGGAAGTTACCCGCTGCGCAACTGGGGAAGTTACCCGCTGCACAACTGGGGAAGTTACCCGCTGTACAACTAGGGAAGTTACCCGCTGCGCAACTAGGGAAGTTACTCGCTGTACAACTGGGGAAGTTACTCGCTGTACAACTGGGGAAGTTACCCGCTGTACAAATGGGGAAGTTACCCGCTGTACAACTGGGGAAGTTACTCGCTGTACAACTAGGGAAGTTACTCGCTGTACAACTGGGGAAGTTACCCGCTGTACAAATGGGGAAGTTACCCGCTGTACAACTGGGGAAGTTACTCGCTGTACAACTGGGAAGTTACCCGCTGTACAACTGGGGAAGTTACTCGCTGTACAACTGGGGAAGTTACCCGCTGTACAACTGGGGAAGTTACCCGCTGTACAACTGGGGAAGTTACCCGCTGTACAACTGGGGAAGTTACCCGCTGTACAACTTCAGAGGTTAACCGCTGTACAACTGGGAAAGTTACTCGCTGCACCACTGGGGAAGTTACCCGCTGTACAACTGGGGAAGTTACCCGCTGTACAACTGGGGAAGTTACCCGCTGTACAACTGGGGAAGTTACCCGCTGTACAACTGGGGAAGTTACCCGCTGAATCACTGGGGAAGTTACCCGCTGTACAACTTCAGAGGTTAACCGCTGTACAACTGGGGAAGTTACCCGCTGTACAACTAGGGAAGTTACCCGCTGTACATCTAGGGAAGTTACCCGCTGTACAACTGGGGAAGTTACCCGCTGTACAACTGGGGAAGTTACCCGCTGTACAACTGGGGAAGTTACCCGCTGTACAACTTCAGAGGTTAACCGCTGTACAACTGGGGAAGTTACTCGCTGCACCACTGGGGAAGTTACCCGCTGTACAACTGGGGAAGTTACCCGCTGTACAACTGGGGAAGTTACCCGCTGTACAACTGGGGAAGTTACCCGCTGTACAACTAGGGAAGTTACCCGCTGAATCACTGGGGAAGTTACCCGCTGTACAACTTCAGAGGTTAACCGCTGTACAACTGGGGAAGTTACCCGCTGTACAACTGGGGAAGTTACCCGCTGTACAACTGGGGAAGTTACCCGCTGTACAACTGGGGAAGTTACCCGCTGTACAACTTCAGAGGTTAACCGCTGTGCAACTGGGGAAGTTACCCGCTGTACAACTTCAGAGGTTAACCGCTGTACAACTGGGGAAGTTACTCGCTGCAGCACTGGGGAAGTTACCCGCTGTGCAACTGAAGTTACCCGCTGCACCACTGGGGAAGTTACCCGCTGTACAACTGGGGAAGTTACCCGCTGTACAACTGGGGAAGTTACCCGCTGTACAACTGGGGAAGTTACCCGCTGTACAACTAGGGAAGTTACCCGCTGTACAACTGGGGAAGTTACCCTCTGTACAACTGGGGAAGTTACCCGCTGTACAACTGGGGAAGTTACCCGCTGTACAACTGGGGAAGTTACCCGCTGTACACCTGGGGAAGTTACCAGCTGTACAACTGGGGAAGTTACCCGCTGTGCAACTGAAGTTACCCGCTGCACCACTGGGGAAGTTACCCGCTGTACAACTGGGGAAGTTACCCGCTGTACAACTAGGGAAGTTACCCGCTGTACAACTAGGGAAGTTACCCGCTGTACAACTGGGGAAGTTACCCGCTGTACAACTGGGGAAGTTACCCGCTGTACAACTGGGGAAGTTACCCGCTGTACAACTGGGGAAGTTACCCGCTGTACCACTGGGGAAGTTACCCGCTGTACAACTAGGGAAGTTACCCGCTGTACAACTGGGGAAGTTACCCGCTGTACAACTTCAGAGGTTAACCGATGTACAACTGGGGAAGTTACTCGCTGCACCACTGGGGAAGTTACCCGCTGTACAACTGGGGAAGTTACCCGCTGTACAACTAGGGAAGTTACCCGCTGTACAACTGGGGAAGTTACCCGCTGTACAACTGGGGAAGTTATCCGCTGTACAACTTCAGAGGTTAACCGCTGTACAACTGTGGAAGTTACTCGCTGTACAACTGGGGAAGTTACCCGCTGTACAACTTCAGAGGTTAACCGCTGTACAACTGGGGAAGTTACTCGCTGCACCACTGGGGAAGTTACCCTCTGTACAACTGGGTAAGTTACCCTCTGTACAACTAGGGAAGTTACCCGCTGTACAACTAGGGAAGTTACCCGCTGTACAACTGGGTAAATTACCCTCTGTAAAACTAGGGAAGTTACCCGCTGTACAACTAGGGAAGTTACCCTCTGTACAACTGGGTAAGTTACCCTCTGTACAACTGGGTAAGTTACCCTCTGTACAACTAGGGAAGTTACCCGCTGTACAACTAGGGAAGTTACCCACTGTACAACTAGGGAAGTTACCCACTGTACAACTGGGTAAGTTACCCGCTGTACAACTAGGGAAGTTACCCGCTGTACAACTAGGGAAGTTACCCGCTGTACAACTAGGGAAGTTACCCTCTGTACAACTGGGTAAGTTACCCTCTGTACAACTGGGTAAGTTACCCTCTGTACAACTAGGGAAGTTACCCGCTGTACAACTAGGGAAGTTACCCGCTGTACAACTGGGGAAGTTACCCGCTGTACAACTGGGGAAGTTACTCGCTATACAACTGGGGAAGTTACTCGCTCTACAACTGGGGAAGTTACCCGCTGTACAACTGGGGAAGTTACTCGCTGTACAACTGGGGAAGTTACTCGCTCTACAACTGGGGAAGTTACTCGCTGTACAACTGGGTAGGATACCCGCTGTACAACTGGGGAAGTTACTCGCTCTACAACTGGGGAAGTTACTCGCTCTACAACTAGGGAAGTTACCCTCTGTACAACTAGGGAAGTTACCCGCTGTACAACTGGGGAAGTTACCCGCTGTACAACTGGGGAAGTTACTCGCTGTACAACTGGGGAAGTTACTCGCTCTACAACTGGGGAAGTTACTCGCTGTACAACTGGGGAAGTTACTCGCTGTACAACTGGGGAAGTTACCCGCTGTACAACTGGGGAAGTTACTCGCTGTACAACTGGGTAGGATACCCGCTCTACAACTGGGGAAGTTACTCGCTCTACACCTGGGGAAGTTACTCGCTCTACACCTGGGGAAGTTACTCGCTGTACAACTAGGGAAGTTACCCGCTGTACCACTGGGGAAGTTACCCGCTGTACAACTAGGGAAGTTACCCGCTGTACAACTGGGGAAGTTACCCGCTGTACAACTGGGGAAGTTACCCTCTGTACAACTGGGGAAGTTACCCTCTGTACAACTAGGGAAGTTACCCGCTGTACAACTAGGGAAGTTACCCGCTGTACAACTGGGGAAGTTACCCTCTGTACAACTGGGGAAGTTACTCGCTGTACAACTGGGGAAGTTACCCGCAGTACAACTTCAGAGGTTAACCGCTGTGCAACTGGGGAAGTTACCCGCTGCACCACTGGGTAAGTTACCCTCTGTACAACTAGGGAAGTTACCCGCTGTACAACTGGGGAAGTTACCCGCTGTACAACTTCAGAGGTTAACCGCTGTACAACTGGGGAAGTTACCCGCTGCACCACTGGGGAAGTTACCCTCTGTACAACTGGGTAAGTTACCCTCTGTACAACTAGGGAAGTTACCCTCTGTACAACTAGGGAAGTTACCCGCTGTACAACTAGGGAAGTTACCCGCTGTACAACTGGGGAAGTTACTCGCTGTACAACTAGGGAAGTTACTCGCTGTACAACTGGGGAAGTTACCCGCTGTACAACTGGGGAAGTTACCCGCTGTACAAATGGGGAAGTTACTCGCTGTACAACTAGGGAAGTTACCCGCTGTACAACTGGGGAAGTTACTCGCTGTACAACTGGGTAGGATACCCGCTGTACAACTGGGGAAGTTACTCGCTCTACAACTGGGGAAGTTACTCGCTCTACAACTAGGGAAGTTACCCGCTGTACAACTAGGGAAGTTACCCACTGTACAACTGGGGAAGTTACCCGCTGTACAACTGGGGAAGTTACTCGCTCTACAACTGGGGAAGTTACTCGCTCTACAACTGGGGAAGTTACTCGCTGTACAACTGGGGAAGTTACTCGCTGTACAACTGGGGAAGTTACCCGCTGTACAACTGGGGAAGTTACTCGCTGTACAACTGGGTAGGATACCCGCTGTACAACTGGGGAAGTTACTCGCTCTACAACTGGGGAAGTTACTCGCTCTACACCTGGGGAAGTTACTCGCTGTACAACTAGGGAAGTTACCCGCTGTACCACTGGGGAAGTTACCCGCTGTACAACTAGGGAAGTTACCCGCTGTACAACTGGGGAAGTTACCCGCTGTACAACTGGGGAAGTTACCCTCTGTACAACTGGGGAAGTTACCCTCTGTACAACTAGGGAAGTTACCCGCTGTACAACTAGGGAAGTTACCCGCTGTACAACTGGGGAAGTTACCTTCTGTACAACTGGGGAAGTTACTCGCTGTACAACTGGGGAAGTTACCCGCTGTACAACTTCAGAGGTTAACCGCTGTGCAACTGGGGAAGTTACCCGCTGCACCACTGGGTAAGTTACCCTCTGTACAACTAGGGAAGTTACCCGCTGTGCATCTAGGGAAGTTACCCGCTGTACAAATGGGGAAGTTACCCGCTGTACAACTGGGGAAGTTACCCGCTGTACAACTGGGGAAGTTACCCGCTGTACAACTGGGGAAGTTACTCGCTCTACAACTAGGGAAGTTACCCGCTGTACAACTGGGGAAGTTACCCGCTGTACAACTGGGGAAGTTACCCGCTGTACAACTAGGGAAGTTACCCGCTGTACAACTGGGGAAGTTACTCGCTGTACAACTAGGGAAGTTACCCGCTGTACAACTGGGGAAGTTACCCTCTGTACAACTAGGGAAGTTACCCGCTGTACAACTAGGGAAGTTACCCTCTGTACAACTAGGGAAGTTACCCTCTGTACAACTAGGGAAGTTACCCTCTGTACAACTAGGGAAGTTACCCTCTGTACAACTAGGGAAGTTACCCTCTGTAAACTAGGGAAGTTACCCGCTGTACAACTAGGGAAGTTACCCTCTGTACAACTAGGGAAGTTACCCTCTGTACAACTAGGGAAGTTACCCGCTGTACAACTGGGGAAGTTACCCTCTGTACAACTAGGGAAGTTACCCGCTGTACAACTAGGGAAGTTACCCGCTGTACAACTGGGGAAGTTACCCGCTGTACAACTAGGGAAGTTACCCACTGTACAACTGGGGAAGTTACCCTCTGTACAACTAGGGAAGTTACCCGCTGTACAACTGGGGAAGTTACTCGCTGTACAACTAGGGAAGTTACCCTCTGTACAACTAAGGAAGTTACAAGCTGTACAACTAGGGAAGTTACCCGCTGTACAACTGGGGAAGTTACTCGCTGTACAACTGGGGAAGTTACCCGCTGTACAACTTCAGAGGTTACCCGCTGTGCAACTAGGGAAGTTACCCGCTGTACAAATGGGGAAGTTACCCGCTGTACAACTGGGGAAGTTACCCGCTGTACAACTGGGGAAGTTACCCGCTGTACAACTTCAGAGGTTACCCGCTGTGCAACTAGGGAAGTTACCCGCTGTACAAATGGGGAAGTTACCCGCTGTACAACTGGGGAAGTTACCCGCTGTACAACTGGGGAAGTTACCCGCTGTACAACTTCAGAGGTTACCCGCTGTACAACTAGGGAAGTTACTCGCTGTACAACTAGGGAAGTTACCCGCTGTACAACTGGGGAAATTACTCGCTGTACAACTAGGGAAGTTACCAGCTGTACAACTGGGGAAGTTACCCGCTGTACAACTAGGGAAGTTACCCGCTGCGCAACTGGGGAAGTTACCCGCTGTACAACTAGGGAAGTTACCCGCTGCGCAACTAGGGAAGTTACTCGCTGTACAACTGGGGAAGTTACTCGCTGTACAACTGGGGAAGTTACCCGCTGTACAAATGGGGAAGTTACCCGCTGTACAACTGGGGAAGTTACTCGCTGTACAACTAGGGAAGTTACTCGCTGTACAACTGGGGAAGTTACTCGCTGTACAACTGGGGAAGTTACCCGCTGTACAAATGGGGAAGTTACCCGCTGTACAACTGGGGAAGTTACTCGCTGTACAACTGGGAAGTTACCCGCTGTACAACTGGGGAAGTTACTCGCTGTACAACTGGGAAAGTTACCCACTGTACAACTGGGGAAGTTACCCGCTGTACAACTGGGGAAGTTACCCGCTGTACAACTGGGGAAGTTACCCGCTGTACAACTGGGGAAGTTACCCGCTGTACAACTAGGGAAGTTACCCGCTGTACAACTGGGGAAGTTACCCGCTGTACAACTAGGGAAGTTACCCGCTGTACAACTAGGGAAGTTACCCGCTGTACAACTAGGGAAGTTACCCGCTGTACAACTGGGGAAGTTACCCGCTGTACAACTGGGGAAGTTACCCGCTGTACAACTGGGGAAGTTACCCGCTGTACAACTGGGGAAGTTACCCGCTGTGCAACTTCAGAGGTTAACCGCTGTACAACTGGGGAAGTTACTCGCTGCACCACTGGGGAAGTTACCCGCTGTACAACTGGGGAAGTTACCCGCTGTACAACTGGGGAAGTTACCCGCTGTACAACTGGGGAAGTTACCCGCTGTACAACTAGGGAAGTTACCCGCTGAATCACTGGGGAAGTTACCCGCTGTACAACTTCAGAGGTTAACCGCTGTACAACTGGGGAAGTTACCCGCTGTACAACTGGGGAAGTTACTCGCTGTACACCCGGGGAAGTTACCCGCTGTACAACTTCAGAGGTTAACCGCTGTGCAACTGGGGAAGTTACCCGCTGCACCACTGGGTAAGTTACCCTCTGTACAACTAGGAAAGTTACCCGCTGTGCATCTAGGGAAGTTACCCGCTGTACAAATGGGGAAGTTACCCGCTGTACAACTGGGGAAGTTACCCGCTGTACAACTGGGGAAGTTACCCGCTGTACAACTGGGGAAGTTACTCGCTCTACAACTAGGGAAGTTACCCGCTGTACAACTGGGGAAGTTACCCGCTGTACAACTGGGGAAGTTATCCTCTGTACAACTAAGGAAGTTACCCGCTGTACAACTAGGGAAGTTACCCGCTGTACAACTGGGGAAGTTACTCGCTGTACAACTAGGGAAGTTACCCGCTGTACAACTGGGGAAGTTACCCGCTGTACAACTGGGGAAGTTACCCGCTGTACAACTAGGGAAGTTACCCGCTGTACAACTGGGGAAGTTACCCGCTGTACAACTAGGGAAGTTACCCGCTGTACAACTAGGGAAGTTACCCGCTGTACAACTGGGGAAGTTACCCGCTGTACAACTGGGGAAGTTACCCGCTGTACAACTGGGGAAGTTACCCGCTGTACAACTTCAGAGGTTAACCGCTGTACAACTGGGGAAGTTACTCGCTGCACCACTGGGGAAGTTACCCGCTGTACAACTGGGGAAGTTACCCGCTGTACAACTGGGGAAGTTACCCGCTGTACAACTGGGGAAGTTACCCGCTGTACAACTAGGGAAGTTACCCGCTGAATCACTGGGGAAGTTACCCGCTGTACAACTTCAGAGGTTAACCGCTGTACAACTGGGGAAGTTATCCGCTGTACAACTGGGGAAGTTACCCGCTGTACAACTGGGGAAGTTACCCGCTGTACAACTTCAGAGGTTAACCGCTGTACAACTGGGGAAGTTACCCGCTGTACAACTTCAGAGGTTAACCGCTGTACAACTGGGGAAGTTACTCGCTGCAGCACTGGGGAAGTTACCCGCTGTGCAACTGAAGTTACCCGCTGCACCACTGGGGAAGTTACCCGCTGTACAACTGGGGAAGTTACCCGCTGTACAACTGGGGAAGTTACCCGCTGTACAACTGGGGAAGTTACCCGCTGTACAATTGGGGAAGTTACCCGCTGTACAACTAGGGAAGTTACCCGCTGTACAACTGGGGAAGTTACCCGCTGTACAACTGGGGAAGTTACCCGCTGTACAACTGGGGAAGTTCCCGCTGTACAACTTCAGAGGTTAACCGCTGTACAACTGGGGAAGTTACTCGCTGCACCACTGGGGAAGTTACCCGCTGTACAACTGGGGAAGTTACCCGCTGTACAACTGGGGAAGTTACCCGCTGTACAACTGGGGAAGTTACCCGCTGTACAACTGGGGAAGTTACCCGCTGTACAACTAGGGAAGTTACCCGCTGAATCACTGGGGAAGTTACCCGCTGTACAACTTCAGAGGTTAACCGCTGTACAACTGGGGAAGTTACCCGCTGTACAACTGGGGAAGTTACCCGCTGTACAACTGGGGAAGTTACCCGCTGTATAACTTCAGAGGTTACCCGCTGTACAACTTCAGAGGTTAACCGCTGTACAACTGGGGAAGTTACTCGCTGCAGCACTGGGGAAGTTACCCGCTGTGCAACTGAAGTTACCCGCTGCACCACTGGGGAAGTTACCCGCTGTACAACTGGGGAAGTTACCCGCTGTACAACTGGGGAAGTTACCCGCTGTACAACTGGGGAAGTTACCCGCTGTACAACTGGGGAAGTTACCCGCTGTACAACTAGGGAAGTTACCCGCTGTACAACTAGGGAAGTTACCCGCTGTACAACTAGGGAAGTTACCCGCTGTACAACTAGGAAAGTTACCCGCTGTACAACTGGGGAAGTTACCCGCTGTACAACTGGGGAAGTTACCCGCTGTACAACTGGGGAAGTTACCCGCTGTACAACTGGGGAAGTTACCCGCTGTACAACTGGGGAAGTTACCCGCTGTACAACTGGGGAAGTTACCCGCTGTACAACTTCAGAGGTTAACCGTTGTACAACTGGGGAAGTTACTCGCTGCACCACTGGGGAAGTTACCCGCTGTACAACTGGGGAAGTTACCCGCTGTACAACTGGGGAAGTTACCCGCTGTACAACTGGGGAAGTTACCCGCTGTACAACTGGGGAAGTTACCCGCTGTACCACTGGGGAAGTTACCCGCTGTACAACTAGGGAAGTTACCCGCTGTACAACTGGGGAAGTTACCCGCTGTACAACTTCAGAGGTTAACCGATGTACAACTGGGGAAGTTACTCGCTGCACCACTGGGGAAGTTACCCGCTGTACAACTGGGGAAGTTACCCGCTGTACAACTAGGGAAGTTACCCGCTGTACAACTGGGGAAGTTATCCGCTGTACAACTTCAGAGGTTAACCGCTGTACAACTGGGGAAGTTACTCGCTGTACAACTGGGGAAGTTACCCGCTGTACAACTTCAGAGGTTAACCGCTGTACAACTGGGGAAGTTACTCGCTGCACCACTGGGGAAGTTACCCTCTGTACAACTGGGTAAGTTACCCTCTGTACAACTAGGAAAGTTACCCGCTGTACAACTAGGGAAGTTACCCGCTGTACAACTGGGTAAGTTACCCTCTGTAAAACTAGGGAAGTTACCCGCTGTACAACTAGGGAAGTTACCCGCTGTACAACTGGGGAAGTTACCCTCTGTACAACTGGGTAAGTTACCCTCTGTACAACTAGGGAAGTTACCCGCTGTACAACTAGGGAAGTTACCCGCTGTACAACTGGGTAAGTTACCCTCTGTACAACTAGGGAAGTTACCCGCTGTACAACTAGGGAAGTTACCCGCTGTACAACTGGGGAAGTTACCCTCTGTACAACTGGGTAAGTTACCCTCTGTACAACTGGGGAAGTTACCCGCTGTACAACTAGGGAAGTTACCCACTGTACAACTGGGGAAGTTACCCGCTGTACAACTAGGGAAGTTACCCGCTGTACAACTGGGGAAGTTACCCACTGTACAACTGGGGAAGTTACCCGCTGTACAACTGGGGAAGTTACCCGCTGTACAACTAGGGAAGTTACCCGCTGTACAACTGGGGAAGTTACCCTCTGTACAACTAGGGAAGTTACCCTCTGTACAACTAGGGAAGTTACCCGCTGTACAACTGGGGAAGTTACCCGCTGTACAACTGGGGAAGTTACTCGCTGTACAACTGGGGAAGTTACTCGCTCTACAACTGGGGAAGTTACCCGCTGTACAACTGGGGAAGTTACTCGCTGTACAACTGGGGAAGTTACTCGCTCTACAACTGGGGAAGTTACTCGCTGTACAACTGGGTAGGATACCCGCTGTACAACTGGGGAAGTTACTCGCTCTACAACTGGGGAAGTTACTCGCTCTACAACTAGGGAAGTTACCCGCTGTACAACTAGGGAAGTTACCCGCTGTACAACTGGGGAAGTTACCCGCTGTACAACTGCGGAAGTTACTCGCTGTACAACTGGGGAAGTTACTCGCTCTACAACTGGGGAAGTTACTCGCTCTACAACTGGGGAAGTTACTCGCTGTACAACTGGGGAAGTTACCCGCTGTACGACTGGGGAAGTTACTCGCTGTACAACTGGGTAGGATACCCGCTGTACAACTGGGGAAGTTACTCGCTCTACACCTGGGGAAGTTACTCGCTGTACAACTAGGGAAGTTACCCGCTGTACCACTGGGGAAGTTACCCGCTGTACAACTAGGGAAGTTACCCGCTGTACAACTGGGGAAGTTACCCGCTGTACAACTGGGGAAGTTACCCTCTGTACAACTGGGGAAGTTACCCTCTGTACAACTAGGGAAGTTACCCGCTGTACAACTAGGGAAGTTACCCGCTGTACAACTGGGGAAGTTACTCGCTCTACAACTAGGGAAGTTACCCGCTGTACAACTAGGGAAGTTACCCTCTGTACAACTAGGGAAGTTACCCGCTGTACAACTGGGGAAGTTACTCGCTGTACAACTAGGGAAGTTACTCGCTGTACAACTAGGGAAGTTACTCGCTGTACAACTGGGGAAGTTACCCGCTGTACAAATGGGGAAGTTACTCGCTGTACAACTAGGGAAGTTACCCGCTGTACAACTAGGGAAGTTACTCGCTGTACAACTAGGGAAGTTACTCGCTGTACAACTGGGGAAGTTACCCGCTGTACAAATGGGGAAGTTACTCGCTGTACAACTAGGGAAGTTACTCGCTCTACAACTGGGGAAGTTACTCGCTCTACAACTAGGGAAGTTACCCGCTGTACAACTAGGGAAGTTACCCGCTGTACAACTGGGGAAGTTACCCGCTGTACAACTGCGGAAGTTACTCGCTGTACAACTGGGGAAGTTACTCGCTCTACAACTGGGGAAGTTACTCGCTGTACAACTGGTAAAGTTACTCGCTGTACAACTGGGGAAGTTACCCGCTGTACGACTGGGGAAGTTACTCGCTGTACAACTGGGTAGGATACCCGCTGTACAACTGGGGAAGTTACTCGCTCTACACCTGGGGAAGTTACTCGCTGTACAACTAGGGAAGTTACCCGCTGTACCACTGGGGAAGTTACCCGCTGTACAACTAGGGAAGTTACCCGCTGTACAACTGGGGAAGTTACCCGCTGTACAACTGGGGAAGTTACCCTCTGTACAACTGGGGAAGTTACCCTCTGTACAACTAGGGAAGTTACCCGCTGTACAACTAGGGAAGTTACCCGCTGTACAACTGGGGAAGTTACCCTCTGTACAACTGGGGAAGTTACTCGCTGTACAACTGGGGAAGTTACCCGCTGTACAACTTCAGAGGTTAACCGCTGTGCAACTGGGGAAGTTACCCGCTGCACCACTGGGTAAGTTACCCTCTGTACAACTAGGGAAGTTACCCGCTGTACAACTGGGGAAGTTACCCGCTGTACAACTTCAGAGGTTAACCGCTGTGCAACTGGGGAAGTTACCCGCTGCACCACTGGGGAAGTTACCCTCTGTACAACTGGGTAAGTTACCCTCTGTACAACTAGGGAAGTTACCCTCTGTACAACTAGGGAAGTTACCCGCTGTACAACTGGGGAAGTTACTCGCTGTACAACTAGGGAAGTTACTCGCTGTACAACTGGGGAAGTTACCCGCTGTACAAATGGGGAAGTTACTCGCTGTACAACTCAGGAAGTTACCCGCTGTACAACTGGGGAAGTTACTCGCTGTACAACTGGGTAGGATACCCGCTGTACAACTGGGGAAGTTACTCGCTCTACAACTAGGGAAGTTACCCGCTGTACAACTAGGGAAGTTACCCACTGTACAACTGGGGAAGTTACCCGCTGTACAACTGGGGAAGTTACTCGCTGTACAACTGGGGAAGTTACTCGCTGTACAACTGGGGAAGTTACTCGCTGTACAACTGGGGAAGTTACTCGCTGTACAACTGGGGAAGTTACCCGCTGTACAACTGGGGAAGTTACTCGCTGTACAACTGGGTAGGATACCCGCTGTACAACTGGGGAAGTTACTCGCTCTACAACTGGGGAAGTTACTCGCTCTACACCTGGGGAAGTTACTCGCTGTACAACTAGGGAAGTTACCCGCTGTACCACTGGGGAAGTTACCCGCTGTACAACTAGGGAAGTTACCCGCTGTACAACTGGGGAAGTTACCCGCTGTACAACTGGGGAAGTTACCCTCTGTACAACTGGGGAAGTTACCCGCTGTACAACTAGGGAAGTTACCCGCTGTACAACTGGGGAAGTTACCCTCTGTACAACTGGGGAAGTTACTCGCTGTACAACTGGGGAAGTTACCCGCTGTACAACTTCAGAGGTTAACCGCTGTGCAACTGGGGAAGTTACCCGCTGCACCACTGGGTAAGTTACCCTCTGTACAACTAGGGAAGTTACCCGCTGTACAACTGGGGAAGTTACCCGCTGTACAACTTCAGAGGTTAACCGCTGTGCAACTGGGGAAGTTACCCGCTGCACCACTGGGGAAGTTACCCTCTGTACAACTGGGTGAGTTACCCTCTGTACAACTAGGGAAGTTACCCTCTGTACAACTAGGGAAGTTACCCGCTGTACAACTGGGGAAGTTACTCGCTGTACAACTAGGGAAGTTACTCGCTGTACAACTAGGGAAGTTACTCGCTGTACAACTGGGGAAGTTACCCGCTGTACAAATGGGGAAGTTACTCGCTGTACAACTAGGGAAGTTACCCGCTGTACAACTGGGGAAGTTACTCGCTGTACAACTGGGGAAGTTACTCGCTGTACAACTGGGGAAGTTACCCTCTGTACAACTAGGGAAGTTACCCGCTGTACAACTGGGGAAGTTACCCTCTGTACAACTGGGGAAGTTACCCGCTGTACAAATGGGGAAGTTACTCGCTGTACAACTGGGGAAGTTACTCGCTGTACAACTAGGGAAGTTACTCGCTGTACAACTGGGGAAGTTACCCGCTGTACAAATGGGGAAGTTACTCGCTGTACAACTAGGGAAGTTACCCGCTGTACAACTGGGGAAGTTACCCGCTGTACAACTAGGGAAGTTACCCGCTGTACAACTGGGGAAGTTACTCGCTGTGCAACTGGGGAAGTTACTCGCTCTACAACTGGGGAAGTTACTCGCTTTACAACTGGGGAAGTTACTCGCTGTACAACTAGGGAAGTTACCCGCTGTACAACTGGGGAAGTTGCCCGCTGTACAACTGGGGAAGTTACCCGCTGTACAACTAGGGAAGTTACCCGCTCTACAACTGGGGAAGTTACTCGCAGTACAACTGGGGAAGTTACTCGCTGTACAACTGGGGAAGTTACCCGCTGTACAACTGGGGAAGTTACTCGCTGTACAACTGGGGAAGTTACTCGCTGTACAACTGGGTAGGTTTCCCGCTGTACAACTGGGGAAGTTACCCGCTGTACAACTGGGGAAGTTACCCGCTGTACAACTGGGGAAGTTACCCGCTGTACAACTGGGGAAGTTTCCTGCTGTACAACTGGGGAAGTTACCCGCTGTACAACTGGGGAAGTTACCCGCTGTACAACTGGGCAAGTTACCCGCTGTACAACTGGGGAAGTTACCCGCTGTACAACTGGGGAAGTTACCCGCTGTACAACTGGGGAAGTTACCCGCTGTACAACTGGGTAGGTAACCCGCTGTACCACTGGGGAAGTTACCCGCTGTACAACTGGGGAAGTTACCCGCTGTACAACTGGGGAAGTTACCCGCTGTACAACTGGGGAAGTTACCCGCTGTACAACTGGGGAAGTTACCCTCTGTACAACTGGGGAAGTTACCCTCTGTACAACTGGGGAAGTTACCCGCTGTACAACTGGGGAAGTTACTCACTGTACAACTGGGGAGGTAACCCGCTGTACAACTGGGGAGGTAACCCGCTGTACAACTGGGGAAGTTACCCGCTGTACAACTGGGGAAGTTACTCGCTGTACAACTGGGGAAGTTACCCGCTGTACAAATGGGGAAGTTACCCGCTGTACAACTAGGGAAGTTACTCGCTGTAAAACTGGGGAAGTTACCCTCTGTACAACTGGGGAGGTAACCCGCTGTACAACTGGGGAAGTTACTCGCTGTAAAACTGGGGAAGTTACTCGCTGTACAACTGGGGAAGTTACTCGCTGTACAACTAGGGAAGTTACCCGCTGTACAACTGGGGAAGTTACCCGCTGTACAACTGGGGAAGTTACCCGCTGTACAACTAGGGAAGTTACCCGCTCTACAACTGGGGAAGTTACTCGCTTTACAACTGGGGAAGTTACTCGCTGTACAACTAGGGAAGTTACCCGCTCTACAACTGGGGAAGTTACTCGCTGTACAACTGGGGAAATTACTCGCTGTACAACTGGGGAAGTTACTCGCTGTACAACTGGGGAAGTTACCCTCTGTACAACTGGGTAGGTTTCCCGCTGTACAACTGGGGAAGTTACCCGCTGTACAATTGGGGAAGTTACCCGCTGTACAACTGGGTAGGTTACCCGCTGTACAACTGGGGAAGTTTCCTGCTGTACAACTGGGGAAGTTACCCGCTGTACAACTGGGCAAGTTACTCGCTGTACAACTGGGGAAGTTACCCGCTGTACAACTGGGGAAGTTACCCGCTGTACAACTGGGGAAGTTACCCGCTGTACAACTGGGTAGGTAACCCGCTGTACCACTGGGGAAGTTACCCGCTGTACAACTGGGGAAGTTACCCGCTGTACAACTGGGGAAGTTACCCGCTGTACAACTGGGGAAGTTACCCGCTGTACAACTAGGGAAGTTACCCTCTGTACAACTGGGGAAGTTACCCGCTGTACAACTGGGGAAGTTACTCGCTGTACAACTGGGGAGGTAACCCGCTGTACAACTGGGGAAGTTACCCGCTGTACAACTGGGGAAGTTACTCGCTGTACAACTGGGGAAGTTACCCGCTGTACAACTGGGGAAGTTACCCGCTGTACAACTGGGGAATTTACCCGCTGTACAACTGGGTAGGTTACCCGCTGTACAACTGGGGAAGTTACCTGCTGTACAACTGGGGAAGTTACCCGCTGTGCAACTGAAGTTACCCGCTGTACAACTGGGGAAGTTACCCGCTGTACAACTGGGGAAGTTACCTGCTGTACAACTGGGGAAGTTACCCGCTGTGCAACTGAAGTTACCCGCTGTACAACTGGGGAAGTTACCTGCTGTACAACTAGGAAAGTTACCCGCTGTGCAACTGAAGTTACCCGCTGTACAACTGGGGGTTACTCGCTGTACAACTGGGGAAGTTACCCGCTGTACAACTGGGGAAGTTACCCGCTGTACAACTGGGGAAGTTACCCGCTGTACAACTGGGGAAGTTACCAGCTGTACAACTGGGTAAGTTACCCGCTGTACAACTGGGTAAGTTACTCGCTGTACAACTGGGTAAGTTACCCGCTGTACAACTGGGGAAGTTATCCGCTGTACAACTGAAGAAGTTACCCGCTGTACAACTGGGAATGTTACCCGCTGTACAACTGGGTAGGTTACCCTCTGTACAACTGAGTAGGTTACCCACTGCGCCACCGGGTAAGTTACCCGCTGCGCCATCGGGTAAGTTACCCGCTGCGCTACTGGGGAAGTTACCCGCTGCGCAACTGGGGATGTTACCCGCTGCGCAACTGGGGATGTTACCCGCTGCGCAACTGGGGATGTTACCCGCTGCCCCACAGGGAAAGTTACCCACTGCGCCACAGGGAAAGTTACCCGCTGCGCCACAGGGAAAGTTACCCTCTGCACCACAGGGAAAGTTACCCTCTGCGCCACTGGGGAAGTTACCTGCAGCACCACTGGGGAAGTTATCCACAGCGCCACTGGGGAAGTTACTCGCTGCGCAACTGGGGAAGTTACCCGCTGCGCCACTGGGTAAGTTAACCGCAGCGCCACTGGTTAAGTTACCCGCAGCACCACTGGGTAAGTTACCCGCTGCGCCACAAGGAAAGTTTCCGGCTGCGCCACTGGGTAAGTTACCTGCTGCGCCACTGGGTAAGTTACCCGCTGCGCCACTTGGTAAGTTACCCGCAGCGCCACTGGGGAAGATACCCGCTGTACAACTGGGTAAGTTACGCGCTGCGCCACTGGGAAAGTTACCCCTGCGCCAATGGAAAAATTAACCGCTGCTGCAGTGGGAAAGGTACCCACTAAGCCATATAAAGAATTGCCACCGTACTTTCTCACAAAGATGCCCACCACTGCCCCAAGTAGGGAAAGCTTACCGCTACATCAGCTGAGAAAGGGGGCCTGCGCCAGAACAAACGGTGCCATACACACGAGTAAGGGGGACGCACTGGTCCCACGAGCCATGAAATTACCCGCTGTGCAACTGGGTGAGTCACCTCCTGCGCCACTGGGAATCTGCAGGGCTGAGTCCTTGTCCTTGTACACTACACACACAACCACAAAACATACCTGAAGGGCTGTGAGGCTTGCTAGGACTGGCGGCCTTACATCTGCCGGGCAGAATCCTTGTTCTTGTACACTACACACACAACAATCAATCAATCAGAGAATTGTAAGCGTGCTACTCACCCGTGAGGGTCTCAAGGCACTGCGGGGGTGGGGGGTTCCCGCCGATCTGTTCAGCTGAAGAGCCAGGTCTTGAGGGTCTTCCTGAAGGTGTTCAGGGAGGGGGCGCGTCTGATGTCTGCCAGTAGCGCGTTCCAGGTCTGGGCTGCAATGTGAGAGAAGGATCTTCCCCCTGCTTTAGCTCTGTGGATGTGCAGGGTTTCGGCCAGTACGAGGCTGGAAGACTGGAGGTTTCTTTTGGGTATGTGGAAGTGGATTCGGTCGTTGAGGTATTTGGGTCCAATGTTGTGTAGGCATTTGAAGGGGTGAGTGAGGATTTTGAAAGCGACTCTTTTCTCCACAGGGAGCCAGAGAAGACTTCGTAGGTGTTGGCTGATGTGTTCGTGTAGGGGGGATGCAGAGGACGAGTCTGGAGGCGGTGTTCTGTATTGTCTGGAGTTTGCGGAGTAGGGACTTGTTGATGCTGGCGTAGAGTGCGTTTCCATAGTCCAGTCTGCTGGTGATGAGTGCGTGGGTGACTGTCTTCCTTGACTCAGGGGGGATCCACTTGAAGGTCTTGCGGAGGGTGTTTGAGCAGCTGGAGGTGATGGCGTTGACCTGCCGGTTCATGGTGAGTGATGAGTCGAGTACAATGCCGAGGATGTTGGCGTGGTCTGAGGGGGTAGGTGGGCTTCCGAGGTCGGTCGGCCACCAGGTGCTGTCCCATGCAGAAGGGGTGGTACCGAGGACGAGGACTTCTGTCTTCTTGGCATTGAGCTTCAGACAGCTGTTGGTCATCCAGACTGCGACGTCTTGCATTCCTATCTGGAAGTTGAGTTTTGCAGTGGTGGGTTGTTAGGTGAGGGAGAGGATGAGCTGGGTGTCGTCGGCGTAGGATACAATGTCGAGGCCGTGTTGTCGGACGAAGGCTGCGAGGGGGGCCATGTAGATGTTAAAGAGGGTGGGGCTCAGTGATGAACCCTGTGGGACTCCGCAGGGAATTTTCGTGGGGTCGGAGAGGAAGGGTGGGAGTCTGATCCTTTGATTCTTCCAGTGAGAAATAATCTGATCCAGTCCCGGGCTGTTCCTTGTATGCCTGCGTCGTGTAGTCTGACGAATAGTGTACGGTGGGAGACGCTGTCGAAGGCCGCTGTTAGGTCGAGTAGGATGAGCCCTGTGGAGCGGCCTTGGTCTAGGAGAGTGCGGATGTCATCTGTGGTGGCGAGTAGGGCGGTCTCTGTGCTGTGGTTGCTTTGGAATCCGGATTGGGACGGGTCGAGGACGGCGTTCTCTTCAATGAATTGTGTCAGTTTCCTGTTGACTGTTTTCTCTGCAACTTTGGCTGCGAAGGGGAGGAGCGAGATGGGCCGATAGTTCTTGAGGTCGGTGGGGTCAGCTGTGGGCTTCTTGAGCAGGGGCATGAATTCTGCACATTTCCAGTCGTCTGGGAAGGTGCCTGTGTCGAAGGTTGGTGTTGATGGTGCGTTGTAGTTAGGGTGCGATGGTGGTCACGACTCTGTGGTAGCTGTAAGGGGGGGCAGGGATTGGTGGGGGCCCCCGTGAGGTGCTTTTCATGGTCGAAGCAGTGTCTTCGGCCGTGACTGGTGTCCAGTTGGAGATGGTGGGCAGGCTGGTGTTTCTCAGGGGCGGGGGGCCGTCTGTGGCACCTGGTGGATGGTCGATGAAGTTGTCGTAGAGGTTTTTGATCTCGAGGTGGAAACAGGTTCCAAGCTTGTTGCAGAGGTCTTGGGATGGGGTGATGTCTGTCACCCCGAGAGTCCCGTGCTTTCTATGCCACTGGGATCAAGCTATCCTGGCTGATGAGGGCTGAAAGCCCGAAACTGCTCCTAGGATGCTTGTTTCCAGTCCAGGGAGGACCTGGCTTGGCAGTTTGGGCTGGACTGTTCCCATGGGGCACAGGGTCAAGACTGATTTGCATATGGCTAGGTTCAAACTGGAATGGCATGGTGAGCAAAAAAACGATGGATTTCAGCCCAGATCTCTGTACTGGGGTGAGTGTATGACATTGTTCTGCATTCTGTCCATCAACTGTTGTTTTTACAGGGGAGATGTCTGTGGCTTCGCTGCATGGGTTGGTAAATGCCTGAATGGAACTGAAAAGTTCCTTGGAGTTGGTGGAGTTTGCCAGGATTTTGTTGTGGATGAAGTTCCTCCTGGTGACTCTGATCTGGTTGTGGTAGTCTGTCATGGCGTCCTTGTAAGTGGTGTGGTTTTCGGTTGTCTTGGTGTTCCTCCAGTTCTTCTCCAGGCGTCTGCAGGTGCGTCTAGCTTCTTGGAGAGTGGTGGTGAACCAGGCGGCTTTCCTGGGGCGTTGTCTGTCGGGGTTGTGTTGCGGGGCGAGCTAGTCTGAGCAGTTGGAGATCCAGGTGTGGAGTACTCTGGCTGCATCGTTTGCCCACATGCGGTTGTCTCGGGTGAGGATGGAGTTAAATTGCTTGTTGGTAACCTTGCTCCAGTTCCTTCGTGGTGGGCGTGGGGCTGGTTTGGGTGCCTTGGGTTTGTTGATGGGGAAGTGTACACAGTGGTGGTCGGTATAAGGCGGCTGCGTTGTGTGGCTGAATTGGATGCTGTTTCCTGCCTCAAAGATGGGATTGAGGGTGTGTCCTGCTCTGTGGGTCGGTGTGTTGATTTGTTGTTGAAGACAGATGCTGGCGAGGTTGTCACGAAGGATAGTGGAGTTGGGGTCGCTGGGGTTGTCGAGGTGAAAGTTCAGGTGTCCAATGAGTAGGTAGTTTGTTGAGGCGATGGCGTGGGTTGCGATGAAGTTGTTGATGGTGGTGGCGAAGGGTGTTCGGGGGGGGTCTGTAGACGGGGGTTCCTCAGAGTGTGGCTTTGGGGGCGGTATGGTGCTCTTGTGGGCGAGGCCCCCTCCTGGGTGGTTGGGGCGGTCTTTCCTCTTGATCTTGTATCCGTCTGGGATGGCGGTGCTGATGTCGGGGGCAGAGGATGCGTTGGTCCAGGTCTCTGTAAAGAAGGCGATGTCGGGCGAGAGTCGAGTAGGTTCCAGATTTCCAGGACGTGTTTGTGTACGGAGCGTACGTTGAGGAGGATGCATTTTAGGGTGTTGCCGGCGGTGTTGGAGGCCAGGGTGGCGGTGAGGATCTGGCGGCAGTGGAGGCAGGAGAACTGGCCGTGAGACGTGTTCGGCGAGGCCTGTTGGCATTCTCGAAGTCTTCCAGTGTTGAGTGCGAGGAGGGTGGTGGGGTTGTAGCGATGGGTAGTGGGAGGTCCAGGGCTCCTGGCGCTGGCCACGGTCTGGGACGGGTTTGCCTTTGGACGCCCGCTGCATGCGTCTGCTGCGCATCCGCCATTAAGTAGGGGAGGAGGGAGGGAAGAGAGGCTGGGAGGCAGGAGCGAGGGAATTCCAGGGGGGAGGGGCCGCAGGGTCAGAAGTGGCAAAAGGCAAAAGGAATAGGCAGGCACGAGAAAATAAACACAGTGGTGGAATTAGAGCAGGACACAGATGGGCACAATAACAGTGGCACAACAAGGAAAAAATTAAGAAAAAAACCGGCTGAGAAAGGTTACAGTGGTTGCAGGCAGTCTGGTCCCAGTTGGAGCGGGCAGCAGGCTCGAACCTCCCAAGGAGGAGGTCGGGGTATGGAGAAAAGAGATGGCACAGTGGAGCTGCGGGGAGAGAGTGGACCTAGACCGAGGGTCAGAGGTGTGGCTTGGTAGGACAGGCGGCCTTACATCTGCAGGGCAGAGCCCTTGTCCTTGTACACTACACACACAACCACAAAACATACCTGAAGGGCTGTGAGGCTTGGTAGGACGGCAGTCTTACATCTGCAGGGCTGTTTTTACTCCACACGAGGCTCCATGGACACGCTTACAGATAGGGTTTCTGAGATCTTTCCCATACAATGTTTAACACACAAACAATGACAACAAACGCTCCTTGTGTCCAGCATTGTCTCTGCTTTCCGTGGATGTTTATCTCGGTTTATTGGAGAGCCTCGGCACACAGCAGAGGGCATTGGAGCGGGCGCCTGACCCGCTATGGCGCTCCCGTGTAGCCACCCTGTGCACAGCAGGAAGATTTGCTAGGAAAAAAAAACCTATCTGGACCCAGCTTGAGACTGGATGAGAAGACTGTAGGCAAGATAAAAGCATCCATTAGAAGAACAGAGAACTCTCTCTTCCCGTGGATTTGTTACTTTAATAATCTATAGGTAAACCCTCCAAAGATCTGTCTTCCTGTCCGACAAACTTCCCCCCACTTTCGCTCCTTCTTGCTTGTAATGTATCAAGGCCTGTTTCTTAACTTGGCTACAATGAACCTCAGTGGCAACCCTTTACACAAGTGTTTCTATGAAGTTGCTCCCCAATTCCAATATAGCAACCATATGTATGGGCAGGTCGTCAGAATCCTGCGGGAAGGAGCACAGGGGCTCAGTCCCAATGGCTGGGCGCCCTCAACACAACCCAGTCCGACGCCGCAACCAACCTAGAAGAAGCAGTCTATAACTTCAACACCTGAATCACCAACACAGCCGAAAAGCTGCGTCCATTAAAGCAGCCAAAACCCGCACATCCACCAAACAAACAAGCTGATACACACCAGAACTCAGTACGATAAAATGTAGCTGTAAACACCTGGAGAGGAAGTGGTGCAGCAGCGGAAATGATACAGACCGAGCCACCGTTAATTCAGCCCTCAATTATTACCACTGACGACTCGAAGACACGAAAAAAACACCTTTGCAGACTGCATCGAGGCAAGCGCCAACCACACCAAGGATTTCCTCGCCATCGTCACTGAGTTCTCTTGCCCAGCAGTCACAAGAACACTACTCCTCCTTCACATGAACTCTGCAACACTCTAGCAAACCACTTCCACAACAAGCTATCCACCATCTACAGGAATTTCAAACCCCAACCCACCGACCTGCTCAGCCTCATCACTCCAACTTAAGCTGACCCCAAACAGCATCTCACCGCATGGGAACAGCTCACCACACCACAGCCATCCACTCTAGAGCACCCCTATACCTACTGCCTCTTCAACCTAGGAAGCAACAAGATCAGCCACCTACTCACCACCATCCTCAACACATCCATCGCCACAGCCACCTTTCCCGACACATAAAAACATGCAGAAATCAGACCCCTTCTCAAGAAACCCTCCACCGACCTGAGCGGACTCCAGAACTAAAGAGCAATCTGGCTGCTCTCTTTCCAGGTCAAAGTCCAGGAGAAGGACATCAACCAATAACTCACTGAAAACATGGAAAAAAATCTGCTAGACTCCTCCCAATCATGTTTCCATGCCAAGCATAGCACCAAGAGCGCCCTGATGGCCGCCACAGATGACATCCACATCCTACTCGGAGGAGAATTGGGAGCCCTGGTCCTCCTTGGCCTCTCTGCAGCCTTTGACGCCATACACTCATCCAGAGACTGCACCAGATCGGGATCAATTGAGAGGCGCTCAGATGCATTGCATATTTCCTCATGGTACAAACACAGAGAATCTGCCCCCCCTTCACCTCAGAACACACAAGCACCATTTGCAGCGGCCCCCAAGGGTCATCCCTCAGCCCCACCCTCTTCAACACAAACAACATCTCTAGCCAATATCGTTGGAACCCACGATCTTAACATCATATCCGACACCCAGCTCATCCGTTCTCTCTCAGCAGATACCACCACCACCAAGACCAACTTCCACAACTGCATGAAGAATGTCGAAGACTGGATGAAGGCCAACAGTTTCAAACTCAACACTCACAAGACCGAAGTGCTGATCATCAGCAACCACGCCTCCCTCTGGAACGATATCTGATGGCCCGCTCAACTCAGACCCAATCCCACACCAAAAGACCAGGCCCAGAACCTCAGCATTATCTTGGACAGCAAACTCACGATGAAACATCAGATCAATGCAGTTTCCTCTGCCTGCTTCCACACTCTCCGCATGCCCAGAAGAATTTTGAAATGGCTCCCCATTGCAAGAGAAAAACAGTCAAACAAGCCTTTATTGCCAGCCGGCTGGACTACAGCAACGCACTGTATGCAGGAACCACCACCGGATGAATATGCGGCAGATGGTACAGAACTCAGCGATCAGACTGGTCCTCAACCTGCCCAAACGGACTCACATTACCTAGCACCTGAGGAACCATCACTGGCTCCCCATCCAGTAAAGATGCCAATTCAAGCTACTAACACATGCTTACACAGCCTGTCATGACCAAGGACCAGCATACATAAACCACTGTCTGACCTTCCACCAACCATCTAGGAACCTTTGCTATGCCTCCCTCGCCCTGACCCCGCACATCGCCGAAGCCACAGAGAAGGCCCGTCCTTCTCCCACCATGCTGCCAAGTCCTGGAACGTCTTCCCCTCCACCTCAGAACATCACTCTCGCTGGCGAATTCAGGAAAAGACTCTAGACCTGGCTTTTCGATTAAGCCCAGCAACCCCGCGCCTGGAAACCCTCACAGGTGATAAGCTGCGCTTTATATGTACCGATTGATATAAAGAGGAACAGCACGACACACAGTTTAAAAGAAAACTTTATTACTTGTGACATAAAAGTGCATTTCAGATAAAAATTTCGGATTTTTTACATTTGCCACAATACCTTCTTGAAGGTGGGCTCATAACACACATGTAGGTAATGTGCATCCATCTTCAGGAGTGCCAGGGCGCTCAGCAGCACCTCACACTCACAGCACCTTCAGACTCACAAGCATTGCATCCTCTGTTTCTTCCTAGTGTTTTCCTGCAATGCCTGCTTTATTTACAGTGAGCAGGCGCTGATCAACAACTAAATCACAAACAACGGATTTCAGCACAAATCACAAAATGGAGCCGACAGTGCAGCAACTACGTACATCACCATTTCTTTCCTGCCAATACATTTGTCAGGATTTAGGTTATTCTTATTTAATTGGGAATAAAGCAGCAGTTCTATAGGACAGAAGACAAACGTGGCCCTAGGAAGGCAGGGCTCTGCACGCAGAAGACATATGTACAGCCTGGTGTGATGGCTGGCGTAGGATGAGTGTGCATGCCTGCTTGTGGTTAGAAGCCAGAGAACAAATGTGGGATCCAACAAGGGGATGGCACAACAAGGAGACCTGTAGAATAAACACCTGGCACAAAGATGCAGAAGAGAAGCGGACAGTCAGGGCTCGCTCATGGCACTTGAAAAAGACAGGGGGCATGTCACCCAGCAAGCCTTTGCCTGCTGTACGCTACATAGGGCTTGCAAGTCATGAAAGCAGACTCCACGATGGTGGACCCGTGAAAGCTTCTTCGCAGCAGAAGACTCATAAGACCTCCATCCGAGTCTGCGCTGGTCGTCCACAGTGCCTTTCAGCATGATGTCCTTAAGTCCGTCAACCACCATCAGAAGAGCCTACCTCTGGGCAGTGTTAAGTGCATCTGCTGATGAGCCATTTACCAAACTATGAAAAGTGAAGCTCCTTTGTAATGCAGACCTTTCTACACTTGACAGGTGCTAGAATACCTACAAGGGGGTGTGAGTAGGGTGACAGCTGAGAATCCAAAGAAAGCTCTAGGAGCTCTCTATGAACTGAGGGCTCTCTTGGGGGCAACAGCGGAGTAGAGAGGCTGGCAAAGCAGCAATGCCATCTTGGCCAGGCTACTGATCTACACAGGGTGGATTTAAGAGCCAAGAGGACAGGCCAAGCGGCTTCGATGCCCCAACAAATGAGACATATACAGGATTGCGAAGACCACCACTTTACTGCAAGGACTCCACAAAGGCATTAAACTCCTCCATTTTCTTCTCATGCATGGCCAACTTCTCCGGAAGCGAGTCCTATGAACAGGAGACAGTAAAATGTATATTACATTTTCAGTTTTGGAGATATGTTAATTCAAGAAGCACAACCGGCACTCTGCAACCAACAGAGAAAACACTAAAAATACTAGCACTGTCTAACCTGTGCAGTACAGCAAAGAAAAAAAACATATTTATCTGTAACAGTTCTGCAACACTGGTATCTTTCATAGATTAATATGCTTGAATTATTTACGGATGTCAGGGTGGCAACACTTGGCAGTTCAATTTTAAATTAGCAGTATTTGACACTGAAAACAAATGAAAAAACGTTAATAGATTCCAACTAGCTCTTTCACCTCTGTATGGGACCTGAAGTCTAGCCAATCAGGTTAAGGAGTGTCGTGTATTTCTATAGGTTCTGAATCGATCCCCCTATTCCTGACCCTATTCTGGTTAAACTAACTATCAAGTTAACTAACAGTCAGCCCATGAGGCAAGAAAACCCCCATGATGCAGATACCGTTATCTGACGCAGTCACACTACGGCACAGGAACGTGTTATCTGATTAGGTCATAACGCTTGAGATCTAATTAGACAAGCGACATTCCTCCAGCCCCTGATAAGGCATACGACGTTCTCATAACAAATCAAACCTATGACAACCTGGAAAATCCGTGCGGCCATTGTTTTGATTTCACAGAGAACTTTAGTAAAGAATGTGCTAACGAGCAAGTCGTATGACATCTTTATTGACGTATCTATGTCCATCCTTACGTCAATCTCGGCACCTTTAAGGTATAAATATTGCCGACCTTGCCCTATGCAAACACACGCGTGGTGACAAGACGGAGCAGCCATACTTGCCGAAGCCGAGAGCAGAAGCAGACCCCGCTGGCAGCAGCCCCGCCTTCCTGACGCGCTGAGAGACGCGCTGCTATCTCAAGCCGAGAGACCCAGCACCGGCGCTTTCGGGCAGCCCTCGCAGGCAGCCTGGAATATCGAGAGCAGAGAAAGAGATACCATTCCTCATTCATCCTAACTTCCAGGTACAGAACTGAATAACCCCTCAGAGAGAATTCTTTAGTTATTCACTTGGCAAAAACAAACTTAACTTAAACTGTAACTTTCTATTCCCGCCCACGCATTAGACTTAGGTCAGGTACACGGGGTAGGCGTATTTAGAAACACCAGTTGAGTACGTTTAGTCAAATGTATATGTGTATGTAAATATATTTTAATCATTTTAAACATCATATGGCTCAGAAACCATATCAATGTTTTTACAGTATTATTTTATACTATTGCTTTTAATGTATGCACTTTACTTAACTATAAGTATTGCAATAATATCGATCCATTTCTCATGTATGAGAAAAGAGACTGATCAATAAATAACATCTTTTATTGAACACGCCCGTCTCTTCCTTTTCTCTACAATCTGATGAGACTAAGAATGCACGTACTGACTGAGTAAAATAATTGCCTTGTGCTCACACGACTCTCGAGATTGACTCTTGATTAGGGGAGAGCAAAGTTGTCATGTTCTATGGTTGTCAGAAACTAAATCCCTTCTTGTCTAATCAGGGGAGTTAATTCCTTCCTTGAACATTCGAGAAAGTTTCTAGCGAACTCTGAGCTTAGCTGGCAAACCCAAAAATTAAGTCTAGTATCGACAGTAGTAGACCTAGTTAACGTCTGGCCTAGGCCTTTACTGCTGTAGGTACTATTCCAATGCGCAGAGCCTATTGGGAAAATAGGAGCTACACTACAGGAGCTCAGAGTTCAAACCCTGCTCAGAGGCTCAAACTGCCAGAATTTTCGTAGCATTTTATCAAGTGTGTATCAGCCTCATTAACATGGAGGAGAGACGGTACCAATGCTACAGAAGGATTGTGTTACTTGCCTTGTACTCGTATGTTTGTGTCACGTAGTGCTGTAGATTCACACGCTCTATACACCCCTGCTATCTAGTTTTGGTCATGGGTGTTTGCAACTTGTTTTTATTTGAAGAAGTCTTTCGAGTGACAAGATACAGTGACTCCTCGCTTAGTTGGTAATTCCCATGAGGAACACCTCCATTCTTCAAGTGTTTTCCGCACAGCAGGTAAACGTAAAGTTGGCGCGTTAGACAGGAAAGTGTGGCAACCATGCAAAAAGTCATATACAAACAGACGGCGTAAAAGAAGGCACATCTGCAGCAACCAAAGGCTTCCTGGCAGTTGGGAGCACATGTGAATCTACAGCACGACTGCCAAGAACAGATGCTTACAAACATATGTTCGTAGCGTGTGTGGCTGAAGATGCTCCTGTTCTGCACAGACTGTGGAGCAGTCCTCCTCCAAGTGGTGGTTAGCTGGAGGATGTTGTAGAAGACGGAAATGGACTTCTTAGGACAGGCTGGCCAACTCTTGCTTGTGAGGATGCGGAGACATCCACACAGTAGTGTTTGATGAAAGGGTGTGGAGTGGACCTTGTACCTGCCTTACAAATGCTAGCTATGCATACGTTTCCAAGCAAAGCAACAGTGGGTCCTTTTTTCAAGTTTAATGAGGCCTGGGTGGGGCAGGTACATTCCTTTCAGCTTCAATGAAGCAGGGTTGGATACATTTGGCAATCCATCTGGCGAGATCTGCCTTTGGTAGAGCACATCCTTTGTGTGGTTTGGCGAAAGCAACACATGGGCCAGGTCCTATAGATTTGATACACAAGCCCAGCGGGACATGAAGGGTGCGACGGGCCCTCTCTGCCACAGACTCTGGTTGGGGGAAGACCAAGAGCTCTATGGTTTGATTGTGATGGAAGGGAGCTGTCACCTTAGGGTTGTCTGTCGTTATGCATTTGAAACAAAGGCTCTTCCGAGATGAGCGCCTGTAATTTGCTAACACACCTTATAGATGTGACAGCGAAAAATAAAGCAATCTTCCACGAAAGGAATTTTACTGGGCACACATGTAGAGCTTGAATAGGAGGGTCCGTGAGTGTGGTAAGGACGTTAAAGTTCCAGACAGGGGCAGGGGTTACCCAGGGTGGACTAACTCGTTTGAGTCCTTCCATGAAAGTCTTAACAAGGATTCTGAATTAAGAGGAGCTGTTCCCTGTTCTGCATAGAGACTGCAATAGTGGCTAAGTGACGGCGTGTGGAAGTATAGGCTAGACCTGATTTCGGTAAGTGAAGAAGGTAGCAGATAATATCCTGAAGAGCAGGTTTAAGAGGGTCTCTGTGCTTAGGGCTGCAGAATTGGATAAGCCTTTTCCACTTGGTAGCATAGCAGGCTCTAGCAGTGGGCCTGCCTGCTTCATTGAGGATAGACATGCACTTGAGGGAGGTTGAGATGGCCGAACTCTGGGACCTCAGGTGACGGATCGCTTGATTGAGTTGCCTGGGTTTGGGGTGCCTGATTGTGCTGTGGCTCTGCGTGAGAAGGCTCCGCCTGTACGGCAGCTTCTCGTGGGAGTCACTGACATCTCTAGAATGGTTGAAAGTGAGGGAGGTTTGCTGAAACTTCTGAACCACATATGGAAGGGGTGGGAGAGGAGGAAAAGTGTAAGCAAAGATCTTTGACAAATTAATCCAAAGAGCATTGCCCATGGACCGTGGTTATAAGAACCTGGACGTGAAGCTTGGGCATTTTGGGTGGTGGCAAAGAGATCTACTTCGGGAAACCACAACGGCAGAAGTACCGGAGTAGGACTCGTAGACTTGTTGCAGCTACATCCTGCTAAGCAGGTCTGCAAACTCGCTGGCCTCTCCAAGGAAGTACTCTGATGGGAGGTGTATCTATTTGTGAAGATTTCATTGCCAAATGATGTGTGCTGCTGCCTGCAGCTGCATTGAGGGTGACCCCTTGATTTTGGGGATAATGCATGGTGGTTGTGCTATCTGTCTTTATCAAAACTACTTTCTGATGATCCTGGTGAAAGAAAGCCTTGAGAGCTAGCTGGATGACCAGAAGCTGGAGGTAACGGATGTGGAGGGCCCTTTGTTGCACTGACCACATGCCGTGACCGATCAGCTGCTGAAGATGAGCTCCCTAACCCAAAAGTGAGGCGTCTGTGATGATCACCTGCGGAACAGGGTCTATGAAGAGCTGACTCTGCAACAGAGTGTTGCTGTTCCATCACTGCAAAGAGAGAGGGGTCCTCGCCCGTATCAACACTAGATCCTCCCGCTGACCCTCCACATGTGCCCACTGCACTGCCAGACATTGTTGCAGCGGACGCATGTGAAGTCTGGCGTCCCAAAAAGGCGCATACATTTTTGACCATAAGTTGACGATTCGAAGGAAAAAGAGGCAGTATCTTCTAGAATGCTTGGATCCATGCTTGACTGTGGTAACCATTGCTGGTGACTGCATTAGGAACAGCACTTAGGAAGTGTTGGATCTGAAGGGGCTGAAGGAGAGACTCAAGTTACTGCTTAGAGGAGATGCCTCTTTTGTCCCTCCCTCTGGTGTTCTTACCTCTGTAACTTCCTCTTGATTACCCCTGTGTTGACTGTTGGTGGAATTGTTTTTGCTGCCTCTGGTAGGGGGCGGTACAGTCTGGAGAAGTTGTCTTTCTGCCGTCCCCCTGTGGAGTGGATCTCTCTGTGGAACTGATCTCCTTGGCTATATCCGTGTCTTTTTTCAGTTTTTCAAGCATCAGATATACTTGTGGCCCGAAGAGGTTCATCGTCGAACAGCAGGTTCAGCAGATGCTCTGTCCTTCTGGTTTAAGGCCAGCGAGACAGAGCCAGGCATAACACCTGACCAGCATGTTGTTATTACCACCCTGGGCAGCTGTGTAGGTTGCGACAAGAGTGCAGAGGGTGATGGCATTTGAGATGGTCTTGCCCTCAGTATCCAGCTTTTGTCCACGCTGACTGTACTGCTCAGGGAGGTGTTGGAGGACCTCGTCAGCTCGTCAGAAGAGCAGGCCAATGGAGTCAGCAATCCTCCACTGTGTGGCTGACTGTATTGCCACCCTTTTCTCTTCGGCGTCAATCTTTTTACTCTCCTTGTTAGGATGTTCAGCGCTCCCTGTACCGTGTTTCTGCGCCCTGTGGACCACAAGAGAGTCCATGGGAATGTGGCCATGGATTTAGGGATGCACACCGGGTGAGGTGAGGGTTTGCATTTTTTGTTTGCTCTTGGTGTGATAACCCTAGATGTGATGACTGGCTTTGAAAGTCTTGGGCGTGGTCTTAAGCATCCCTTTCAGCACTGGGAGGAATTGGTGGGAGTGTTGGGTCTTCCAACAAGGAAGTAGTTGTCTTCCTGGACGACGTGCATATCTACCTTACGAAAAGTACCGCCCCCCCCATGTATAACCTTGTGGTATGAGGTAGTATCATGAGGTGAGGAAGATCGTAGGGGGCATCATATGGTTCCAATGAATACAATGGGCTGCCCTTCCCATAGGAAGAGTGTGATGACTCCTCTGATGTGGCGGAGGCACATATGATGCTGGCAGTGAGGTAGGTGGTGATAAGGGAGGAGTATTTGAGCAGGGAGGCGGCTAGTTCCCCAGTCATTTTTTGATACTCTGAAGAAGGTCTGGGATCCAAGGCAATTTTCTCCTCAAAGGAGAAAACTCCACCCATGAGTCCACCTCTGACATTTTTGCTGCTCTCCCCAGCAACCATTACATTATTCAGGCCAATCGGCCTCTGGGGAAATCTGGGGGAGGGGCGGCACCCATAATTCACCATGAATTGAAGTTCACTACCCTAACAGCAATAGACATCGATTTGGTGAACTGTCTAGCCCTCAAACTTATTTATTTTCTTATTTAGAAGTTTTGTATAGCGCTAGCTGGACTCGAGGGTATCAGAGCGCTTCACAACATGTACAGTTATGCGCAGTTTTTGGCAAAGACAAACAATCTGAAATTTACCAACTTAAGAGCAAAAGAACAAAGTTACAATACAGATTTTCAGGCTGAGGGGTATCAAGAAGAGGAGTTAGTTGCAATTCCCAAAGTAACTTGTGAATTTCTCGTTACGATCGAGAGCGCTCAAGGAAGAAGGCTTTGAGTGGGATCTTGAATTTTGGGAAGGAGGTGGTCTTTCTGATGTGGAGTGGATGGAGTTCCTGATCTTAGGTTCATTTCCCGCGAAGGATTTATTTGTGGTTTTGTGTTTCCGTGATTTCAATGGGATGAGTAGAAGCGTGTTGGAGCTTCTGAGGTTCCTGGACTCACCGGCCCTTTTGAATATGGCAGCCAGGTATTCTGGTTTACCTGTGTGCAGGGCTTTGTGCGTGAGACAGGCTGTATGGAAGCTGGCTCGTTGATCAATAGGGAGCCACTTCAGTTCCTTGAGTGCCGAAGAAATGTGTTTGAATTTCTTAGTTCCTGTGACCATTCTTGCTGCGGCATTGAGGGTAGTGGTCAGGGGACCTCGGTGGGATTCCCCTTCCACTCCGTTGATTTGTGTATTGCTGTACAGATCTCCCCACAACATGCCTCTCTGGCGGAACAAATGTCCCATTTGGCAATCCATCATGCCAAAATACTGTTAATCGGGGACTTTAACTATTGGGCCAATAACGAATCGGGTGGCCCATACTCAACAGAAATGACCAAACTCCTCAATGGGCTAACCTTCACACAACATGTGACTGAGCCCACTCATATAAAAGGTCATATTCTTGACCAAATTCGGACATCAGTCTTACAGTTCCCAATCTGACAATATCCCCCTCCACGTGGTCCGATAATGTTTTCTTGAACTTCTCCCTCAACAACTTGGTAGGAAATAAAAGCTCTGTTAAAACAAGTCTGATGAATCGGTCTTGGAATCATATCAATATAAGCGCCCTTTGCAACTTGTTCCAATCCACCGCACCTATACATCAGACCTCTATTAATGTATGTGAAGAAAACATTAGATCCCGGCCGACAGATGCCAGTAACACCTTTGCCCCCAAGGGAAGGTAATATGGTGAGGAGTCATGATGCACAGAGGTGGTTCTCTGATGGCTTGAAAACCCAAACTCTGGCACTGGGCCAGGCAGAACACACTTGGAGATGGAATGACATCTCTGAAAAAAAAGGATTTTTCAAACCCAACTTAAGCAATATGAAAACTCTAATCTTCAACCAAGGCAGCTTACTTCTCGAACAAGATTCTAGACTCTACAAATAAATCTAAAGACCTATTTGTGATAGTAAAAGAGCTGTCCAACCCTGACAGAATCACTGCTAAATTAGCCACTACTCAGACACTGTGTGATTCCCTGAATACTTTTTTCACTGATAAAATCAGCTCCATCAAAGCAAGTATCCCGGCTAACCCTCCCTCTGATGAACAGGATGTGGCTCCCAGTAACCCTCACTCATTACACCAGTGTCCTGCTATTAGCAAGGAATCCCTCCTGGATTTGATAACTAAAGTGAAATAAGGCTCACCGGTCGAGTTGCCCCCATATATTCTAAGATTAATATGTCTAGCGTGCCCAGAGCTGGCCTTATCCCTTCCAAATGACTCGCTTAACCAGGGCCTGTTCCCCAGGAAGCTGAGATAGGTCCTTTAATTAAGAAAACTGGCACAGATCTTTCAGTCCCCTCAAACTACCATCCCATCTCACTACTCCCTTACCTGGCAAAAGTACTAGAAGCCCATGTGGTCTCACTTCTTAAATCTCCGCCAAGCAGGCTTTCGGTCCCATCACTCTGCGGATATGGTAATTTTGAGTGTACTGGATGAGACAAAGAAGGTGGTGGATAAAGGTACCACCCAGGCATTGGTGCTTCTTGACCTCTCGGCGGCCTTGGACACGGTCGACCACAAAATCCTGGTGGACCGTGTCGAGGATGCAGGGGTTCAGGGAGCCGCCCTTCGATGGCTGACGCCCTTTTTCGGAGTCTGTCGGTCTTTCCCAATACATGGCCCAAAGAGTTAAACTAATGTGCGGGGTCCCGCAAGGCTCCTCTTTGTCACCTCACCTGTTTAATTTGTATCTCCTTCCCCTTATTCAGTTCTTGGGGGAAGGTAAGGTGCGCATCTTCAACTCGTCTCTATTCTGAACTTTCAGACCACTATGTTATACATACGCAATTGGATAAGTAACAACCACCTAAATCTAAATCCTGACAAAACAGAGCTGATGCTAACCGGTGGCATACGAAACCCTTGGACTTTGAATTTTTGGCCTGCAGAGCAGTGTCCTCCCCCTCAGCCAAGAGCCTTGGCGTCACTATTGATAGGGACCTATCGATGAAAACCCAGATTGGAACAGTAGTTTCCACCTGCTTTTTACAACTTTGTAAAATTAGGAAAATCAGTAGAATCCTGACAACAGAAGCAGCCAACAACACATACTTTGGCCTTCCTGGGTACCTGATGAGAAGACCGCAACCAGTGCAAAATCAGGCAGCAAGACTTATCTATCACCAGCCAAGACGGCATCATGTCACCCCCTCATGAGGAAACTGCACTGGCTTCCAGTAGCCCAACGCTGCGCATTCAGGGTCGAATGCCTAATATTTAAATCACTCCATGGCACATGCACGGAATTTATCTCCAATCTTATCCAGAGGTATTTCCCTGCCCGAGCCCTTCGGTCCTCCAACCTGTCCCTGTTAGCCATTCCCTCCTTCAAGCGGAAAAGAACTGGTGGATCCCGCTTTGCGGTATTAACATCTTCTTTTTGGAACATACTCTTTCAACATTAGATCATCCTCATGCTACTCGCATCTTAGGAGACAATTGAAAACATGGCTGTTCTCCCAGGCCTAAGAATGATTGATCCTATGAGTGGTAGTTCACTCCCTCTACAAGCGCCATGAAACCATGTGGTGTAAGTGTGCGATACAAACTCTTTTACCATAACATAACATTCAAGGTGTCTTTAACATGAGGCTTCTGGTGCCAATTTTGACTTTGATGCCGCTGTGGGTTTCGGTGACGATGTAGAGGTGGGTTTCGGTGCAGGGAGCGGTTTCATGGTCACCCTCGATGCCGGGCTTGATGAGCCCGCTGGCTCATAGGAAGGCAGCAGCTTATGTGAGGCCTTTGTTGCCATAGAAGGGAATGATGCAGGCTCCAAAAGGCTTTTCTCTGCACCGTCCATGGCCTGCAGGCAGTGGTTGACTGGCAGGTGGTTATTGAATCTCAGGGCTCGATGCCCAATCCCCACTGGGGAGATGCTCTGCCTGCCCATTGGGTTGCAGTGTGGCTGTGGGTAATGATCATACTCAAGTCCAAAGTTTAAGGGGTTGTTGAACCTCGGGGACCGGATGTTGCTCTCCCCCAAATTCGGAAGCAGTGCTTGCCTCCAAACTGGTCTGCACCCGCCAGTGTCAAAAGGACTGGCTTCTGTATCTTATGACTCAAAAGACCTCGTTCTTTAAAGAAAAACAAGTAGCAGGCGTCCAATACTAGATGGCATGAGTATGCAGAGCATGTGGATCTACAGACACGCATGCTACACACTAGTAGTTACAGGTAAGTAACTTCATATTCTGCAGCAATGAATTGTTGATACACTCACAAGGCTGAATTAAGATGACATAGGCAGTACCTCTGCTGTCTTAGCTGATGAGCCGGCACCGAGACAATAATGCTATAGAAAGTGTGGGTTGATCACCAAGTCAGGGCTGTGCAGACATCCAGAAAGGTTACTCCAGCAAACAGTGCCGCTCATGCTGCCATGCGCCTTGTAGAATGGGCTCCAACCTTGTGTGTTAAGGCAGTAATAGATACAAGCTTTACTTCAACAAGGGAAGCCTTTGTTTGAGCTTGTTTTCATATGAGACAAATACCTAGTCTGTCTTTTGAAATTCTTTTAGTCTATCAATATAAAACTTTACACATCTCTTCATTTCAATAGAATGAAGAAATTATTTAGCAGTCACTTATGAAAGTTGACAAATTGATCTTTTCATTCAAGGGATTGGACATTGGAACCTTTGGAATAAATTCTGGATTCATGAACAATGTTAATTTGTTTTTAACAACATTTTTATTATGATGGTTTAGCTGCAAAAAATATGAATTTCTCTGAATCTTTGTGCAGAGGTCATGGCTAAAGAGGAATGAGGCATTCACAATAACATTATGAATTGGTTCAAATGGTTCTTTGATGAGTTGGCCTAATACTGTATTTATTTTCCATCTGATAGGATTTTGTCTAGAGGAGGAGAAGGGGAATAGATCCAGTTTGAAAACCAGGACAGTGGAGATGGGGTTCTTAAAAATATGGATGGCGGCGCCTGGTGAACTCTGATGGATGAGTACTGGGATCCTGTTTAGCCAGGCTTAGCAGATGAGGTAGTATGTTGTGCCAATGGATCGAGAGAAGGTCTATATCTACGTTCTTCCTTGCGCCCAATTACAATTGTTTTCCATTTTTGCGAGTAATTTACAATTGTGGAAGTGGCTCTGGCTGCTTGTAGGATCTTCAGCGATACAAACTCTAGGTCCACAGCAGCCAGCCAATCGCATGCAGAAATTCGGAATCGTGTTATCCGGTCTTGGTGCTTGGATAACAGAAACGGGTTAAACCCTGCACTGGATTAGGGTGTGGATTCAGAGCTCCAATAGTTCCATGTGTCAGAATTATCTGGTCCAAGCAGGGACTACCAAGTATATTCCATAAGCTTCTCCCTTCATTTTCTGTAGGACTCCCAGCGCAAGTAGGATTGAAGTATAACCCATGCAGATTTCCCTAATTAAGGAATCTGGAATGCCCCCTTTCGAGCTAGAAGTTTGCCCCAATTTGGGAAGCCTAGGACTAACTGATCTGAGTCTATTCCCAAGTCATGGCGGAATCCATGCTTTTCCTGCTGAGGACACCTACAGTTTCATTTTGCAAGCTCAGAACATACTCTACCATCACATTGACACTGTGATGTGGTGCTGCTGTTATTCCTTCAACAATAGTTTAGATTGTATTCCTCGTTGCTTTGAAATGTAGTAACATATAGTCAGTTCTTTATTTTGATGTCTGTCTGTTCTATCAGAGGCAGGAAGGCTTTATGGTAAGTCTGCCCACCTTTAATGTTAGGAGGTTTATATATAGTTTTTGTACTTGCAGGGGGCTTAGAGTGCTCCTTGTTGGCCTTGAATTTCCACCAAATCATAGCATGCTTCATCATTTCTGTAACTAGCTACTGACTTCTACTGCTTGTCCAATTCCTTTGGAGGGTCTCATTCTCAGATGAAACTGTGGTATGAAAGGAATGCTTGAGTGTAGTATTCCTGGAACTTTACATTTTCTCAATCATTTGGATAGCCCGGCACTGTAATCCCTAGGGGTATCTGGGTGCTGAGGGTGGGACGTCCCAGTCGAAAATCCAGGTCATAGATTCTTTTTGAAGTCTGCCAGAGAGGCAGCTGTACAAAGATGGAGGGGCAGGTTGTTCCAGGTCTTTGTAGTGATGTAAGAGCAGGAACGGCTCCTGCTGAGACGGATGTGGGGGGGTGCACACGAGTTAGTGAGGAGGAGTGCAGGTGTCTTGCGGGTAAATACAACTTCAATGGATGGTGTATGTAGACTAGTACTTAATCGTGTAGAGCTTTGTAGGTGTGTGTGAGGATCTTGAACTAGAATTTCTTCTGGATGGGGAGCTACAGGAGGCTTCTGAGGTGGGTCAGTTTGGAGAGGTCCAGGTCAAGTCTGGTAGCCGCATTCTGTATGGTCTGGAGTAGTCTGAGGAGCTGGGCAGAGATGTCGGAGTACAGAGCATTGCCGTAGTCGAGGAGGCAGGCGACGAAGGTCTGGTGCTTGCTAGGATCCATCTAAAGATTCTGTGGAGCATGTGAAGAGTGTGGAAGCTGGAGGAGGCAACAAAGTTAACTTTCAGTTTCATTGTCAGTTTGCTGTCCAGAATGATGGCTAGGTTGCATGCGTAGTCTGTAGGTGAGGGGGCTGGTCCAAGTACTGCTGCCCACCAGCTGTGGTCCGAGAAGGAAGTGTTCTTCCTGAAGATCAGTACTTCTGTCTTGTTGGAGTTGAGTTTGAGGCAGTTGTCCTTCATCCAGTTGACTACGTTGGTCATGGCATTGCAGAAGTTGGTTCTGGTGATAGAGGGGTCTTCAGTTTGTGAGAGGATAAGTTGAGTGTTGTCTCTGTGTGAAATTATGTTGAGGTCGTGGGATCGGACGATGTCTGCGAGGGTGGTCATGTAGGTGTTGAACAGGGTAGGGCTAAGGGATGATCCTGTGGGGCACGCCACATATGATATCCTTGGGTTTGGAGGTGAAGTGAGGCAGCTGGATGCTCTGTGTGCAACCTGTACGAAAGGAGACGTTACACTTTAAGGTGTTTTGTCATATGCCGTTGTTGTAGAGTCCGTTCATGAGGGTGTGGCGGGGAACGGTGTCGAACGTAACAGAGAGGTCGAGGAGGATCAGGGCCACAGTCTCTCCTTTGGTCGAGGAGGGGTTTTGATGTCGTCTGTGGCAGAGATCAGCATGGCCTTGGTACTGTGGCTGGCCTGGAATGCAGATTGGGAGGCATCAAGTAGGTGTTTTATGTTCTAAGTAATAGGCTAGGTGTTGGTTGATGGCCTTCTCGAGTACTTTGCCTGGGTAAGGGGAGCAGAAAGATCAGATGTCAATTTTTGAGTTTGCTGGGGTTGGAGCAGAGTTTCTGTAGGAAAGGTCTGACCTCTACGTGTTTACAACTGTCCGGGAAGACTTCTGTGGAGATGGAGGTGTTGATGATGCTTGTTAGTTCTGGGCTGATTGGGTTGGGTTCAAGATTGAAGAGGCTGTGGGTGCTGCAGGAGTGGATGCATGACATGATAGCCGTGGTGGTCTGAGTGGAGATCATTATGTTGGTGTGCCCCAGTTAGTTGAGGCTGTTGAGGTTGAGAGCAGTGGGTTGTGGGTCAGAGATGTTGTAGATGGTGGCAATCTTGCTGTGGAAGTAGTCCGAGAGGCAGTCACACAGTTCGTGCTAGGTATGATTGTGGTTCTGTGGCTGCTGGGTTGAAGAAGTTCTGGACTATTTTCAGGAGTTCTTTCGTGTGGTTGGCTGCCGTATTGATGCAGGCAGTAAATTGATAACCACTCTCTTTGCTTCCTTGATGTGCAGGTGGCAGTCGCTGATGGCTGCTTTGTGAGTTGGCTTGTCGTTGGGGTTGTTTGTGGTACGCCATAATTTCTCAAGTCAGTAGTAGTTACGTTTGGTAGTTCTGAGCTCTGGGGTGTACTAGCTGGCATGTTTTGAGGTTTTGTTGGATTTTGCTATTGTCGGTGAGACTCTGTCAGCGCATTTCATGATCCATGCGCAGAAATTCTGGACGGCCTGGCCAAGGTCTGATGATGTTTTGGGCAGGGTGGTGCTTAGGCCCTGTGCCCACTGCATCTCAGTTTCCTTGGCCCAGCTGCAGTGGGAGGAACTTTGGTTCTTGGTGAGGGTGTGCTCAGCGTCCGAGATGGTGAAGTGGAAAATGGCGTGGTTGGTCCAGTCGAGTTCTGTGACGTGGCTAAATTTTAATCTGTTGCTGGAGGTGAAGATGGAGTTGAGAGTATGTCCGGCTTTGTGCATGAGTTCAGTGACCAATTGGGTGAAATCGATTTTGTTCATGTTCTCCTGGAGGAAGAAGGTAGAGTTGACGTAGTGTGGGTCACGGACATGGAAATTGAGGTCGCCAAATAGGACTTAGTGGTAGGAGGCGATGGCTAGAGGGGGCAATGATGTTGCTGATGGTGTCGCAGTTAGCTGGTCTGGGTCCAAGGGTTCTGTATACGAGGGTGCCCCTGAACGGTCAGTCTGCAGTTGGAAGCTGAGGTGTTCCATGAGTGGCAGGAGGTCGTCGTTGGTGGGGTTGCATCGGATAATTTCCTTGAAGACGATGGCGATTCCCTCTGCCATGCTTGTTGGTGCGGTCTCGTGTATCATCTTGTAGCCTTAAGGTATTGCTATGGCGATGGTGATGAAGGCTAAGTCCTGGGAGAGGATGAGATAGTGCCCCAGATTTACGTGGCGCCCTTGCAGAGTGATCGGGCATTGAGCAGGATGCATTGGAGTGGCTCTGGGTCATTAGTGGTTTTCTGGGCAGTGGCGCTGCGGGCTTCAGTGCGGGGTGGTTGTCCTGTGTAACAAGAGAAGCGGCAACAGTGGCAGGTGAATGATCCTTTGTTGGAACGCTAGGAGTTAGTGCAGCAGCTGCTGTTTCGGGGGCCAGGAGCTCCTCTGTGGTGTAGTGGCGGGAGGTCCATGGATCCGGTGCTGGGTGCGGTCCAGGCGTGGATGGGCACAGATGGGCTTGCCTTTGGTGAGCTGGCGGCGCGGCTGCACCAAGGCCTCTATAAATAATCATAAGAGGGGCCGGCGGGAACTGGTGGGAGAATCAGCAGCAAAACGAATACTCAGGAAAGACTCCAGACAAGAAGGAGGACTACGACAGCTAAACGCACTAAGCCACTACAAATCAGACAGTAACGCAGAAGTAACAGTGAATTGACCAATAAAGGATAGAATGAAAGTACAAACAAAATTACAGTAATTAACAGAAGTGCAGTCACTACAGCGGGGCGCGAATCTGGGGGCTCAGGGACTGAGGATCAGTCAAGATAGGCAGAGCCAAGCAGCAGACTGGCGTCAGCGAGGGAGCCGCAAAGCAAGACCCCAGAGGTCAAGGGCTTCTCTGTTATCCAATTTTGTACACTTATCTCCTGAACTGAAAGATGCAGTTTCTGTTCTCTTTCTTGAGTTGGCTAGGTTTTTAGATGATTTGCACGGATGTTCGCAACCAATGGTATCTGTTTCGGTGACATTAGAGCTGATGTTTGTTCTGAAAAGGGAGGCCTGATGAGCCAGATGCCTTAATATGGGTACAGCCTTACCCCCTGGAAAGCACAGGTAATCGGCTACTGAAGAAAGGCATTTTTGTAAGTAAACTTGGCGCTCATTTGAAACAGTGAGAGTGCTTTGAACAGGTAGCATTGTTGAATAAGTTACTTACCTTCGGGAGCGCATTGTCTGGTAGAGACAAGATCTAGCCACAGATTCCTTATTTTAGAATCCTCCCCAGGCGACAGACTAGATCCAGATTTTTTTTCCCACAGCACACCCGCACACCGTCAAAGTGTGTTGCGCGACTCCATATCAACATCGTCCACTGGACGTGACGTCAACGTCCATACACCTCCCTCGCTGACATCAGTTCCTTCGGGACTATTTTCCGCACTCAAAGCGTGGAGCCACAAACTGAAACGGTCTATTGAACAATGTGCTTAAACAAAATTCAATATATGAATATCCCAATAAAAATCTTGAGATGAAAGAGAATTCCTACATTGAATAAGATTCTCCCTCTTTTCTTCTTTCTTTTTGTTTGATAGATGAGACCCAAATGGACTCATTTTGCAGAGCGGGGAGGATGGGAGAGTCGTTAAGGAATTTGTGACTAAGTCTAGTCTCTACCAGATAATGTGTTACCAAAGGTAAGTTACTTGTTCATCTGATAAAGAGACATTTAGCCACAGATCCCTTACTTTTGAATCAAATGCCAAAGCCAAACCATCCCCGGAGGGGGGTCTGCAAACTGTAACCATGAAAAGCCTCTTACTAAGACTAACCCGGTCCAGAACAAGAAAATGGATAGGAAATGTATAATAATGTAGGTGAGCCTGACCATATGAAGTCCCCTAGGAGAGCTCATAGGTAATTAAAGTCACGAGACATTTAAATTATGGGAATAATCTACCCATGTAAAGCATCCTCTAAATGTAGGGGATGACCCTCTGGGCACAACTTGGTCGCTGGGGTGCGATTACATAGTTATCCAACAAATGATAATCCAAAGAGGTTAGTTCACTACTTGTTAGTTTGCCTTGAAAACTTTATTGAACTTGGCAATATGCAATATATCCTATGTATTGCATTTCACTCTTTCTTCACGAATCATACAAACAATTAAAATGGCATTCCCAATGCATTTCCTACAAGAGACGCGAGCACAGAAAAGTGATCTCGTATTATTAGGACAGAATTTGGCACTTACTAAAACATTTCGTAAGTAGTAGTGAGGAGATTCCATACTAGCCAAAAATAAGTGTGGCTGACTGCTATCATAAAGTAGCAGGGTTCTGAAATGAGTAAGTCCCGCCATATGACCACCCTTGAAAGCAATTGTATTACTGTTTGGTCCTGAAGAAAGTGGCTGAACGATTTTCATACCCACACCGAAACGTGTGTTGACCGTTTTAGGAAGAGTTGTCCCAGCCCACAAAATATCAACGGCAAAAAAATCAAAACTGATTTTCCGTTGCTGTCTGTTTAGAGTATGGGTAAGGATATGGTATGAATGTAATATATGGGAGGTAGTGATTCTGTGTGTGTGTGTAGGAGTGAGAGGATTGTTGTGTGTGGGTCATTTTTGTATTTTTGATTTTATGGAAATAATATTTTCTCTATAACGATAAATAGGTTTTGTCACAGTACATGGAAAGAAATTGTTAAATACACTTGTAGACTTTATGAGATGTGTCCTTTGAGATTAATTATTATGAGAATATTTGAGAAAAAAGTCTAAATAGGGTTCATAAAAAGATATTGTAATTGTAGAATAATTTCATTTGGGGATCAGAACCCAAGCTCTTGTTAGGCGCTGGAGCAGAAATAGAGGTCAAGTGGGCATACTTTCTTGAATAGTGGCCGTTTCTCCCCTTCAACACAGACCTGAAAGTACTTGCGTAGGGAGTTACCTTTGTTATCTATAACCATGTATAGGGGTGGAAACAAAAGGGAGGGTTTACTCAAAGTGAACATTTTGAAGGGGCCATTGGTTCAAAGTAAGCAGACAAAATCAGATCTTGCCCCCGCTGGCCCCAAATGACTCGAAGAGGAACTAAAGCGAGTTGGTGGAGTGAGGAAGAGGGTTGCTGTATTTGCTGATGGCCCTAAGCCCCTGCCACCACCTCTCCTGCTGGAGCTACAACAAGGCTGAACAGGCTATTGGACAAGTTTTGAGGGTTGTCTCTCTGTAGGCAAGATGCTTTGAGTACCCCCAGATTTCCAGTATTGCAGGATGTACTGACGAGCAGAAGAAAGTAATCTCAGGGAGCAGGCCATGGCCTGGCTAACCTTAAAGCACTCCAATTCTACAATTGTCTTGTTTCTAAAGAGTCTGACTAAGGGCATATTCGTCAATGATGCCTGGACATATCCGGTAAACCCAGTAGCCTGCATCGAAGCATGTCGTCTAACAAAATGCTAGTGCTCGTGACCCATCTAACACGGTCCGCAGAGTCCAGGCCGGCCCAAAAAGATACAGCTGCATCCTGGCAATCATGGGAAGTTTGCAGAAACGAAGCCCTGTGATAGCCTGGGAGTGTTTGCAACATCTTGGTTGCAATGCCCCCAAGAAACAAACAGCATTCACTGAACGTAGGGCCAAACTAGCAGAAGAAATGACTCTTTTGTCTGCAGCATTAATCTTCTTAGAGCCTCTCACAAGAGGACCAGTTTGGAACATCAGGGTTCGTCTTGCATGCTAAAATCTGAACAACAGCTGCGCTTTGCCCAATGGCTCAAAACCTTTGCTGCGCACTAGCTCCAATCTCAGAATTGGGTCAGTGTCAAACAACAAGATGCAAGATTTGGAGGTTTTTAGTGCTGACTGCACAACTTTTCTCTGAAGTGGAAGGACGTTGAGCACTGATGGTCCTTCTTATGCTTGCATGAAGATTTGCCTTTCAACTTCGTTTTGGACTCTCCTGAGAATGGTGGCTGCAACTGGTTCTAGACGTCAAACGGAACTGGTCCCACACAACTGCCTTTTGGTGAGGTTCACACTACAGAAATACCATATACATAGATTATGTTCTGCAACGCAGAGCCAGGCTTCAAGCTGCCTGATGGCCTCCAGATGCCTCATGGAGCATCTGCCGCAGGCCTTTGAGCCATGCTTGGAGTCAAAGCACCAGAGACAGATGTTACGAGGGTCAGCGACCAACATCTGTTTCATGCAGATACAGAGCAACCTAAACCGTGTGGTTTAAGGGGTGGGAGGGCAATATTCCTGCACACTGTCAAAAAATGAATTTTGGAAAAAAGATGGTTAAAGACTGGAAAGTGTCACTAGAGCATGTACTGTCAAACTGATACAAGAGGTTTGCTTGCGCTTTTCCTCCATTACCCCCAATCCCTCTGGTAAAATAAAAGTTCTGAACCTTTAACATGCCTCTGATCTGAGTGGACGTGAGGTGGCCATGTTCAGCCATGCTTCTCAAACATAATGAAGAGAGCTCAGGGGAAGTATGAAGACACACTGACAGCACGAGGAGGAAAGATTTTCACCCAAATCCAGGAATAATGATTTCAATAAATGCCCTGGCTCCTTAAATAGGGAATATCAGTCATCTTGGGCTACTAGAAGAAAAAAAAACTTGACATAACTAGAAAGACACGCAAACCTTTTACTAGATAGTGCATCATCACTATGAGTCCACCTGTCTGCTGTCAATGGAACCTTAACCCCTTGCGCACTCATGACGAGCTGCACTAGTCATGAGTTGTGCCGCTCGCACGCTCATGACGAGCTCAGCTCGTCATGTAACGCGGCTTTTTAAAAAACGCAGCGCGCAGCGGGGAAAACCGCTAGTGCGCATGCGGTTAACCTAGTGCTCTAGTAGGGCTCATGAAGCAGCTTTTTCAGCCAATGCATAAGTCTTGACTTGAGATTTAACTCTAAAAACAGCATTCCCCACGGCAATCGCATCACTCAGGAGAGTGAGTGAATGACGAACATTCATTTTACAGGAACCTTACATAACTATATACAAGGATAAGGTCAATATGAGAACAAACCCAAAGCTTTTACCACAGCCTTTTCACTTAACAAAATCTTATTCAACCAGCCTTCTTTCAAAATCCCACTAACATAGCAGAAAGTGCACAAGACGTGTAGGGCAATAATGTGCTATATGCAAGACCTCAACAATGCCTGAAAATCAACTCTTTTTTGTGGTACACTCTACAGAAGTGCTAGGCCCACCGATGACCAAGAACATGTTCACAAGATGGATAGTACAAACAATTCAGTACTGCTTTCCATGCCTTTGCCAAAACAAAGCGGCCATCACGGCCAATGTATGTTTGGAAGATATCTACCAAGTAGCTACAAGGACATCAGAACACACCTTCACAAAACAGTTGTGGTGATAGCGAAACTTGTAAAAAAATAGCAGTATGGAAATCTATACTTAAACATTTATTCTTATCCACCTTTTTTAAACCCCTCCTCCACAGGGGGAATAACACAGCAACTTAGTCTATGTACAGTATGGTTTTGCAGCCTGAAGACCTTCTAGATTCACATGCAACCCTCCCAGCTCTACATTAATCAAGAGAAGTGGGGAACAGAGAGAAAGAGAATCTAAAATGGTAGTCACATGCTGGTGCACATTGGGCTTACGGTCAATGTCCTACTCAGACTGTTGAGACGCGAGGCAGCGTGCTCTCATCCTCTGTTTGAAAAGGCTCCCTTGAGCTAATCAGTTGATGCGCTCCGGTTGATACACCTGCACCCAGTGAGTGGTACAGAGAACTGAGAAGATTCTGGGCAGCATTTCCAGCACCCCCAAAACAATATGTTGCTCCCTACTGAAGAAGGACAACTATGCTGGAACATGTGTCTATAGATACACAGCGGTGGATGAACCAACAAGGGTGAAAAAGATTGTCACTAAAGTAAGTGTTATCATGCACTGCATTTACCATAATGATTTGGGGCGAGCTGGGTGCTGAGATGTGATGCAGTGTGCTCCCACCCTCTTTTTGTTTGATCGGGCTTTATGTCGACACCAACGAAGGATAGAAAAAAAGCTTTATACTATAACACTGGAAGACTCAACCATGACGTGGCCGAATTATGCACAGCATGTGAATCTAGAAGAGACTTCATACTGCAAAAATACTGGTTCTATTTTTGTAAATGGCTCAAGGCCTCAAGCCAAAAATATGTTCATGTCTTTCTTCAATCAGTCACCGCTACTTTCATGATAACCCAATAGTGGATTGTAATGTCATCTGAAGATGATTCTCTGGTAAGGTACACCTAAATCTCTCCCAGATGTGAATCTACATTTGGCCATACGGTCTCTTCCTCCTCAACAATGTTCTGACCCTAGCGTCTTTGACAATATTTGATGGTTGAATAGAGACATCCTCCGTATAAGCACCATTCTGTTCTACAGCCTGTTCTTCCTGAGGTAGATCTATCCTTTCATGTTCTCTATAATCCCACTGGTTTTGGTGTTTTGTAACAAACTAAAGTCTCTCAGATTTTTTTTTTTCCAGAAGTCTGGTTATTTCTGTGCTTAGTGTCCTTTCCCTCTTTTTCCCTTTGAGAACCCTCTACAGCTAAGAAGTCTTGACGGGGTGTGATGTAATGTCTTAGTTTTAGAGGCCAATGATCTCTCTTTCTCTACTTGATCTCAAATGTGAGCAGATACCTTAAAACTGTACACTGTGATCTTTGAATGGGACCCAGAAGGAGGAGATTTGCCTAGACCCACGTCCACTAGTATGTGCTTTCACTTCAAGTGTTTGTGTGCTTCTCTGATCATTAAGTACAATTACGTCTTAATATATAGCTCATGCAGTTATTTCTACTGAAGCATCTTGTAATAAAAAATGTTCTGCTTGTCCTGGAGAATTGTGTGCGAGATCTATTTCTATGGCTCAGCATTAGGAGAATAGTTCCTTGAGCTCCGAGTCTGAATGATGTTACCCTAAACCGTATCTGGTGCTTCGATATCCCCCTCCTGGAAGAGACCAATTTCCGCCATGGATGGACCTTTGTCGGGATAGATCATATTTCTTTTGATATTTCAAACTCTGCTCAGTAAGCCAAAATTCTTCTGTCCCATTGCTCCAATAGGTTTGGTTTAAGTAATGTGCAGGGATGACAGCTCTCCAACCTATGGTCTCTTGAGAGACAAAACATACACAACACTGGGTGTTCAATGTTTCAGGCAACCATTCAGCAGCCGTTTTAGCAACTGAACCAGCATGATCATTCTCAACAAAATGGTGTCAAGCAGACTCCAAGCAAACCATGTTTCTCATACACATTTTCTGACCTGATCAACGACCACATCAGAAAACCTATTCTCCTTGACCCCATGCTGTTCTCGGTACCTCAAACGTCCGATATTGTTTCTCATCAATGTTGTTTTCCCCTCTTTAACCCCTTCAGTGCGCATGACAAAGCCAGCTCGTCATGGGCGTTACCTGCGCTACGCGCATGACGAGCTGGCTTTGTCACGTAACGCGGGTTTTTTGAAAATCCAGCGCACAGCGGGAAAACCCGCTAGCGCGCATGCGGTTAAAACACCTCTGAATCCAGTGATAGAAAAAAAGAATCTAAAACAGAAGTCAGGTTTGGGGAATTATGAGATTACAGTCCACGTCAGTGAATCATGCAGACTCCAACAGACAAGGACCAAAGCAGAACGGGTTTTAAAATACACTTCCGAATCCAGCTACTTCATTACAAAATAAAGCACAGCGTGTGAATATATAATAGGTTCACACTGCAAAATCTCCTCTTTCCCAGATCTCATGTAATCATTCCTCACAACGCCACCATCCTATCCCGAAATAGCCATTAGTTCCACATCTGCTGCTGCAGAGAGTCTTCCACTTGCCTCCCTGCAAGATCCCAGACATACTTCATGCATCTCCTATACATCGATCTTGAAGAATCGCTCTGGGAAGGTAATAGTCATCCACCATCGATAGCCAATGAGGAAATTGGTGCCTCCAGTATGCTGATGATATAGTGCTGTTAAGTCAAACTCCAATTGATTTACAATGTGGAATGAGCACATTAGCCAAGCACATGGAAGTGCAAGGACTAGAATTACATTTATCAAAAACAAAGGTAGTACAGTTAGAGAATGCAAAACACAAGAAATACACGTGGCACCTGGACGGAAAAAAATATATACAGTTGCGTCATACAAATATCTTGGATCAAGGTCAAACAAAAGCTGAGTTATAAATCACAGCTCACCACAATGTGGGCCAAAGCCTCAAATCTCATATATGGCTTCAAACTACTAAAAAATAAATTAAGCTGTCCATTCCAAGGCCATCTACTATCCGTTATGCTCGCACAGCTAATGCCAACCGTGACCTATGGAACCGAAACAATGAAGGGCTGCGAAATTCCATCTTTCAACAACATCCTAACAAAAGTTTACAAAAACGTCTTCCACATACGGCAATCTGCATCACTGGCTCAAGTTCGACTTGAGTATGGCTTGTCCAATCAAATATTCCGGAGCAAAGGCGCATTTATTAAACTATGTGGGAGGCTACGAGCATCTGAAACTGGTTCCATTAAAAATCTATGCTGGAAAGAAATAGATATGCTAAAAGAAAGTAAAACTCAAGGATCCTGGGGCTGTTATCTAACCCAGGTTATAGAGAATCTGTGCGCTCAAGACATTTGGGATTCCAGTGTCGGGAAAAAGACCTTAAACAATTTAACATCAAAACTCCGGTCACATTCAACAGACGACAACATTCTACTACAAGGATGTCATGCCTGGACGGCGATCAGCTCATATGGTACAAGGAAGCCTCAGGAATATTTATCAGCTCATTGTTCAGTGGTTTTAAAACATCAATTTAGGAAATTACGTTTGGGTATGTGGGAAACAAAGGATCTCAGTTCCTGGAAAGACCAAAAGCATAACCGAGACTGCAGTCTGTGTGATAAGAAGTATGAATTTCTCCAACATATTTTCTGTGCATTCAGCAGCTTAGAGGTCTTTTAGTATTCCAGAATAACTAGGCGCACTACCTGGGTGGCCGCAAGGTAATAAGTTCAAACGGTAATCAGTGTAGGCAATGAGGCGAGCGGTAATCCCTCACAACCGCTCCAAAATGGACCAGCAAGCCGATCCACACAATTAGAAAAAACAACAATGCCCCTGCGCTATACACAATAAATAATTGGATAGTACTGATGTAAGTTTGTATAAGAAAATGGTGGAGGTTATTAGGACAAATCTAAACATTTAGTAGAACTCCGAGAATGAGTATATATGAACGAAAAAGCATTGGTGGATAAACAGTCTGTTCTTGGTGTAGTCACTTCTGTTTATTGTTTCATTTCACAATCCTGTTTATTGTTCCATTTCACAAGCCATTTCACAGGCCTGTTTATTGTTCCATTTCACGAGCCAACACGTGTTTCATCGCAGAAAACAAACTGCGAATCTTCAGGGCTGGATAGAAACATAAAATACATATTTGCGAACATGTTCTATTCATGAACATATAAAGGTAGTGACTTAATCGTGTCAACCGGAGTGACAAAAAGCATGCCATTCGAGTGACTCTGTGTCAGTGTGACGAGAAATCACTAACTTGGTGACATATGTGAATAGAGGATGGGTTAAATAAAAACAAAGGACGAAAAGCACTGGCCGGATCGAAAGGTGAAGTGGCAAGGTGAAAAAGTGTTGTATTTTTTTTTAAAAAGGACGGCATCCCAAGTGACTTGTACGTGATATTGTTGAAAGCAAAGGGAAGAATGGTAGTATAAATTTCAATTTCCATCATTTGCGCGTCCGACATTGTGCACATTGTTTAATAAATAATTAACTTTTATAAAAAGGTATGTTCTGAAAACTTGTGCACTTATTTCCAAGAACTTTTGTCTCACTTTAGTGTGAGATGACAAATCTATTGTGTAGATATTGTACCTGGAATAAATTACTTCTAGGATACTTCTAGGATTGGACGCATTCATTCGGATATCTAATCCTTAATCGTTTTATGAAAAAGAAATTGGGGGAGAAGGCCGGTCAGTGTGTAGACTCTGTTGATTGTCTACAAGAGAAAATGGAGAATGAAAGATAAATAAGACAAGGGAGGTAGACTAAAAGAATCAGCTGGGTGCTAACAAAAATGCTCTGGATTACTAGGTTATACGAGGGGGCTTTCCTGTTAAAGTTATCCGCTATTGATTGTAACGGTGGTCATGGTTGAAGAGATGTTAATGAAATTACATGACACTCACCCTCGTAGCAAACGTTACAGGTAAAAAATAAGTTTGAGTAAAAAGCCCCCGTCGGGGCGTTGCGTGGAATCCTAAATTCGGATTTCCAAAGGTTATAGACTCGGGCTGTACCGGATCTGCAGAATATATAAGGTGTACATACAATCGTAAACACAGTGTCCTTCCTTGTTTAATAAGTGATACGTCAGGGGAGAGAGAATAACTAGAAGAGAACCTACCTCGATTATTCACGAGTCGAGTGAAAACCGGGAGGAGAAAAGAGTTCGTGGTTGGGCGGGTACGCCGTTAAGTCCACGAGGCGGTTTCACCTGAATGTGTAAAAAATGGCAATGATTAGCCCACGGGATTTGTAGGATGGAAGTTTCATGTTAAAAAGGACGGATAGCGTCTGGCATAACTTTGAGTTTCGTAAGAACGGAGCTCGCTTACCTAGTCAGTATAATTCTCCCTCTCTTGGTTTCCCGGCGCCGTGTATCGAAGACGGACACGTGACCGGAAGTCAGGCCGGAATAAATACCGGTGTTCTGGCTAAAAAAGGGCTAGAACGTTGGCTAAATTGTATGTTCTCCAGAATTGGCAAACTAAAGAAGAAATACTATACTCACTAGAGTATTGAGTATATTATTGGGTATTTCACTTGCAAATTATTTCTATGAAAGTGCTAACCCTTGTTTACGAATATAAAGGCGAAACCGTGACTGGAAAATATGTACACAGTTAGTGGTTAGCCGTTTATAGGGCGACAAATACAAAGAGGAGACTTATGTTTAGTATGCCAAGAACCAGGCTATTTGTGTAGTGTCGAAATAGTATTGACACATAAGGTAGTTGAAAATATGAAGAGATGAGTGAGTTGAAAAAAGAGCACATTTGTATCAAAATGGAATATTGAAGGGGACAAGAGGGTAAAAAATGGCTTGGTAATTTCACTTTGGAGAATGTTAACTAAAGGTCATTGGACCTGATGTAGGACTGCAAAATCATGAGTCTTACATGTGTATGTTGTTCAAAATCATGAGTCTTATATGTGTATGTTGTTTGGTATTATTATAAAAAAAAATTCCTCCATTTTGTAACGTCTGTTTTCATCTGTGTTCATAACTAGACACTGTACGTATATATCCATGTCACTTACTTTATGTCCACTTAAGATAATTCATGCCTAAAAAACGCAAGCAAGAGGGTTTATCTATGAAATTATAATATATAAAACCAAACATTTTTTCTCGTTCTACAAAAAAGAAAGAGGGAAAATATATAATAATACCGAACAACATACACATATTAGACTCATGAGTTTGAACAACATACACATGTAAGACTCATGATTTTGCAGTCCTACATCAGGTCCAATGACCTTTAGTTAACATTCTCCAAAGTGAAATTACCAAGCCATTTTTTACCCTCTTGTCCCCTTCAATATTCCCTTGCTGGGTGCCATTTTGATACAAATGTGCTCTTTTTTCAACTCACTCATCTCTTCATATTTTCAACTACCTTATGTGTCAATACTTTTTCGACACTACACAAATATCCTGGTTCTTAGAATACTAAACATAAGTCTCCTTTTTGTATTTGTCGCCCTATAAACGGCTAACCACTAACTGTGTACATATTTTCCAGTCACGGTTTCGCCTTTATATTCGTAAACAAGGGTTAGCACTTTCATAGAAATAATTTGCAAGTGAAATACCCAATAATATACTCAATACTCTAGTGAGTATAGTATTTCTTCTTTAGTTTGCCAATTCTGGAGAACATACAATTTAGCCAACGTTCTAGCCCTTTTTTAGCCAGAACACCGGTATTTATTCCGGCCTGACTTCCGGTCACGTGTCCGTCTTCGATACACGGCGCCGGGAAACCAAGAGAGGGAGAATTATACTGACTAGGTAAGCGAGCTCCGTTCTTACGAAACTCAAAGTTATGCCAGACGCTATCCGTCCTTTTTAACATGAAACTTCCATCCTACAAATCCCATGGGCTAATCATTGCCATTTTTTACACATTCAGGTGAAACCGCCTCGTGGACTTAACGGCGTACCCGCCCAACCACGAACTCTTTTCTCCTCCCGGTTTTCACTCGACTCGTGAATAATCGAGGTAGGTTCTCTTCTAGTTATTCTCTCTCCCCTGACGTATCACTTATTAAACAAGGAAGGACACTGTGTTTACGATTGTATGTACACCTTATATATTCTGCAGATCCGGTACAGCCCGAGTCTATAACCTTTGGAAATCCGAATTTAGGATTCCACGCAACGCCCCGACGGGGGCTTTTTACTCAAACTTATTTTTTACCTGTAACGTTTGCTACGAGGGTGAGTGTCATGTAATTTCATTAACATCTCTTCAACCATGACCACCGTTACAATCAATAGCGGATAACTTTAACAGGAAAGCCCCCTCGTATAACCTAGTAATCCAGAGCATTTTTGTTAGCACCCAGCTGATTCTTTTAGTCTACCTCCCTTGTCTTATTTCTCTTTCATTCTCCATTTTCTCTTGTAGACACTCAACAGAGTCTACACACTGACCGGCCTTCTCCCCCAATTTCTTTTTAATAAAACGATTAAGGATTAGATATCCGAATGAATGCGTCCAATCCTAGAAGTATCCTAGAAGTAATTTATTCCAGGTACAATATCTACACAATAGATTTGTCATCTCACACTAAAGTGAGACAAAAGTTCTTGGAAATAAGTGCACAAGTTTTCAGAACATACCTTTTTATAAAAGTTAATTATTTATTAAACAATGTGCACAATGTCGGACGCGCAAATGATGGAAATTGAAATTTATACTACCATTCTTCCCTTTGCTTTCAACAATATCGCGTACAAGTCACTTGGGATGCCGTCCTTTTTTTAAAAAATACAACACTTTTTCACCTTGCCACTTCACCTTTCGATCCGGCCAGTGCTTTTCGTCCTTTGTTTTTATTTAACCCATCCTCTATTCACATATGTCACCAAGTTAGTGATTTCTCGTCACACTGACACAGAGTCACTCAAATGGCATGCTTTTTGTCACTCCGGTTGACACGATTAAGTCACTACCTTTATATGTTCATGAATAGAACATGTTCGCAAATATGTATTTTATGTTTCTATCCAGCCCTGAAGATTCGCAGTTTGTTTCCTGCGATGAAACACGTGTTGGCTCGTGAAATGGAACAATAAACAGGCTTGTGAAATGGCTTGTGAAATGGAACAATAAACAGGATTGTGAAATGAAACAATAAACAGAAGTGACTACACCAAGAACAGACTGTTTATCCACCAATGCTTTTTCGTTCATATATACTCATTCTCGGAGTTCTACTAAATGTTTAGATTTGTCCTAATAACCTCCACCATTTTCTTATACAAACTTACATCAGTACTATCCAATTATTTATTGTGTATAGCGCAGGGGCATTGTTGTTTTTTCTATATTTTCTGTGCGTGCCCAAAGTTATTAAAAGAAAGAAAGTTATTATTAAAAGAAATATTTAATAACATGAATATTCAAACATGCAGAGAAGCAGTAATCACCTGGCTAGGAGGGACCTCAACCCCCACTAGTTTGCAGGGGGGTACAAATTTAAAATCAGTATTTAAAGGAACTAGGTCAAATTCCAGTGGAAATCCAAACAGTCTATAAATAACCAGCAACTACAAAAACTTGTAAAGAAAACGAGCTGTTAAAGAATCATAGTCTTATACATTGCTTTTATGATGGATAACTGACATTTTACTCAAAGTACATTGAATGTAGAATAAGGATAAATTGTTAACATTTTTTATAAATTATTTTTACTGGGATGTTTTTACGCTGTAAAATGTTTTGCTTTTGTGTAATGGTTGTTAAAAGACCGAACACATGAATAAATAAATATTTAGAAAAAAAAATTGATCTACATCAAATGCTTGTAGTCAGTAGATGCACCTGTTTTCTTATCTCCTCTAGAGTCAAACCTCACCATTTGTTTAGGGTAACCACCCCCAATTTTTCACCCTCTTCTGTATCCTCACTTCATTTTAGCTTACCTCTCTTTCTACTGCATGCCAGCTTGCCCTGCAGTCTTCAACACTCTACTGTGAAAGACCCTCAGAATCAGTGCTTTAATCTCTGGGCAGGCAGCCAGCTCCTCTAGTCTATAACAGTGTATCCTGCAATCTTTACCTCTTGTGTGTCACAACTGCACCTACAGTCACCACTCCCCACTGCAGACTGTACCCTTCTCCTCCAAGTTAGCTTTCACTCCTCTCCTGGCCTACAGCTTCTCCAGCACCCATTCTTTCACTCTCTCCTTTGCCCTTCTCACCGGGTTAGTGTTTTCTTCCCTAGAACAGCTCCAGTCACTCCTCACCACTCCACTATCTTAACTTCCATCTCCTCTCTCTCACCTTCCCCTGAAGTCAGTCCGCACACCTCCTGTACAGACGCTTCCCTCGCAGTCAATCTTCACCGCTCGTCACCTCACCCAGCCATCGGCCCTCATAGGACTTCCCCTTCATAATAGCTCAATACAAGATGAGTGGGATACATGCATATTAGGGGCATGTACCGGCATGTGTGCATCTGCACAGAGGGAGGGAACCTGCTTTGTACTGTCTGTTGTGACTGCTCGTACCAGGTCCTCGGCCATGGACTGAGCTCCGATGTCGACAGAGAGGCTGCTCAGCTGCGGCGGGTTCTGGAACTCGCGATAGAATGTCCCTACGTCCATCGGAAATGGGAAGATGTCATCTTTACAAAATGCAGGTCTCTGCAAAGACACAAATACAGAGATTGTCAGCATACGGTGTCATGAAGGGCAAGTAACCTAATCCAGAGATACTTGTAAGTGGCCAAGGAAAGGGGGCAAAGGAGATGGTCCAGGCACTGAAAAAACCCTAGGCATGTCTGCCCGACTATCTTAAGATGTTTAAGGTGAAGTCGTCAAAAATTAAAATATGTTTCATGGCCAATATACACTGATTTCAAGCTGCTAATTTTCATTCATAAATTCCCAAAAGGGCTCACTGTCTGATTTGAAAGATATGAACTATGGGATATAAAGGGAAGGAAGGGACTTAGCAGGAAAGGTTAAAGGGCTGTTAGTAAGTAAAAGGCACTTACCTGTAACTACACTGCTTCAACATTGGTATCTCCCAGGGATTCGCATGCTTGAATTATTTCACAACACCAGGCTGCGAATGCCCGAGAGTCGATATTATCATAGCACTATCTAAAAGCAGCAATTTGCACTGGAAACAAATGGTAAAGAAATCACAGAGCTCATCCACCTCATTCACCACTCCACAGTCCAGTCAGCGAGGTGGAGGGGCCTGGGTTGCAACACTCATCAGAATGCTTCCTTCTCAAGAATTCAGAGAGCTTGTTTCAAAGTTCACGGTAGCATCTAAATATGAGTGATGAAGAAGAACAAGTTACTTACCTTCGGGAGCGCTTTTTCTGGTGGATACAGTTTCTGCCTGTGGATTCCTCACTTTCTGAATTACCCCTTGCGCAAGCATTCCCTCCTCACCTCAGAATCCAAGCAATAATACTTCGCGAAAGTGTGGAGGGAGGCCCATGTAGCAGCCTTACAAATGTCCACCACAGGAACACCTCTAGCCAAAGCAGATGTGGAAGACTTTGTTCTAGTAGAATGAGCTCTGATACATTCAGGCAGCTCCTCTTGGCCAGGATGTAGCATATCTTGATACACAAGATGATCCATCTGGACAGCGTTCTCTTGTGGACGGCTTTGCCCTTCATCTTTCCCACAACACCAACGAACAGCTGGTCGTCCAACCTGGAGTCCTGGTTCTGTTCAGATAGAAGCTGACCGCCCTTCGAGGGTCCAGGCAGTGAAGTCTCTCCTCCTCCTTGGAAGGGCCTCAGGATGGAAGGTAGGCAAGACTGTCCCAGGTGGAAAGGAGAAACCACCTTAGGCAGGAAAGCTGCCCTGGTCCTAAGAACCATCCTGCCTGCATGGATAGTAGTAAAAGGAGAATTAGAACTAAGAGCCTGCAGCTCACTCACCCTCCTGGCCGAAGTGACAGCCACCAGAAAAATAGTCTTAAAAGAAAGCAGCCTCAAAGGGCAACTATGAAGAGGCTCAAAAGAAGACCCCGTCAGAAATGTAAGAACTACATTCAAATCCCACTGAGGCATTATGAAGGGAATGGAAGGAAACCTTTTGGTGAGGCCCTTAGTGAACTTCATGACAATGGGGAACTTAAATAAAGACGGCTGGTCCAGCAAACTAAGGAAGGTCGACAACTAGCCCTTAAACGTCACCACAGCACAACCTTGCTGGGCCAAAGAAAGTGAAAAAATAACTACCTCTGAAGAATGGGCCTTCAAAGGATCAATTGAACTCTCACCACACCATTTAACCATTTAACAAACCTGGCCCATCTAGAGGAATAAACAGATTTGGTGGAGTGTCTCCTGGACGATAAAATAACATCCACCACATCCGGTGGGAGGCAGAAAGAACTCAGGTTGCCCCGTTCAATCTCCAGGCATGAATGTGCAGGCTCTGGAGGTGGGGTGTAAAACCTGCGAGAGGAGGTCTGCCCTGAGAGGAAAACAGAGCAGAGGGTGCGATGACAGGTGAAGAAAACCTGTGTACCACACCCTTCTTGGCCAATCCAGGAAAATCAATCTAACTTGAGTGGGCCCAGTATTGGCGAATCTTCCGTCGAATCCGAGGAATCAAGGGTATGGGAGGAAAGGCATAAGGAAGCCGAAAGCTCCAAACCAGTTGAAAAGCGTCCCTCAGAGCTCCCCGCATCGGATACTGGAGACTGCAGAACAATGGGTAATGTGCGTTCTCTTGAGTGGCAAACAGAGGACACACCCACAACCTAAAGATGCGGCGAATCACCTGCGGGTGAAGCCTCCACTCGTGGTCGGCTGAGTATTGCCGACTGAGACTGTCTGTTAATAGTTATGTTATGTTGCATGCATGCACGTTCAGCACCCCGGCCAGATGATTTGCAATTACACAAATCTAGTGGTCCTAAACTCAGGACCAGAGCTGCAGAGCCTCTCTGCAGAGACGATACGACCCTACCCCTCCCTGCTTGTTGATATACCACATCGCGTAGTGTTGTCCGTCAGGACTTAAATTGACTGACCGCAAAGGGAGGGAAGCAAGGCCTTGAGAGCCAAACGTATTGTCCGCAATTCTAGAAGGTTGATGTGGAGCAACCTTTCCCCTGGAAACCAAAGACCCTTGACCTCCAGGTCCCCCAGATGTGCTCCCCACCCTAGAGTGGAGGCATCCGTGATCACTGTGGCCACCGGGGGAGAAGGTTGAAAAGGCTTCCCTTGAGACAGGTTGTCCGAAACACTCCACCAAGACAGCTCCGCTGCACTGTCCCTGAAGATTCTGACCACCTCCCTGAGATCTCCATTGTGCTGATACCACTGCCTGCGGAGACACCACGGGAGGGCCCTCATGTGCCAGCGTGCATGGTTGACCAACAGCATGAAGAAGCGAACAGACTGGACAGGCGTAGAACCTTCAGGACCGGAACAACTGCCCCATCATGAAACAAAGGAATAATTTCCTGAATGTCGAGAAACCTCTGGAGGCGGAAAAGCTCGACACACAGTAGTGCCCAGTACTGCCCCCATGAACAGGTTGCGCTGAGAAGGCACCCGGTGAGATTTGGGTACATTTATAGCGAAACCCAAGTCGAACAATAGCTGCGTTGTCATTAGCAGATGATGCAGCACAAATCATGAAGACTTAGCTTTGAGCAGCCAGTCATCCAAATAGGGGAAAACAGCAACTCCCAACCTTTTTAGATGAGCTGCTACCACCGCCATCACCTTCGTGAAGACCTGTGGTGCAGATGTAAGCCTGAACGGAAGGACCGCAAACTGTTGATATTCCACTGTAAAGCGGAGATACTTACGATGCAACTTCAGGATGAGAAAATGAAAATACGCATCCTGCAAATCAATCAACACCATCCAGTCTTCCTGTTGCAGTGCCAGAGAAACATGAGCCAGGTCAACATCTTGAACTTTTCCTGCCTGATGTAAAAGTTCAAGATCCTTACCCTGTCCTTTCCTCTGTGTGACTTGTACACTGGGTTCTGCAGCTGCTGCTGACGGCCTCGTAAGGAAGTACCTTCCTAAAACCTCAAACCTCCTGAATCCATAGCCCCTAGGCAGGGACTGCAGGCCCAAGATGTTGCAGTAGCCCTACTGTCCTTGAAACGTTGCAGAGCAGAATCCGATTTCGTACCAAAAAGTCTGGACCCATCAAAAGGCAGATCAAGCAGAACAGCCTGCACATCCGGAGAAAACCCCGAAGACCTGAGAGAGGCATGTCTCCTGGCAGCCACAGAGGAGCCCAGCACCCTGGCGACCTAGTCCACCGTATCCAGCCCTGACAATCACCTGACCTGTGCCTGCCTGTGGCCTGCTAACACTTCCTAAAAGTGACCACGGTCATCCTCAGGCAGTTTAGGAGCCACCTCTTTAGCAGAGTCCATCAAGGCACGCATATACCGCCCCAACAGACACTTGGCAGTCGATTTTAAGGTCATTCTTGCCTAGTAGAAAACCTTTTTGGCAGACTACTCCAATTTTCTTGAGTCCCTATCATTTATTGCCTCATCTCACAGAGTGGTGGGGAAAGACCCAGCTGCCTGCTTAGTAGAACAAGAAGCCTGAACCACCAAGCTCTCCGGCGAAGGGTGGGCAGTAAGGAAGACTGGATCACCGGAGCAGGCTTGTATCGTCTCGCCACTGTCCTTGATACAGAAGGGGCAGATAAGGGATTCTGCCACGCCTCCAAAATTGGATCCATCAAAGCCTCGTTGAAAGGCAGCAAAGGTTCAACAACAGAAGGTGAATGTAACGCCCGAGTCAGAATATTTGACTTGACCTCAACCGTGGGCAATTGTATATCCAATAGGTCAGCAGTCTTCTTGATGATGGAATGCTTTGGAGCAATGTCCTGTGAAGACGAGGCTTTCGGGAAAGAAAGCTCCCACTCCAGGGAAGTTTGCAAGCCACTGACCTCCTGAAGGCCCTCAAAGTCATCCACGGAGTCGAGAATTATACCCTCTTCGCCTGATCCTGCTGGTGGTACTCCTCATCATCCAGCAGCCTCTGGGCCTCCCTCCTGAAGTGCAACTTCGGGATCGGCGGCGGCGGCACCACAAAGCCGACGAGGTCTTCTTATGGCTCCAATTACATCATATGAAGTCGCGAGCCGAGCCATTGTGACGTCCTCGTTGACATGGCAGAGTTAGGAAAAAGTTTCCGTGGAATGCCGGCGCAAGCGGTAATTCAAAAGGTGAGGAATCAACAGGCAGATTTATCTATCAGAACTGAAGTCATGGATAAGTAGCATTTTCTTCATCATAGATTCACATGCTTGAATTACGATTAACCAAGCTGCACACTATTTAGAACATAGGTGGAAATCAGGCTTATCTTTAAGGAATCATATGACCCTTTCTGCGAGGACTCATACCCCCACCAGTGGCATCAGAAAGATGCCAATGAGGCATATTACGAAGGAGAGCAATTCTCTGACCCTACAAGGATCTGGACGCCTACGCAGTATTTGTCAGTTTCTAGACGTCCGAGAGGCGGGAATAAGGAAAAGGGCAGCGGCTGTCGGAGCAGGTAAGTGCAATTTTATATATTTATAATTCTGTTTTTTTGTTTGTGTCCCCTCTCCCCCTGCCCCAGCACTTTACAATATGAGCATCCACTACTGAAAGGGCGGAAAGCCATTGCCCACCCAGTAGGTGGCATGCTTCATCATGGGCCCCACCTGGCTCAGGGCATCATTAGGTGAAAGATACTACCTGTATAAGGAACCTTGTGAGGTATTGCACTATGTCATATGGGGTGCCATATGATGAGTGCTGCTTTCAGATGATGGGCTCTGATGCAGAGGGGAATGAGTGCGACTTAAAATACCTACTGTTGGATGGTATGTGCTGCTTATTGTGTCCCCCGGTGGTAGGGAGAGGTGGGGTAGACCCAGGGAGTGCTAAGATGTTTCTTCCCCAGTAGAACCCTCAAATGCGCCCACTCTTTGGAACGCCCAGCACTTGGCTGAAATAACGGTCGCAGCTAAGGCGTTAAAGAGGTGGGGTAGACCCAGGGAGTGCTAAGATGTTTCTGCCCCAGTAGAAGCTTTTTTCAGGACCACGCTGCCCTGTCTGAAAAGTGTTAAATGAATATAAAGTGAGAAAGATGCAACCAATGGATCAGAAGTTGCAAATGATAAATAAACCTGGTTAGGACAACCCCTTCTTTAGGGATTTATTGCCTCATCTCACAGATGGAAATATTGGTACAGGCTGCTCTTGCCTCAGAGTTCAGGCAGGGCGTGCTTTTTTTCCAGATAAAGAGATCTTTTCTTTAAAAATATTTTTAAGTTCATTCGAAATAGATACTGATATTTCCATTATTGCAGGTTCAGAGTGTTTTTCTTCTGAATGCACCCACATAAGGCGTTTTATGCCTTTCTTGAGGCATCATTCAATTCCTGCTCAGAAGATGAAGATTTGTAAATGGCGTCATAGTGGGGTGGAAAAAGTGAAAGGGAGACTGTGCAAGACAGACGGGGGAAGAGAAAAGAGAACAAGCATTTGCAATGCAATCGGTCTCGCCTTTGGGACCTTATATGTATTTAGCTATGCAGCACATTAGCCCGGGTGCTGAAACAGCTACTGTTCTTTAACATGGAGGGAAAGTAAGCACCAACATGCGTGACACGCCAGGTATGGGAAGACATGAAAACAAATGTTGCCTTTCAGCTGGAAATGGTATAGTTCAAGCCTCTTTTTTTAATTCAAAATTAGTGCCTTCGGTGGCCATATCACTGAAAATACAAGATTTGAATAATATATTATTGTCTACTGGGACTCGGTGAAGACAGTTTCTATGGACTGGAATCTAGAAAATGCTAAAGTGATTCTGTATTTTACTGACCTCTGCTGGTCGTTTTCTATCAAGACAGTCAAATAGAGGCAATGGAACAGAAAAAAAATCCTGAAGCGGAAGCAGACAAGTCCTAGGGCTGATCTCCAGAACCCACAAAGTACATACACAAATAAGTATATCCTAAACTATATACAAGATGTCTCAAATGCTCGACCTTAAAAGGACAAGAGCTCATAGAGCAGTCAAACATAAATGACAAAGATCATATGCAGCAAAGATTACAGCTTTTAGTCTGTATGCTCAGTAAACGAAGGTCAGACATTCTGCGGTACAGTAACTCTCGTACAGGCATTATGCTGCACTGTAACGGATGGACTACGAAAATGAAACAAAGCATGCTCTGTATGAACATTAACAGATCCACACAGGTTGCACAGAAATTTAGATTGACCTATTCACTGGCATGGTACAGATGATGGACATGTTTCTTTCCACATCTATCACAAAGGACCTACCTCCATAGTTAGTGCTTAAACTATTGTATTACTGTGCTCCTTGTACCACTCTTAGAATATGATAAGGGCATTGTGATCTTGTTTTTTCAGATGGCTGTAATTTGTACTGCTTGACCAACATGTTGAAGAGTGCCCTTGACAAATAAGTAACTCTTTACGTACCTCAAATATTCTCTATAGTTTTAGTTAGTTAAAACCATAACAATAAGCTTGCAACATTAATTATACTTGTTTTGAAAGAAACATGTACACATTTTAAAATATCAGTTGTTGACTGCATTAGTTATATAACTCATTTAAACGTATTAAAGTGACAAGAAATGATGAGATTCGACTGTGAAACAAGTTGTCTGTGTTGTGCGACGGAGTCTCGGAGGGACCTATTGGGCTTAGCACCTCAGTTCATCGGACTTATTGGATATTAATATGATACAATAAAATCGAGGCGGGACGGAAATGGTCCGCTGTATGACCTGTATGAGACATGGACTCTAGAGTGCTATGATGGGTCTCCCCTCAGGCCAAGCTTTACTGATTTTTCATACACAGTTATAACTTTTACTAGATGCAGTTGAGTTGTTCATTTCGATCGAGAGATTTCAGTATTGCTGATCTACAAGTGCGAATGCCCCTTATATAAAAATGTTTTTTCAGTAACAAGATACGATACGATGAGGTTCCGTAAAAATTATTACGACGTTCTGGGCATTACCGAATATGGACGAGTTTGGTATCTACGAACCGTAAATGGCGAGTTCGATAAGTGTACGCATTTTCGCTACACTACCTGATAGGGTTCGCCTAATATTACGTGTTTTTCATCTGAACCCTCGGGTTCCATTTTAGATACGGCATCCATTTTGTTTCTTGCCCTCACGTAGTCAGCGAGCAGGTAACTGTTCGCCCCCTGACCCTCTAGTTCCCAAGCCTTGCGGAAGACGCATATTCCTTTCATGCGTCTTTATGGCCGGAGGAATGACACAGCGAAGGCAGATGGCTCAGCTTGAAGGTAATCTGGTCGTGCCGGTCTATTGTGACAGCCGTGCAGGCGATGGGACCCAGCTCTTTGATCCTACGATCATGCTTCCGATATTACCCCCACACTCTTTTCTCTACACGTGTCTGACTTCCTTGCAGCTGCTCTTGTCTCTTTTTCTTGGTCATTTACAACTCTAATGGGTGTGCCTAATGGTGGGAAGATGTACTTTTACAGTTGGGAACCGGCATTGCTACTGTAATTATGTTCCGGGATTCTGAACACATGAAAGCGACCCTTTTGAAGTTTACTGTGGGAACTGAATTGTAAACTTTTGTTCGCATGTTGTGCAATGGCAACATTTTGTATAAAAGAGAGCGACCCATATATGCAATTGGAAGCAGACTCGCAGAACCTACATGCCGATGTACTTCTAATGACTCTTGTTTCCCTGCAGTAAATAAACGCTGATCTTTGACGCCAAAGGAAGTGTCCCGTGTCTCTGTCATTGTGCGCCGAAACAGGTATCCCATGAAGGTTATAGGTGTTGTTCCCTGGCACCGCTGGTTCTGTTAAAAGTCCAGTCCTTCAGTTGGCGCCCAACGTCGGGCGACATCAGCGGTACCGGTCCAAAGCCTGACGATCGTGAGGAACTTCGTGTGAAATCTCCGAGGGAAGGTGCACCCAGCTTCATCGATCCTGTTGTCGAAATAAGTGGCCCGAAGATTTTCCCTGCGAAGATTCCCGCCTCCTGACGGCTGCGACGGACCGATGCCCTGACTGTCGACCTGTCTTCGACGCCCGGCGCAGACCTTACGTACAAGCGAGACGATAGACGGGCCTTCCTGGTGACGCCAATGAAGTTCTGAGTTAAGTATTTGTGGGTCGCTCCAAGTCCTTAGTGGTTGTTCTAGCTTCTTAAAGCTTTGTTGTAGCCTTTCAAGGCTTTGTTGTATTAGCTCACCGAGCTTTGTTGCAGCCTTTTAAGGCTTTGTTGTATTGCATGGTTCCATTGCATTTGTGGTTCTTAGTTGTGGTTCTTAGTATTTATTTGACAGTTGCAATTGCCAAAAACCGAGGGTTTTGTCTTACACGAAGATTTAGCACTTCGGTAACCCTTGAAGTTTGATACTAGGTTAGTGTGCACGATGCCTAGCCATAGTGGTTTGTTTGGTATCTTCAAATGTTGCGCAATGGATTCCCGGTCGGAGGACTCGTGTCCGATACCTCCAGTTGGAACTCCGATATATGAGCTCTACAGTCGACATGGTGTGGGTCCTATTATCTATAATGAATACTGGGTCCGCTACACGAAAAAAGACTGTGTCCTTAGTTGGCCACCACATGGAAGTTTTGAACTTACGATTTTAGATAATCTTGAAGCTAAATTATTTCAAAAGAAAGCTAGGCCAGCTATGTTTGATTCTTTTCGGCTGTGGCGTACAGAGGCCAAGCAGAAAGAAATCAAACAGCTTAAAAAGGATCGAAGAGAAGGGTTTGTTCCGATAATGCAAGTTGTACAACAAAGTAAACGAGAAAAAGAAGAAAAAGAAATGGAAGTTTCCACTAGATTACATCATATGAGTGTAGATAAATGTTATCCGGTTATACCGACTGGTCTAGATAAGAAAGAGGAAGATTCGAAGGAGGATTCCTTGTTAGCGTATTTAATGAAATCGCCACCTCCTTATGCGCAGGGTGCTACGGCTCCTGTAGCTCCTCTTGTAGCTCCTCCTGTAGTTCCTCCTGTTGTTCCAGCGGCTGCGGGTCAGCCCGTTGTTAATCCTACGTGTGTCCCACCACCTGTCCTTGTTCCTACTGCTCCTGTACTTGTACCTCCTCAATCTGCTATTCCTGGTACTCCGACTATCTTGTCTGTTTCTACTATGCCTTCCTTCGCTTCTAATGTTATTGCTCCTGCTCTTCTTTCTTCTTCTCCTTCTGTTCGTAATCGTATCCCTAACACTGTTGCTACTCTTTATTCACCGCTTTCTGGTCAGTTATTCCCGTCTGATCTTTCCGAAACTCCTCAGAGACGGAGTCAGATCCCTAGTGGAAGGGAGAAAGAGACGTTAGTGACTATGGCACATAGATGGATAAGACACCCTGCTAACTACACTCCACGTGTGGTCTTCGACACGTTTTCTCAGTTTAATGAGCCTACGCAGACATTCGTGTTCGAAGAAATGTGTAACTTTTTGAGGGAAGAGTGGTATAATGATGTAGACATTGTACCACCCGATATAACTGAACTCCAGAGTCACTTTTCGAATGGTATGATTGTAGGGGATGATGTACGACGTGCCTTGGAGCGTTTGTTAGCATTTAGATCCACCGTGCATTCTCAAGTATCGTTTAAAGGTGCCACTGAGAATTGGAACGATACAGAAAAGGGGGTGGTGATGAACAGAGTGTCTGAATTAAGCAGACCACTCTTACCCAGTCCAAAGATCAGGGCTTGATCCATCACCGTTATTTATCTCACTGCCCCATCCCAGCTCAGAACCTGGCTATATGCAAATTAGTCTGTCCCTGGCCCAGTGCATCATGGGAACAGGGCAGACCAAACTACCAAGCCAATTCTTCACCAGAAAGGAGACAAGCTACCGGGGACCGGTTTCTGGCATTTCAGCCTCTTCGGCCCGGCTTGCTTGAATCCTGATGGAGCAGTGAGAAAGGGACTCATGTCTGAGTATACCCTGCCACACCTATAGTGGCCAAAAACGATACAGAAAAGGGGGTGGTGATGAACAGAGTGTCTGAATTAAGCAGACCACTCTTACCCAGTCCAAAGATCACTTGTGGTGGCCAAAACGATTCATAACAGGGGGTGGTGATGGACAGAGTATCTGAATTAAGCAGAACACTCCTACCCAGTTGTTGTAAATTATTTTGTCCACCCTAAGCGTGGAAGGGTATACTCAGATGTGAGTCCCTTGCTCATTGCACCATCAGGATTCAAGCAAGCCGGGCCGAAGACGCCTGAAATGGCAGAAACCGGTCCCCGGAAGCTTGTTTCCTTCCCAGTGTAAGAATTGGCTTTTGTAGTCTGGTCTGCCCTGTTCCCATGATGCACTGGGCCAGGGACAGACTAATTTGCATACAGCCAGGTTCTGAAACTGGGATGGTGCAATGAGCTAAAAAACGGTGTTGGATCTAGCCCTGATCTCTTGACTGGGTGAGAGTACTCTGCTTAATTCAGAGACTCTGTCCATCACCACCCCTTGTTGTAAATTACTGAGAATTGGAAAGCGGCTCCTGGTCAGTACCCTATGCGAGAGGTTCCGCCACTTTGGGTGCCTGGTGATCCGCAAGCTAACCCTGCGGTTTTACCGCATTTCCGAAGAGTGTGGATACACCTCCCATGGAAACGATCAGAAGTTTTGCAAGTGAAGCAATCCTTGCCTGATCCGCGTAAGAATCCGGCTGGTTATTATAAGGAGCTATCCCAATTAGTGGAAGCTTCTGTTATGAACCTTGCCGATATCGACATGTTGTTTGGTAATGTCGTACCACAACCAGTTTGGGCGAAAATTCGCCAAGCAAACCACGCAAATGAGTTAGGTGGTGATTGGGCTGCACTGATAGCAGCTGATGCATTGCAAGTCGGTGGGGCTAAGCCTGAGCAGTTGATCTTAGATTTACCGCAGAAAATAATTACGCTCATGAAAACTCTCATGCCAGCGATGAGGGTGAACTGGGATAAGTTATCAGCCTGTAAACAAAAGAAAGACGAGAGTGTCTCGGATTTCTTTACAAGGTTTGAAGAAGCGTTTGTCGATCACAGCGGTCAGGACATGGGCTCCGAGGGAGGTCAGCGGTTATTTGTCGACAAGTTCGTGTCGAATTTGTTGCCTGAGCTAAGCAAGAAATTGAAGAATTCAGAAAGTGCATGGGCGGTTTCAACCACTGCACAGATATTGTCAACGGCTCAATACTATGAGAATAGGGAAAAGGAAGAAAGTGATCGTGTAGATAAGAAAACGAAGGAGCTCAAAACGAAGGTTTTGTTGCAGCAAGCATATCCTCCACGATCAAATCAAAATGATTCGCAACAGCAGTATCGACCACGAGCACAGCCCGATAGGATGCAGTCGCGCTCTGACAACTCTGACTATAGGTCTTCACTTGGGTATAATCAGTGCGCATATTGTAGAAGAGAGGGACACATGAAATATGATTGTCCTGCTTTACGGGACCGTCTAAATGGTGTGTCAATACGAGGAAACCGTGGTGGTGGTCCTCAACAGGCATCACGAGGTAGAGGTCGCGGTGCACCCCAAAATCAGATTGATCGCCATCAAAATCAATCAGATACGAATAATTGTTTTGACCAGCGAAATGCAGGGTCAGTTCGATCTGCACAATATAATGTGGACGATTATTACGTAGAACATGAGACTGTTGCAAACGACCATTACTAGGACAGCCACCGACAAAGAGAGGGAGTAGTATCAGTTCCGGTTGATCAGAGTGGGCCTTACGTTGCAGTGGCTACATCGGGCGTAGTTGAGCCTTTTCTGTTAGACACTGGTGCGACGAAAAGTTCCATCATGCATTCGAAACTCCCTGGCGCACCTTTGTCTGGCTTAACGAACGTTTCCGTTGGATTCTCTGGCGCCCCTGTTAGTAATCCTGTCTCTAGCCCTTTGCCCCTTACGATTGGCCCGCGTGAGCTGGAGGCTCCACTGATTCTATCTACCGGCTGTGGTGAGAATCTTTTGGGTCTGGATTTGTTGAAACGACTATATGCGACTTTGTATTGCTCTCCCGAGGGAGTGGAGCTCACGTTAGGTCGGAGAGTGATCTCTCCTATGTACTTGTCGATCGATAAATTCCCACCGGAATTGAGTTCCCTTCCTGCGTCTCTATGGGCCACAGGTCCCAATGATGTGGGTCTGTTAGACATTCCACCTTATGTGATTCAATTGAAACCAAATGTGCGATTACCACGTTTACCTCAATATCGTATCTCTCTTGATGGTGAGCGGGCGCTGTTAGCGATCGTTCATGATCTAATTGGAAAAGGTGTTGTTGAAGAAACTCGTGGAAACGTGTGTAATAGCCCTGTATTGCCTATTTTGAAACGAACTGATCCATCCAAACCTCCTGTGTATCGTTTTGTAATAGATTTGAGAGAAGTCAATAAAATAGTGATTCCAAAATTTCCCGTGGTCCCTGATATCACGGCCTTGCTAACAATGATTCCGGCCTCAGCCTCCTGGTTCACGGTGATCGATCTAAAGAATGCTTTCTTTAGTATCCCGATTGCTGAGGAAAGCAGAGACCTATTCGGATTTTCCTTAGGTGGTCGCAGTTTTAGGCTAAAACGCGCTCCACAAGGCTACTGTGAGAGTCCGTCAATCTACAGTCAAGCACTTAAGAGTCAGCTTGAGGCCTTTGTGTTACCAACGGGTGCGGCTTTGATTCAATACGTTGACGACCTACTAGTGGCGGCTGATACAGAAGCTATTTGCAAAACGGCTACAGTATCATTATTGCATTATCTACATGATTTACATCACAAAGTATCGCCTTCTAAGCTACAATATTGCTGCCAAGAAGTTACCTACTTAGGTCACTTATTGTCAAAAGAAGGGAGAAGGTTGACCCCAGAGAGAATCGCAGCGATTTCCCGAATGACTGTGCCAAAAACCCAGAGAGATGTACGTGCCTTTTTAGGTATTACGTCCTACTGCAGACAATGGATTCCAAATTTTTCATTGTTGGCGAAACCATTGATAGCCCTTACGTGCAAGGATGTTTCATCTCCTTTGCCTTGGACTGAAGAGTGTCAGAAAGGTTTTTCTGAATTGCGTGATGCGTTGTGTTCGGCTCCTGTGTTGGGTACCCCTGATTACAGTAAGCCGTTTACACTATACGTTCACGAGAGAGATGGCTGTGCATTGAGTGTTCTGACACAACCTTTTGGCGGCAAACAACGTCCATGCGCATATTTTTCCTCGACTTTAGATCCAGTAGCTAGAGCCTTGCCGAGTTGTTTAAGAGCAACAGCGGCAGCTGCGGCGTCCATTCGACAGTCCGCAGGTCTGGTCATGGATAATATGCTTACGGTGATGGTTCCACATGCAGTTGACACTCTTTTGAATCGAACGAAAACTCAACACTTGACGAGCGCAAGATTGTCTGGATATGAGTTGACGTTACTGGCCAGTCATATACGAATAAAACGATGTAATGTGTTGAATCCAGCAACATTGCTGCCGATCGACACGGAGTCAAGTGGTGAAGCACTACATGACTTATCTCAGAACTGAAGAGGAAACCAAGGGTCGTGTTGACCTAAAGGATACTCCATTGGCAGACCCCGATGGTACTTTGTATGTGGATGGTTCCTGTTTTAAGTTACCGAATGGTGATGTGACGACTGCGTATGCGATAGTAACATTAAGTACGATTGTGGAAAGCGCAAGATTGAGTCCGAATTCGGCTCAGGCTGCTGAGTTGATCGCATTGACAAGAGCGTGTGTGTTGTCTAAGGATAAACGGGTGAATATGTTTACAGATAGCCAGTACGCGTTTGGTGTGGCGCATAGTTTTGGGCGATTGTGGAGAGAAAGAGGGTTCCTTACGTCGCATGGCACGAAGATTCAGCATGGACAGCTTGTGAATGACCTTTTAGATGCACTCACATTGCCTAAACAGGTGGCCGTAATCAAATGTAGTGCACATCAGAAAGTGACGGATGATGTGGGTCGTGGTAATGTGTTTGCGGATGAGACGGCTAAAGAGACAGCTAAAGATTTGACGAACCGAATGTATGTTACGAGTTCAGTGAGATGGCCAACAGAGACTAGTATGTGTGAAGACACGATTGAGAGTGTGAAGGGAATACAGAATGAAGCCACTGAGACGGAAAGGATTAAATGGAAAGAGAGCATGGGAAGATTGGATGAGAACGGATGTTGGGTTGATTTGTCAGAGAAGCAGAGATGGATGTTACCGGATGCGTATGTGCTCGCTGTCGTTACAATGGCTCATGGTACGGCACACATAAGCACGAAAGGCATATGCAAGTTGTTGTCTCATGTATGGAAGAATGATGGGATTACTAAGTGTGCAGAGAGAGTGGTTAAGAATTGTATGGTGTGTTTGATGCACAATCCTGGTAAGGGCACTCCCACTCCACCTGGCCATTTTGCCCCTCCTACTTACCCTTTCGAAGTTATCCAGTTGGACTTCATCCACATGGAAAGATGTAACAATTTGAAATTCGTGTTAGTTGTGGTGTGTGCATTCTCCAGATGGATTGAGGCTTACCCCCTTAAGGATAATACTGCTCTATCCACGGCAAAAATTTTGCTCAAAGAGTATTTTCCCCGCTACGGAATGCCTCGGGTTGTATGGTCGGACAACGGAAGTGAGTTTGTGGGAAGTGTGATGAAGAGTGTATGTCGTGGCCTCAGCATCAATCAGAAGTTCCATAGTGCAAATCATCCACAATCAGCAGGCTTGGTGGAAGGATACAATGGCACCCTAAAACTAAAATTGGCTAAAATTCAGGCGACAACTGGTCTATCATGGCCCGACGCTTTGCCCCTAGCTCTCCTATCGACCAGGGCAACTGTACACTCACGAGTAGGGCTTAGCCCATGTGAGATTGTATTTGGCCGTCCGGCTAATATATGGGGAGTCCCAAGGCCTAAAGAGTTTGATAGAATCGAATATCCAATGTTGATTGACTATCTTCATGATCTGACTGCTAAATTGAGTTTGATTCATCAACAGGTCTTTGAGGCTCTGCCGTCACGAACAGAGGGTCCTGGTCATCGGCTCCAACCCGGGGATTGGCTTCTTGTCCGTAACTTCGGACGAAAACGGAACCTTGAGCCAAGATACGTGGGACCATTCCAGGTGCAACTAGCTACGAGGACGGCAGTTCGGCTGGAGGGACGCAAACACTGGGTACATGCTACCCACACCAAAAAAGTCCCGCTTCCTTTGCCGTCGGACACCTGGCTGAGAAGAGGTCTTTCTTCATCTGAAACCGACACTCCACAACGTTTTGTCCCATTCAGCGAAGCTCAGCTTGTATCTGACACAATTGTTGATCCCCCTCAAACAATTCCCTCTCCGTCAACCTTGGAAAATTCGAGTGCTGAACAATCATCTGAACAATTGACCACTCGTTTGCCATCCAATCCACTATTTGAAGAACAGACTCGCCCTGGGAGCAGCCGATACTTTCTTCGTCCACGCACAAGAGACTAAATAAAAAGATTTTTGTTTTTAGGTTTTCACACTTGCCCTGAATATAGTGGACATTGTATATTGTTTATTTTTTTCCCTTTTCGTACAGCCAAGAATGTTATAATTGAATGTTCAATTTTAGCTAGAACCTATCATCCAGGTTGGCCGTAGGGCCGTGCGGGTACTTCCTTCTGTTTAGCAGCTATCGACACTAGGTCGGTTTCTTTTGTCGATTTCTGGGAACTCCTGGGAATTGATAATAGCTACTCAGAACGAAGTGCATCAAGAACGTCGCGGACGGTCGTTAGGGGATGGAATCGTCATTGGCTGAGCTGTCGAAAAGAGAGAGAATGTCGGCGCAAAGATCTGCATTACATAAGATGTTTCGTACAAAATGGTTTTTTCTACAGGTTTTCATATTATTCCTGACTGTATCTATGTTACTGGTGGGGGGAGTATATTATGGGTCCCAATTCTTACTGCCTTCTACTATACCTACGCTTCCATCTCATGATCTAAATTTCGTTTCAACTGTCTCTCCACATTCTTTTCATCTTCTGCCTCAACACGAACAAGCCAGACGTGCGGAATTCAGAAACAACTCCTTTATTCAACTCTTGCATCAGCATCAGTTAGTGGTGAACACTACCAATTGTTGGGTGTGTGGGTTAATGCCACATACCATGGATAAGGGTATTCCGTACTTAGTTCTGCCTTATAGTGCCCAAGGGTCAGCTAGAGCATTACAAACTATGTTCCGTAGCGCACTAGATTCTTACCCCCATCGAGAACCACGCTCAGCAAACTTTGGTCCTGGCCCGTACCACAAGACTCTGGCGAGAGCTATTGCTGACTTAGATAGAGATATTTTTGACGCATCGCTTATCCCAGAGGAAGAGGTGCGAGCATATAAGGAACTAAGTGAGGCTGAGTATAGTGTATCAGTGGGTGATAGGCAGCTTAAAAGCTCATCACCGATATGGATTGTACCTCACCTTGGTAATTTCTGCCTGAAAGGACTTGGTCGAAATCCGAGAGCTCAGTTTGGGGAGAGTGCGTGTACTGAGACATATGTCTTACCAACGCTCTCATCCCCTGTCTTCCTAACTGCCAAGGGTACATATTTTGTATGTTATGATCGAGCCTATACGTGGTTACCTCATGACTTCTCGGGTACCTGCTATATTGCAAATCTTTTGCCCCCGACTTTCACGGTGGCCTCCGATTATCACAGAACTAGAATTGTGAGAGGTGTTGTCAACAAAGAAGATACTGCCGGTCAAGAAGCAGGAGACTTCTTTAAGGGTTTCCTACCGTTCTGGGGCCCTATGGTAAATAGCAGGAATCTGAGGCAGTTAACTCGTGTAGTAGAATCAACTGCCAACATAACTGCAAGTGCCCTTGGTAATCTGACAGCCGAGCTTCAGGCGGATAGACTGATGACGTTACAGAACCGTATGGTTCTAGACGTGGTTCTAGCAGATAGAGGTGGTGTTTGTAAGGTCATCCATTCGAGCTGCTGCATATTCATACCTGATAACGCTCCAACGGTTTATCAGGCCATCTCTAAGTTGCACAAAATCCATACACGTGGACGAAGGAAATTGGACGCTTCTGGGATGGTTTTGGGGCCTGATGTCGACTTGGGGTTGGAAAATTCTGATGATCATAGGGGTTGTTGTGACGTTTCTATTCACGTGTTGTCTTTATGTGCAATGTGGTCCTGCCTTATGTGGTCTCTGTGCCACAACGTGTATAAGACAGCCAGTTGTCACCAAAGAGGCATTGATGGATAGAATAATGTATCAGCAACATCTAAATGATCTGATGAATATCGAAATCGATTATGATTCCGACTAGTGCTTGCCTACATGAGGGCAAAAGGACCGTCTGAGGTTCTGTAAAAATTATTACGACGTTCTGGGCATTACCGAATATGGACGAGTTTGGTATCTACGAACCGTAAATGGCGAGTTCGATAAGTGTACGCATTTTCGCTACACTACCTGATAGGGTTCGCCTAATATTACGTGTTTTTCATCTGAACCCTCGGGTTCCATTTTAGATACGGCATCCATTTTGTTTCTTGCCCTCACGTAGTCAGCGAGCAGGTAACTGTTCGCCCCCTGACCCTCTAGTTCCCAAGCCTTGCGGAAGACGCATATTCCTTTCATGCGTCTTTATGGCCGGAGGAATGACACAGCGAAGGCAGATGGCTCAGCTTGAAGGTAATCTGGTCGTGCCGGTCTATTGTGACAGCCGTGCAGGCGATGGGACCCAGCTCTTTGATCCTACGATCATGCTTCCAATATTACCCCCACACTCTTTTCTCTACACGTGTCTGACTTCCTTGCAGCTGCTCTTGTCTCTTTTTCTTGGTCATTTACAACTCTAATGGGTGTGCCTAATGGTGGGAAGATGTACTTTTACAGTTGGGAACCGGCATTGCTACTGTAATTATGTTCCGGGATTCTGAACACATGAAAGCGACCCTTTTGAAGTTTACTGTGGGAACTGAATTGTAAACTTTTGTTCGCATGTTGTGCAATGGCAACATTTTGTATAAAAGAGAGCGACCCATATATGCAATTGGAAGCAGACTCGCAGAACCTACATGCCGATGTACTTCTAATGACTCTTGTTTCCCTGCAGTAAATAAACGCTGATCTTTGACGCCAAAGGAAGTGTCCCGTGTCTCTGTCATTGTGCGCCGAAACAGGTATCCCATGAAGGTTATAGGTGTTGTTCCCTGGCACCGCTGGTTCTGTTAAAAGTCCAGTCCTTCAACGAGATACAATACGATATGGTTTTAAGGATGGACAGATGCAAATTAGGTGAATGTAGTCCTGATTCAGTGATCCATAGAGACTGCAAGATTTCGGGCCTTTGTATTGCCAGCTTGGTTGGTCAGCATTTGATCGGATTGAGCCAAGACGTAGTCTAGAAAGTTTGTTTCTAAAGATGGAGAATACGTCTGACCTAAATACGTTGCCGGTTGCAGTTTAGTGTTCGATTCCAAGACCATCCATGCATGGGCTCGCTTGCTTAAGCTTGTTTTATCCTCCATTAGTGATTGCTTTATGGCCTCTTTCTTTAGAGTTTGTGGACTCTAAAGCAAGGAAATGGAAGATTCAGTTGCCAAAGCCCCGTGGTATTTGTGAGTTTCTCTTTACAAGTAACCACTGTTCTGTGGAAGAAGGATGACACTTATGAGAATATTGAACATTTGAACTAATCCTAAATCCCCTTCAGAATGATCTACAATGTTTTTTAATCTCAGAATTGTAAACCATGCTTTGAAATATACAATTTAGTACTATTATTTTAGCAAAAAAAGTTGTTGAAGGCCATGGAAGTAGTATTTGAAATGTTCACAAAACACGTTGCAAACAAACATTCCAGTGTTGCACACAAGGCAAAATGATTAGCGGGAACCTTGGCGGTCACCATGGAGAATGGAGGAACAAAGGAAGCTTACTACGGTGAACTTATCCACGAAGAGAGGTATCAGCATATACTAGTGATTGTTTCTTCTTAGTGTGCTGCCTATAACACATCCCATAGCATTGAGTTGTGTCAGGCATGTTACTGTAAAAATGCAAATTTAAAATCTCTGAAAATCTCCAGAATATCATCTTCAAATTGGGTGGAGACAATGTAAAGAAAACGCGCTTGCTGCCTGTGTGGTGTCACTTTGCAAGCATGGAAGACTTCAGTTTTCATGTTTTCGAATTGAGAACCATCCGGGAACACTACTTTTGAGCAAGAAAATAAATGCTTAAATTCCCAATGAAAGAAACTATACAGTCAGTCAGTTCTTGGGCTAAAAGTTGAACTGACATCTTGGTTCTGGATCACGACAGCCAACCTGTAGGCAATGGAAACCCTGGTTAGGTTTTACTTCACATATTCACATAAACACTTTGCTATCATGGTGGCAGCTATGAAAACTCTAAGATATCAGAAATACAGTTCAGACAACTAGCAACTGTTTCCTCTTGATGCTGGCCAACCCCCACCCTCACATCCAGACAGTCTTGCACTTACGAAGTCCACCATGACAAAGTCATCCTGCACATTGCCGCTGCTGTTACTGGAGCTCTGCAGGCTGCCGGGCTGGGGGGACACTTCCTCTGGGGAGTCTGGTGGTTTCACCTGAATGATAAACATAAGAAGTCAGACACTTAGTACCGAGTTTCACATCAATAAAGTATTGTACACAGGCGTGTATGCCTGGGTTACATGTGTGGGAGTGAGAGAGTACACTCAAAGAAATACACTCATTCATACGCTCATAGGCCTACTTATGTATCTTATTATGGCTCTGAAGGTTGAAAGCACCATAGATTTGTTTAGGAAGCATACAAGAAAGCAGTTTGCACTGATACCAGTCAGAAAACAGCAAACTCACATTTCCACCAACATCAACATTAAAAAACACCAGACAAGCAGAGAAAGCATTTCCTGGCTGTAGGGACAGAAAGAGAGGGAAGTGTGACTGAAGACAGACATGAAAGCATATACAAAAAGGCCTGAGCTCTGAAAGGAGGAAGTTTCTCAAGAAGCTCTAAATTCTAAGAGATGTATTTTGTTCAATTCACAACTGATCCCCACAGTTGCAGATGTGCCAGGGTGCGTGGTCCTGGACAGGATCTGTGCCCTGCAGAATGAATCAAGATTGTAATATGTGAGCTCCTAGAAGAGCAGGCTGAAGCATTTAGTGTAAATATCAACCAACCACAACGAATTGAGCAAGACAGGCAAATGTGGATGCGCTTGTGTAATGCGATATTGGAATGTTTCAGCACGCTTCACCCTCAACTCTGCATTTCACAGAAGGTTTCGTCTCACCATGCAGTCCGCTAGCTCAGGGTCGACACTTTTGGCTACAAACATGGAGAAAGGAATATCCATGCTGGCATAGGTCACCTGAAAAACAAACAGAGATGCAGTGCATTCAGTCACTTCCAAGACCAACAATTCAGCTGCCAACAAAAAGGTGTTTTATGGCCTGCTGGTTATTTTGCGAAAAGTATGTAGTGCTTAAAACACAGACGAGAGGACAGAGGGTATAAGCACTCCAAACGCAAACACAACATTCTCTACTGTAGGTGTGTTCGGTGATCCTGTATGTGATCGTAGTTCATAGGAATTTTCACTTAAATCCGAAGCATAGAATATTTCTGCTTACATGTAGGATAAGGATAAGGATAAAAAATGTGTAAAGCGCTCGATTGCCGTGTCGTCTTGGCACTGATGTGTGTGAACAAATCCAGAAACTGCAGCTTCAACAGCTTCGATGACAGAAAAAAGAAGCGTCTTCAAGTCCTTCCTAAACACCTTTCTGTCAGCTTGGAATCTCATGGCCAGAGGTAGTCTATTCCATAGACTACCTCTCGGTGCTGAAGCACTTAGATGTACAAATAAAAGGCACACTGTTCAAAGTACCCAATTAAACATTTAAACATACACAAATGAACACTCTCTTATGGATTGTGAGGAAATGGAGTGTATTTGGTTTGATGGTGCAACCTCACCATGAAATACACTTAGGACCCTTGGGTTTAGTCTGTCAAACCCTCACCTTAGTCCTGGCTATCTGTGGCACTGAGCAGCAAGGCTTACACAGAGGAACAACTGTTGAGTACCTAAACAGCACATAAACAATGAAAGACTAAATGGACAAGGCACTCAGGAAATCTGACACCATTTTATAAAAATAGACTGTATTTGTATAAGATTTTAGACACTAGAACAAAAAAGGCTCACCGTATGGTTCCAGAGATATAGATTATACATGCAATAATAAATCAAAGCAATTTCAGTCAACTGCAAACAATCCTGGGCAAAGTCAACGAATCGGACACTTTGAAACTTTTTCAAGGGAAACTTAGGTAAGCGTGAATGCAGCTGGTTAGAAGTACTTGGGGTGACCAGCTCTGGCAGGGAGCTCGTCCGGGCACCAGCAAGTTCCTCAAGAACAGTTACCCAAATACCGTCACAGGAGAAGAGGTCCTCCAGCAGATCCAAGCACTTTATCCACGTTGCAATGGTTTCCCATGGAGTGGTCCTAATGAAAGGGATGAAGACTGCTGAAGATCCTCTAGGATGCTGTGGATGCGATGTGGTCGATAGGGGTCTTCCTGTAGGGAATCCTTGGTTCACTGAGATGGTGAGGGGGTCCTGTTGAGAAGGTCGACATCCCACAAAGTCCTCTCTGGTCTGGTCAAAGTCCAGTCGCCACTGGACTACCCGTTACCAGTTGTTGCGACACAGGCTAATCCTTCCTGGGTCGAAAACTTCCCTTCCGAGGGCCCCAGCAACTCTCCGGCAGCATTGCTGGGCTCAGCGAACTCGGGTGCAACTCTGTGCTCAGCCCCTAGCCAACAGTGCTGCACAGCAGCGAGGAACTTTGGGCTACCAACTTGCCACAGCAGGCTTCTTCAACTCTTGTACCCCTATTCTGCAAACCAGAGGCTAGTCAGCTGGCCTTTGGCGTCCTCTTGCCTTGACGGGGCTCTGGAGATGACTTCTTCTTGAGCAGGACATAGCAGGAACAGTCTCTCTCTTCGCTACCCACCAGGCGCAGGCCTCGTCGGTGCAGCCTCTCTTTGCTGGCCCCTCTGTGCAGCAGGTGCAGTCCTCGTCGGTGCAGCCTCTCTTTGCTGGTCCCTCGGTGCAGCAGGTGCAGTCTCTCTTTGCTGGTCCCTCGGTGCAGCAGGCGCAGTCTACCATGGTGCAGCCTTTCTTTACTGGTCCCTTGGTGCAGCAGGTGCAGTCCTCGTCGGTGCAGCCTCTCTTTGCTGGTCCCTCGGTGCAGCAGGTGCAGTCCTCGTCTGTGCAGCCTCTCTTTGCTGGTCCCTTGGTGCAGCAGGTGCAGTCCACGCTGGTGCAGTATCTCTTTGCTGGTCCCTCGGTGCAGCAGGTGCAGTCCTAGTCTGTGCATACTCTCTTTGCTGGCCCCTCTGTGCAGCAGGTGCAGTCCTCGTCTGTGCAGCCTCTCTTTGCTGGTCCCTTGGTGCAGCAGGTGCAGTCCACGCTGGTGCAGCATCTCTTTGCTGGCCCCTCTGTGCAGCAGGTGCAGTCCTCGTCGTTGCAGCCTCTCTTTGCAGGCCCCTCTGTGCAGCAGGTGCAGTCCTCGTCGGTGCAGCCTCTCTTTGCTGGTCCCTCGGTGCAGCAGGTGCAGGCCTCGTCGGTGCAGCCTCTCTTTGCTGGTCCCTCGGTGCAGCAGGCGCAGGCCTCGTCGGTGCAGCCTCTCTTTGCTGGCCCCTCTGTGCAGCAGGTGCAGTCCTCGTTGGTGCAGCCTCTCTTTGCAGGCCCCTCTGTGCAGCAGGTGCAGTCCTCGTTGGTGCAGCCTCTCTTTGCAGGCCCCTCTGTGCAGCAGGTGCAGTCCTCGTTGGTGCAGCCTCTCTTTGCTGGTCCCTCGGTGCAGCAGGTGCAGGCCTCGTCGGTGCAGCCTCTCTTTGCTGGTCCCTCGGTGCAGCAGGCGCAGGCCTCGTCGGTGCAGCCTCTCTTTGCTGGCCCCTCTGTGCAGCAGGTGCAGTCCTCGATGGTGCAGCCTCTCTTTGCTGGACCTTCTGTGCAGCAGGTGAAGTCCTAGTCTGTGCAGACTCTCTTTGCTGGTCCTTCGGTGCAGCAGGTGCAGTCCTCGTCGGTGCAGCCTCTCTTTGCTGGCCCTTCTGTGCAGCAGGTGCAGTCCTAGTCTGTGCAGACTCTCTTTACTGGTCCCTCGGTGCAGCAGGTGCAGTTCTCGTCAGTGCAGCCTCTCTTTGCAGGCCCCTCTGTGCAGCAGGTGCAGTCCTCGTTGGTGCAGCCTCTCTTTGCTGGTCCCTCGGTGCAGCAGGCGCAGTTCTCGTTGGTGCAGCCTCTCTTTGCAGGCCCCTCTGTGCAGCAGGTGCAGTCCTCGTTGGTGCAGCCTCTCTTTGCAGGCCCCTCTGTGCAGCAGGTGCAGTCCTCGTTGGTGCAGCCTCTCTTTGCTGGTCCCTCGGTGCAGCAGGTGCAGGCCTCGTCGGTGCAGCCTCTCTTTGCTGGTCCCTCGGTGCAGCAGGCGCAGGCCTCGTCGGTGCAGCCTCTCTTTGCTGGCCCCTCTGTGCAGCAGGTGCAGTCCTCGTTGGTGCAGCCTCTCTTTGCTGGACCTTCTGTGCAGCAGGTGAAGTCCTAGTCTGTGCAGACTCTCTTTGCTGGTCCTTCGGTGCAGCAGGTGGAGTCCTCGTCGGTGCAGCCTCTCTTTGCTGGCCCTTCTGTGCAGCAGGTGCAGTCCTAGTCTGTGCAGCCTCTCTTTGCTGGTCCCTCGGTGCAGCAGGTGCAGTTCTCGTCAGTGCAGGCTCTCTTTGCTGGTCCCTCGGTGCAGCAGGTGCAGTCCTCGTTGGTGCAGCTTCTCTTTGCTGGTCCCTCGGTGCAGCAGGTGCAGTCCTCGTTGGTGCAGCCTCTCTTTGCTGGTCCCTCTGTGCAGCAGGTGCAGTCCTAGTCTGTGCAGACTCTCTTTGCTGGCCCCTCTGTGCAGCAGGTGCAGTCCTAGTCTGTGCAGCCTCTCTTTACTGGTCCCTCGGTGCAGCAGGTGCAGTTCTCGTCAGTGCAGGCTCTCTTTGCTGGTCCCTCGGTGCAGCAGGTGCAGTCCACGTTGGTGCAGCTTCTCTTTGCTGGTCCCTCGGTGCAGCAGGTGCAGTCCTCGTTGGTGCAGCCTCTCTTTGCTGGTCCCTCTGTGCAGCAGGTGCAGTCCTAGTCTGTGCAGACTCTCTTTACTGGTCCCTCGGTGCAGCAGGTGCAGTTCTCGTCAGTGCAGCCTCTCTTTGCTGGTCCCTCGGTGCAGCAGGTGCAGTCCTAGTCTGTGCAGACTCTCTTTACTGGTCCCTCGGTGCAGCAGGTGCAGTTCTCGTCGGTGCAGCCTCTCTTTGCTGGTCCCTCTGTGCAGCAGGTGCAGTCCTAGTCTGTGCATACTCTCTTTGCTGGCCCCTCTGTGCAGCAGGTGCAGTCCTCGTCGGTGCAGCCTCTCTTTGCTGGTCCCTCGGTGCAGCAGGTGCAGTCCTCGTCGGTGCAGCCTCTCTTTGCTGGTTCCTTGGTGCAGCAGGTGAAGTCCTAGTCTGTGCAGACTCTCTTTGCTGGTCCCTCGGTGCAGCAGGTGCAGTCCTCGTCGGTGCAGCCTCTCTTTGCTGGTCCCTCGGTGCAGCTGGTGCAGGCCTCGTCGGTGCAGCCTCTCTTTGCTGGTCCCTCGGTGCAGCAGGTGCAGTCCTCGTTGGTGCAGCCTCTCTTTGCTGGTCCCTCGGTGCAGCAGGTGCAGTCCTAGTCTGTGCAGACTCTCTTTACTGGTCCCTCGGTGCAGCAGGTACAGTTCTCGTCAGTGCAGCCTCTCTTTGCTGGCCCCTCTGTGCAGCAGGTGCAGTCCTCATCGTTGCAGCCTCTCTTTACTGGACCTTCTGTGCAGCAGGTGCAGTCCTCGTCGGTGCAGCCTCTCTTTGCTGGTCCCTCGGTGCAGCAGGCGCAGGCCTCGTCTGTGCAGACTCTCTTTACTGGTCCCTCGGTGCAGCAGGTGCAGTTCTCGTCAGTGCAGCCTCTCTTTGCTGGTCCCTCGGTGCAGCAGGTGCAGTTCTCGTCAGTGCAGCCTCTCTTTGCTGGTCCCTCGGTGCAGCAGGCGCAGTCCTCGTCGGTGCAGCCTCTCTTTGCTGGTCCCTCAGGGCAGCAGGTGCAGTCCTCGTCGGTGCAGCCTCTCTTTGCTGGTCCCTCTGTGCAGCAGGTGCAGTCCTAGTCTGTGCATACTCTCTTTGCTGGCCCCTCTGTGCAGCAGGTGCAGTCCTCGTCGGTGCAGCCTCTCTTTGCTGGTCCCTCGGTGCAGCAGGTGCAGTCCTCGTTGGTGCAGCCTCTCTTTGCTGGTCCCTTGGTGCAGCAGGTGAAGTCCTAGTCTGTGCAGACTCTCTTTGCTGGTCCCTCTGTACAGCAATGCAGTCTTCCATGGTGCAGCCTCTCTTTGCTGGTCCCTCGAGCAATGCAGTCTTCCATGGTGCAGCATCTCTTTGCTGGACCCTCTTTGCAGCAGGGCAGTCCTTTGGTCCTTCTTCAAAGTCGATTGAGATCTGAAGTCTGGATGTCAAGGATGCCCTCTTTATGCTTGGAAAGTGCCCTCAGGGCAAGATGTAGTTGGTAGCCATAAGGCTACCAGGTTCCCACCCACCTGGAGACCACTTCCTGTGGAGTGTGGCATCTGGCTATCCCAGGATTCACCATTCTGCCCACTCCTAAGATGGCGAGACCCCTCTCCTGGTGTACACCCCTCCCTAGCCCACTCAGGGTGTGGCTACCTCAGGGCTACACACCCATGGGTAACCGTTTTGTCAAGTGGTTTCCCCTCTCTACACCCTGTGCCAGCCTGTCTGCTTAAAGGGCAGGGCATATAAAGCATGCCCTGCCTGTGTCATATGTTGCACCCTGACTTTAGGGCTCGGTAGGCCTGCCAGAGGGGTGACTTACACACATGTCCCGTGGAAGTGGTAGCTTTGCCATTGCTGTCAATGGCAAAGCCGGGCTAGCAGTGCACAACTGCTCTATAGGTCTGCAGTGGCGTACTGGGGGACTCTGGGGACCTCCAGAGGGGCACAATCAGTACTGCAAACCCTTGGATACCCCTCCAACCTGCATATCCTGGATGCCACGGTACCATTTACCAGGGACTTGAAGGTAAGTTAGCCATTTCCAATTGCTTACAGCCAATTAGACATATACTTCAGGGTCAGGGCACTGGTGCAGAGGTCTGGTTGTCAGAGGGCAGCGCTTAGAATGAAAAAGATATGCTGGATCGTGAAAGAGTGGCCCAACCCTCCAAGAGAAAAGGCAAGAAGACTGGAGGACCAGCTTCTAAACAGATTCCAAGTCAGAAACCCTCTGCTCAGAAAGAGGTTCTCTTACCATCAGAAAGAACTGAGCCTGAGGAGTTTGGGTCTTCCACGGCGGAGCTCTTGGGCCCAGGGGGACTGTAAGAAAGTGACCTCTTTTTGCATGGTTGCACCCATTTTTTGCTGAACTGCTGATGTACTTTGACTGAGTGTGCCCTGGTTTCCTGCCAAACAGATACCCAGGGCCTATTTTCTTTCCCTAAAACTGCTTTGAAATCAAAACCCAATTGGCATCTCTGGCCACAGGTCAGCCCCTGGTAAATTGTACCACAGGTACCCAGGGCACTCTGACCAGGGAAGACTTCTAAGTGCTGCAGCACTTATTGTGCCGCCCTTAGAGGCCCTATACCATTGCACTCGCACACTGCCTTTGTTTTGTTGTACAAAAGGGGGTGGTGATGGACGGAGCATCTGAACCAATCAAACACTCACACCCAGTCAAAAGATCTGGGTTTAATCCATCACCGTTCTTTAGCCCACTCTGCTACCCCAGTTCAGACATGGCTATATGCAAATCAGTCTGGCCCTGTGCCTCATGGGAACAGTCCAGCCCGAACTGCCAAGCCATGCCTTCCTTGGACCGGAAACAAGCTTCCGAGGACCGGTTTCTGGCATTACAGCCGTCTTCAGCCCGGCTTGCTTGAATCCAGTGGCAAAGTGAGCAAGGGACTCACGTCTGAGCATACCCTGCCACACTTATGGCAGCCAAAAGCGGTACAAAAGGGGGTGGTGATGGACGGAGCATCTGAACCAATCAAACACTGTTGGCAGAAGAAAGTGAGGTCGAAATGGCACACATCCCTGTGTGTCATGCCTACAACCCACTGCCCTGGCATAGATCTGTGACCCCTCTAGCTGAGTGCACTATACCAGTGGTGAGGGTACCGGGGCCTTCGCTGCCCGCAGTACCCTTGTAAATGGTACCAGAGGTACCAAGGGCACTGCGGGCAGGGAAGGCCTCTAACAGCTGCAGCACGTATTGTGCCACCCTTAGAGGCCCTGTACTGTTACACACACACTCTGCCATTGCAGGCTGCATGTTTTGGTGCAGAACAAAGTGAAGCGTCGACATGGCACACATTCCTGTGTTGAGTACAAATATACTGTGCTGTTCCTAAATAAAAGGAAATGTACGTATATCTACAGTGTATAGGATGGTGTAGGGTTAGGAAAACAACTCCTACAAATGGGCATCGATTATGTTGGATTTAATGCCCTCACACACCCTTTCAGGTGTCAAGCTTCATCCTTTGGGCTTGCTCCTCGTTGGGTCGGCGGTGCAATACCCAACGGGCAACACCTCAAAGAGGGGCTCTTTGGCGGAGATCTTTTATCCAACTGCCGTAAAGATGAAGTGCGGGTGTAGGGCCAGTACTGCATAGATGTGCGAGTTAAAATAAAGCTGGGGGTACCGGGAATAACTTTATTCTGGGGGTCCCCTGCTCTACTTAAAAGGAAACCTATCCGGTACTGCCTGGAGTGTTATGCTTCCAGATTGCAAGTAACGGTGTAGTATGTGCTGTGCTTGGTCGACATGTTTCTCGCTCTAAAGCAATTAGCTAGCGATTCTTCAGGACCTAACAGTAGAGAAAAGTGTTCCAATTATGGACTATCTATGGTGATGCTAAGTTATCTCTAAATCAGACAACCCTTCAGTTATATGTTGTTCACAGAAAAAGGTGTTTCCTGCGTCAGAACTCTGTTGGACTGCTTCTACCTATTTGGTCTTGTGTCTAGTCTCCAACAGTAACCGGCGGGTTAACAAACGTGTAGAACCATCACAAATTTGGAGGCTACAGCGTTCTGCAGTGTATCACCTACCCCTCTCCGACGGTACCGGGTGAAGCAGTCCAACAGAGTTCTGACGCAGGAAACACCTTTTTCACCGTAGATAGTCCACAATTGAGACACTTTTCTCTACTGTTAGGTCCTGAAGAATCGCTAGCTAATTGCTTTAGAGCGAGAAACATGTTGACCAAGCACAGCACATACTACACCGTTACTTGCAATCTGGAAGCATAACACTCCTGTCAGTACCGGATAGTTTTCCTTTTAATTAGAGCAGGGACCCCCAGAATAAAGTTATTCCCGGTACCCCCAGCTTTATTTTAACTCACACTCTCACATCTACGCAGTACTGGCCCTACACCCGCACTTAACCTATACGGCAGTTGGATAAAAGATCTCCGCCAAAGAGCCCCTCTCTGAGGTGTTGCCCGTTGGGTATTGCACCGCCCACCCAACGAGGAGCAAGCCCAAAGGATGAAGCATGACACCTGAAAGGGTGTGTGAGGGCATTAAATCCAAGATAATGGATGCCCATATGTAGGAGTTGTTTTCCTAACCTTACACCATCCTATACACTGTAGATATACGTACATTTCCTTTTATTTAGGAACAGCACAGTATCTTTGTACTCATCATTGTCCGAAGGGCATGACTGTGGCTGGACCTACCACTTTTTCCAAGTGGTGACTGCCCTTTTTAATCAAACCTCTCCCTTCTTTTTGTTAATTACACATTCCTGTGTGCCATGCCTACAACCCACTTCCCCGGCATAGGTAAGCCACACCTCTAGCTGGGTGCACTATACCAAAGGTGCAGTGCTGCCACTAATAGTATACGGTGCTGGGAGTTTCTCATTACGAACTCCATAGCACCATAATGGCTTTACTGAAAACTAGGAACTTTGGTATCAAACTTCTCAGCACATTAAACCCACTCTGATGCCAGTGTGGGATTTATTGAAAAATGCACTCAGAGGGCATCTTAGAGATACCCCCCTGAAAAACGACCAGCCTCTGGTGGGTTCCCTGACTGGCACACACCAGCCTGCCAGCAAGAGACATGTTTCTGGACCCCTGGGGTGGGAGTCTTCGCTCTCTGAGCTCAGAAACAAAGCTTTACCTGGGCGGAGCTGTACACAACTTCCCCAGGCCAGGAACAGCCATCTGTGGTAGAGGAGCTTCAACGGCCTTGCAGCCCTTGAAATGCGACCCCCAGCCTCTCTTTCTATCAGGAGCAGGGCCATTTTCTGTCTTCCCTCATTTCCGGCGGGAAGGCAGGGGGGGAACAATTAGCCAGCCCAAAAGGTGTGCCCACCTCTGCCATCCCCACCCCTCAGGTGGGGAGGCGAGGTAAAGCCCACTCATCAGTGCCCGCCATCTTGCAGATGGCAGGCACTCCCCAAACAGGATTAGGGATTGTGCTCACTCCCCCACGTGGGGTGAGCACACCAAGGGTGTAATCACCCTAAGATCAGTAGCCCATTGGCTACTGACCTCGAGACCACTAAAACGCTCCCTAAATACAGTATTTAGGGGGCAGCCCTGCACCAAGGAGACAGATTCCCGCAACCTACGAGGACGGATGAAAGAAGACGCCCAGTAGAGGAGACTGCAGAGAAGAATTGACTTGGCCCCAGCCCTACCGTCCTATCTGCAGTTTCCAGAGATCCAGTGCAAAAAGTTGCCTTGTCATGCAGCCAGCGACCTCCAGAACCCTGGGAGGACTGACTACCTTCAACAAAGATCAGATCTCCTGTGAACTGCAGCTCTGTTCAAAAGAAACTCCCAAGACAGACTCTGAGCCTGCTGAGGACAAAGAAACCCAACGCCTGGAACCACCACTGCACCAGACGCCTACGGCCCGAATCTGGGTGGCCCTCTGGTTCCAGCGAGGTCCCTCAGCGCTCCAGAGCCTGAGTCCACTGTGGTTTGACAATTGCATTTGAACCTGCATTCAATTGGTAAACATTGCTTAAGATTTTGCACAGCATTTATTTCACTTATCTGTGCCAGGCTTGGGTCTAGATATAAACTAACTTAATATTTTTATACAAACAAAACGGGTCTGAGTTCAGTCTTTGAGTGTGTGACATCATTTGCTGCATGAGTGTGTTCAACAAATGCTTAACACTGTCCTCTGATACAGCCTTAGTACCACAAATCGAGAGTGAGGTGCTATCTACTTTTAATTCTGCCTACCTTTGGGGTTCTACTGGACTCTGTGCACACTATACCTCATTTTGGAATAGTATATACAGAGCCAGCTTCTTACATTGCATTTGTGTGAGTTTGAGCTACTGGCATTGTAAATAACAATGTATTTTATTTCTCTCTTTTGAAAACCTACATGTGGTGCGTAAACACGCACTTTGTACTTATAGTCATTGTTTACGAGAAGCAAGGTTGGCAGTAAAAGAGGCGCAGTTACTGCCAGCCTTGCTTCTCGTAAGCAACGAGTGCGTGTTTACGCACCGCTTGCAGGTTTTCAAAACACATAAATAAAAGGCATTGTTATTTACAATTTCAATACCTCAAACTCTCGCAAATGTGAGAGCTATTGCATTGCAAATGCTTGTTACCCTCTGAGGTTTTGACAGGTATGCATTGAACCATGTTCTTCCCTTTACCTGAGGTGAAGCTTTGTCAACGAAGGCCCCAACTTTCCTGACAAAAAGGACATCTGGAGGCTTGCTGGGCGAGGAACTTTGCCCTTCGCTGCAGTTGGAGTTTGTTTCTGCATCCTCACTGAGGAAGAAGAAAAGAAATGTAAAAAGGAGGGAATAGAGTAAGAAGAGGAGATTGTGTAAGAATGACACCCTAATTAGTGCTTAAGGGCATATTCTGAAACGGACAGTGCACACTTGGCTGAAACCAGGAATTCAACGTAGAACGAGTGGGTTACCGGGTATTGTACATCTACATTAGTGTGAATGAATGCCTGCAGCTAGGTACAGTAAGAGATTATTCTGTGGATATTCGAGGGCCCATGGGAGTCATGCTACAGCAGGGCTGGTGCTGGACTTCCTGTAAACAATTCAAATTCTCGTTGATTGTGTTAATCACAATAACAACGGATTTAATCAATTCTAAAAACATGGGACATAGGAAAGAGAGGATTAGGGTACATGAAGGTGGGGGAAGGGCGTCTGAATTGCCCATCTCACCCAGCTGTTTGGACTCAGGGCACTTTTCAGAGTTCGGGCACACACTATGGTTCTTAGATGTTTGATGACAGATCTTTGGTTGAGGGACAGGATACACGAACACAGCCCAAAATGACAAGTGAATCAACTTACAGGGAGAGGAGTACAGAGACTAAAAGAGGTCAGTCTACAAGGCAGGTGATTGCTGATAATGGAGGGCTGGCAGGAGTGCACTCCAATTTCAGAGCCTGGAAACCGTAAAGCATGATCTTTCTTTCACACTACAACCTGCTTTGAAGATGTACTGAAGATATTGGACGGTTGAGCAGTAGGGACTTCCTGGGAACAGGAGCATGCGTGGAAGCGGACCTTTTCCAGAGAACAACTCTAAGTCCTCAGAGAAAGCTGGGATAGATCAGGAGAATCAGAAGTGTGTCCAGTGTCAACTTTACATAACGTCCGAGTACAGCCAGCATTTGTCATCAAATCAGCAATAATAAAGGGTATTACCTTAGAGCTACAAAATAATTAATGTTTATTTCTCAAACAATAGATTGATAAAAATATATATTTTTTTTAGTTTTGGGTAAATATTCACCATGCTAACAAAAAATGTGGGCATATATGTATATGGTATTTCTATTGCAACAACCGTGCAGGAAGGAAGTGGAGTAGTGAACATGGTCGGAGACGATCATGAAGTCAATGAGTAAGAGGAGATGGAGTTGATTGAGGATGGTTAATGATTGTGATCCAGTGTTCTTTAAAGAGATTTCCTAAATTAGACAGCGTTGGGGAGATGTGATGGATGCAGGGACCCAGTGCCAGATCCTGGGTGCATGGATGGACAAAGCCTGCTGTCTTGTTTTGACTTTGTTACATTTCTTAGTCTGCAGGGGGGTCGAGAGCCACCAAAGATGATGAGCTTGTCTGCAAGATAAGTGGGGGGCTGTTGGTGATGGCTTTGTACACGATGCCGCTGGTTTTGAAGTTGGTGTGAGCGGGCCTGGGGAGCGAGTGGGGGTCTGTTGGTGATGGCTTTGTACATGATGCCGCTGGTTTTGAAGTTGATGTGCGCGGGTCTGGGGAGCGAGTGGGGGGCTGTTGGTGATGGCTTTGTACAGGATGCGGCTGGTTTTGAAGTTGGTGTGAGCAGGCCTGGGGAGCGAGTGGGGGTCTGTTGGTGATAGCTTTGTACACGATGCCGCTGGTTTTGAAGTTGGTGTGCGCGGGTCTGGGGAGCGAGTGGGGGGGTCTGTTGGTGATGGCTTTGTACACGATGCCGCTGGTTTTGAAGTTGGTGTGAGCGGGCCTGGGGAGCGAGTGGGGTCTTTTAGTGATGGCTTTGTACACAATGCCGCTGGTTTTGAAGTTGGTGTGCGCGGGTCTGGGGAGCGAGTGGGGGGCTGTTGGTGATGGCTTTGTACACGATGCCGCTGGTTTTTATGTTGGTGTGAGCGGACCTGGGGAGTCAGTGGGGGTCTGTTGGTGATGGCTTTGTACACGATGCCGCTGGTTTTGAAGTTGGTGTGCGCGGGTCTGGGGAGCGAGTGGGGGGCTGTTGGTGATGGCTTTGTACACGATGCGGCTGGTTTTGAAGTTGGTGTGAGCAGGCCTGGGGAGCGAGTGGGGGTCTGTTGGTGATAGCTTTGTACACGATGCCGCTGGTTTTGAAGTTGGTGTGAGCGGGCCTGGGGAGCGAGTGGGGGTCTGTTGGTGATGGCTTTGTACACGATGCCGCTGGTTTTGAAGTTGGTGTGAGCGGGCCTGGGGAGCGAGTGGGGGTCTTTTAGTGATGGCTTTGTACACAATGCCGCTGTTTTTGAAGTTGGTGTGCGCAGGTCTGGGGAGCGAGTGGGGGGCTGTTGGTGATGGCTTTGACACGATGCCGCTGGTTTTGAAGTTGGTGTGAGCGGACCTGGGGAGTCAGTGGGGGTCTGTTGGTGATGGCTTTGTACACGATGCCGCTGGTTTTGAAGTTGGTGTGCGCGGGTCTGGGGAGCGAGTGGGGGGCTGTTGGTGATGGCTTTGTACACGATGCCGCTGGTTTTTAAGTTGGTGTGAGCGGACCTGGGGAGTCAGTGGGGGTCTGTTGGTGATGGCTTTGTACACGATGCCGCTGGTTTTGAAGTTGGTGTGCGCGGGTCTGGGGAGCGAGTGGGGGGCTGTTGGTGATGGCTTTGTACACGATGACGCTGGTTTTGAAGTTGGTGTGACCGGGCCTGGGGACAAAATGGAGTTCCATCAGGATAGGGTTTATGTGATCATGTTACTAGACCACAGAGTCGAGCATTACCACCATCCAAATGTGAGAGCATGAGGGCTCTAACAGCAGTTGTGAGGTCGTTTTCTGGAAGAAACTGTATTACTTTTTCTTTCTGAGTAGGACAAGTGTATAGTTTGAGGTGTGGGAAACACCCACAAGTGTTTCATAATAAAGCTAGAAAAAATTGACACATTGGGTTCTTTGCAATTACAATCACTGCCAAGTCATATAGTTCACAAACACAGGTTTTTGAGGCATTTGCCATTTTACATTGGTAAGCATCTAACAAAAACACACAGTGGCTCTAAATTATAAAGCTTCATCAGAACAACATCAAAGTTGAAAGTTCTGTTAACACATTATTTGAGAGACTAGGATTATTACTGGTGTTCCCTTTCATGAATTGGAAGGTTATTTTGTGGGCTGAATAAAAAGAATGTTGTAAGCCTAGACATTTATATTTCATGCTTGGTATCTAGTTATTGCAACATATTGACAGTGTTTCAAAGACGCAGGTAACTCCCCTTCCTAGAGATTGACTCTTAAATATCACTTTGTTCAATAAGCAGTTCCCAAAGTCAACGTCAGCCATCTAGAATGTTTTAAACCTTTTTTTCTTGTAGAAGACTGTAATAGAGAAGTAAATGGGAATACTTCCTGTTTTGTAGCTGAGGTGTGTGGAAGACCTAGTGAATGGAGCAGAAGTTCCTGAAGACTAATCAAGCACTGGCAAGGACTTACTGCAGTCATCTCTTTGACTGGGCCATGGTTTGATCACAGTTAACAACCACACATGACATTTTTGTACGCGTAAGAAGAAGACACCTGCATACACTACTGTGGACGCGCCTTCCAGAGAAACTAGGCTGATCTGGCATCAGAGAAGCTGAGGAAGTGATATGAAGCACTGATCAATCATTGGTAGAGGTTAGAGAGTGTTTCAGCTGGAGATATGTGTCACAGAGAGAAAACTGGTAGCTACTGAAACTACAAAAGAGAAAAGGAACCAAGGGTGGTACCAGTCACCGGTGATGTGAACTGGGAACACTGGTGTGGATTTGCACAGGTAGACAAAGCTGCATTCAAACAGGGAAGAGGTCTTCTGCGTTTGTGGTGTTATCACTGGCGCCACCCTGGAACTAGAGCCGATGCTGACACTACGGGGCTATGATCGAGATGTTGATAAGGCGACTAGGAGACTGGTAGCCATCGGTCTATTGCTGGCAAGATGCCGCGTGGCGATGTGAGGGGCTAGAGGTCCAATTCCAACCCTTAAGGACTGGCATGCGGATAGGATATATTGTAGCACGCAATCAGATGTGAATAGCAACTGCTGATGCCACAGAGGTGTCCTAAGAACTATTGGGGTCCACACTAGTACTACTAGTAGGAAAGGAGACATGAGAGGCAGAGCGAGAGGACGAATGGGACTCTAATTCAATGTCAAAAGTAGACTGAGGTGTCGGAGCACTATTGGACTACATGTCTCTGAGACCACAAGATAACTGTAATAAAAGTCTCACGTCTGATGTTAAAATGATCAGTATCCGAGGAGACTGCAACATGTGATGGCTCTTTTCGCATCTTTTGTGGGGTCATGGAGGGCAGCGGGACTCTTACTCCGATGTACACTGACATGTCTTACACTCTTTATTGCATTCCGAAGCTTGAGTGCGAAATTGTACAGAATAATTGTGATGTACCCAGTCGACTTATATATGATCATTATACACCATAAAATAAAAAAGCTGCGTTTAAAATTGAGGACATTTCATTTGAAGATCTTTAAGTGAAACGGGGTATCAGAAGGGCGATAGCACTTGGCATGCAAGAGGTCAGAGGTAGGGATGCTGAGAACAGTGAGTCAGGAAGGACGAAAACCAGTGCTACGAACAGCTCGAGACTCAACCTGGCACAGAGCTGTGACACTGTAGGATGCGTTGAGATATTTGGTATGGACCTCAATGGGTCTCTCGTTGACGCGGAGTGATGGGGGGTATTTAGAGAGTCCTCCTCATGTAGCCGGCATCTCAAGAGATTGTTTAAGCTTATTTAACCTACTTCAGTATCTACGCAAGTGTAAGAAGCCAAGCAATGGCATCAAGTGAAGCGGGCCGCAGGAAGCCATTGCTCACCTTGATAAACATCACTGGGGTCTGCCCCATACCAGGCAAGGATGGCATCAATAGGACACTCAGGCCCTTTTTGTTTCATAGCCTCCTCAAATTAGATGGCAAACAAATAATTCATATTCGTTTATGTGTTCTGGTCTCTTGGGGAGGCTGAAAATTTATGCTGGTCGTGGAATAGATTACGGTGAGCTCAGTTGAAGGGATTGCCTAATGTCGCGTCTTGGCACGCGCCAGAAAGCAATAGTAGTGTTACATGAAGGGATGTAGAGAGGGCCATGCAGCCCCTTCAAAGTTTTCAACTCATGATGCATCCCCATGAGTGCAGCGTTTGCTGGCTCCCACTTGGGGGTCGTGCCCATGCATTTCCAACTAAGTTGAGTTTACCAATAGATGGAAATATTCAACGCAGAGTGCAGCGTTCCTAGACAGACATTTTAATGCAGGCTCTTCACGCACTGCTGGTGGTATGTAGCCAACAAACTGCTGCATCATTTTGAGAGCTTTTTTGTGACCCGGAAGGGACTTTTATCCTCCATTAGCATAAAGCCTGTGTAAAAAATATCTAAAAAACTATAAAAAAGACACCAGGAAAAAGGCAGGGAAGGGAAGAGAAGGGAACTGCTATGACCTCTTCTGGATAGCAGACCACAGCCCAGTCAGTCTCAGCCCAGACCACGGCCGAGTGGATATTCATGGTCAGCATTCATATTGCAGTAAACCAAACATGTCTGCTGCAACCACACCGATAACCTGGTTTGAAACCAAGAGACACTTGCCTACAATCTCTCACAGGTCCTCCCCTTTGTAATATTTGGGAATGGACTTCCAAAGTTTCCTCCCTGAAGACAGAAAGCTCTAGAACATCGGAGTGTGTGCGACAGAATAAGGTACCCAAAGACAGAGGCTGCAGAGTACCTAGGAGCATGTGACTATTTAACATAAAAAGGCACAGAGGTAAAGCTGCCGAGTGTCTGGCAGCAAGCAGCAGTAGAAGCAAGGCATCTTGTCTCAGACCCTGAGAGAGACAAGATGATCTGTCAGCGACTAGTGGAAGTCACTGATGAACCAAATATCATTCGGCTGACGCTTCTGGTATCTTACTCTCATTTCCGGGGAGACATCATTAGGATGGAGCAGACAAGCATCTCTTTCTCTCCGCTGATACAACCTTCAATCAGGGGGAGGGTGCGATCTTCAAAAGCTCATGCAGTGTTTTCACCCGAAGCACCGCCTGGAAGCTCTACTAGGCGCAGTGATTAGCAGGAATACCCTTGATGGTTCTATGAAACCAGGGACGATCTATGGAGCGTAAATGGGGATGCTGTGACCCTGGCTAAGACAACATAGTGGTAAAATTCATGACCCATGTGAGGCCTTGCAACAGACATCCCGTAACCAGGTATCATACAACACAAAAGATTCAAGACTCGGGTAGAACCGCACCCGCTGATACCTACTACATCGACCATCATGCTCCGGGGTCACACGCTGATGGGACGAGCAGTGTGCGACCTCATTTGGAAATCCTATTTATACAGGCTCCCTTGAGCCGGTAGAGGTGACGACCTTGAGATTCCGCACCTGCGAGCCATAAGAGGTAGCTGGACCTACGAATATTTTCGGCAGCCCACGCAGCAACCCCGTGCACACGCCTAATCCCTGCTGACGAGCGTTAATGAACGCGAAACACGTGTCCAGGTATGGCAAGCAAATCAGTGAACACCCTCAAGATTCAAGACTCGGGTAGAAGCGCACCCGCTGATACCTACTACATCGACCATCATGCTCCGGGGTCACACGCTGATGGGACGAGCAGTGTGCGACCTCATTTGGAAATACTATTTATACAGGCTCCCTTGAGCCGGTGGAGGTGACGACCTCGAGATTCCGCACCTGCATGCCATAAGAGGTATCTGGACCTACGAATATTTTCGGCAGCCCACGCAGCAACCCCGTGCACACGCCTAATCCCTGTTGACAAGCGTTACTGAACGCGAAACACATGTCATGGGATGGCAAGCACATCAGTGAACACCCTCAAGATTCAAGACTAGGGTAGAAGTGCACCCGCTGATACCTACTACATCGACCATCATGCTCCGGGGTCACACGCTAATGGGACGAGGAGTGTGCGACCTCATTTGGAAATACTATTTATACAGGCTCCCTTGAGCCGGTGGAGGTGACAACCTAGAGATTCCGCACCTGCGCGCCATAAGAGGTATCTGGACCTACGAATATTTTCGGCAGCCCACGCAGCAACCCCGTGCACACGCCTAATCCCTGCTGATGAGCATTAATGAACGCGAAACACGTGTCCAGGGATGGCAAGCACATCAGTGAACACCCTCAAGATTCAAGACTCGGGTAGAAGCGCACCCGCTGATACCTACTACATCGACCATCATGCTCCGGGGTCACACGCTGATGGGACGAGCAGTGTGCGACCTCATTTGGAAATACTATTTATACAGGCTCCCTTGAGCCGGTGGAGGTGACGACCTCGAGATTCCGCACCTGCATGCCATAAGAGGTATCTGGACCTACGAATATTTTCGGCAGCCCACGCAGCAACCCCGTGCACACGCCTAATCCCTGCTGACAAGCGTTAATGAACGCGAAACACGTGTCCAGGGATGGCAAGCACATCAGTGAACACCCTCAAGATTCAAGACTCGGGTAGAAGCGCACCCGCTGACACCTACTACATCGACCATCATGCTCCGGGGTCACACGCTGATGGGACGAGCAGTGTGCAACCTCATTTGGAAATACTATTTATACAGGCTCCCTTGAGCCGTTGGAGGTGACGACCTCGAGATTCCGCACCTGCGCGCCATAAGAGGTATCTGGACCTACGAATATTTTCGGCAGCCCACGCAACCCCGTGCACACGCCTAATCCCTGCTGACGAGCGTTAATGAACGCGAAACACGTGTCCAGGGATGGCAAGCATATCAGTGAACACCCTCAAGATTCAAGACTCGGGTAGAAGCGCACCCGCTGATACCTACTACATCGACCATCATGCTCCGGGGTCACACGCTGATGGGACGAGCAGTGTGCGACCTCATTTGGAAATACTATTTATACAGGCTCCCTTGAGCCGGTGGAGGTGACGACCTCGAGATTCCGCACCTGCGCGCCATAAGAGGTATCTAGACCTACGAATATTTTCTGCAGCCCACGCAGCAACCCCGTGCACACGCCTAATCCCTGCTGACGAGCGTTAATGAATGCGAAACACGTGTCCAGGGATGGCAAGCACATCAGTGAACACCCTCAAGATTCAAGACTCGGGTAGAAGCGCACCCGCTGATACCTACTACATCGACCATCATGCTCCGGGATCACACGCTGATGGGACGAGCAGTGTGCGACCTCATTTGGAAATCATATAACACAAAGGAGTTTGATCTTGCGCTTCATAAATTTCAACCCCTTAACTGAATATAATGTGAGTGAGGTGAGGTCGTTTTCGCTTGAGCGAGTCTTTTCCCAGACTAAGCTTTCATTTACAAAGCCGTTTAGGGCAGGGTTTGGGGGGTGGGCGGGTCATGATCCCTAGGGAAGGATCATATTTATTTTGAGGTGCTGGAGGACAGTGAATACCTTGATGTCGAAGAGCCTTTTCGCACTATATGGGCCCCAGTACCCGGTGTCCTTGATCTGGAACCCCCATCTCCGGCCTTGTCGTGGGAGAGCCAAGGAATGCCAATGCCGAGATTGCTGCAGACGATTGGTGGGAGAACCAAAGAATGCCATGAGTGCCAATGCAGAGACTGCTGCAGACGAGCAGCGGGAGAGCCGTGGGAATGCCACGGCTGCCAATGCCAAGACTGCTGCGGACGAATGGCAGGAGAGCCAACAGAATGCCACGGCTGCCAACACGGAGGCTGCTGCAGACGAGTGGCGGGAGAGCCAAGGGAATGCCGCTGGTGCCAATGCTGAGGCTGCTGCAGACAAGCGTTGTTTGGGAGTATTATTTGGGGTGGTAGAGGTGAGTTCCAGGCAATACCCATATTGGATATTGGATAATTTGTCTTACCCACTTGTCTGTTGTGATTGAATTCCAGACAGGTAGAAACTGTGGGAGACATCCCCTGACAGAAGTGGGATGATCCGGGGGAAGCGCAGGGAAGTCACTGCTTTGTGGTAGGGGAGTTGCGGTTATTGTTGCCGCAACCTCTTCCCTTAACATTGTTGTCTCTGTAGGCTCCACAAAAGTATCCTTTGGAGGACGTTTGAGTGGGGCTCTTATATGAAGAAGAGGGATGTTCTGAGCCAATGGTTTTGGAGCCAGCCCTGTAGAAGGAGAGGCGAAAAGAACCTCCAGGGGAAGGGAAATGTAAGGCCCCCATGGACTTAGCAGTGTCCGTATCTTTTTTCATCTTTTCTAAAGATGTGTCAACAGAGGGCCCGAAAAGATGCTCTTGATCAAAGGGTTGATTAGGAATAGCAGATTGCACCTCCTGCTTGAATACGGAGTCTTGGAGTCAAGCGTGCCTGCGCAACAAAACGCTAGTGTTAATGGCACGAGAAGCGGTATCAGCCGCGTCGAGCACACATTTAATTGTGGTGTTTGCGATCAATTTCCCCTCTTGTATAAGGTTGTTGACTGTGTGGGTAAAATGTCTTTTTTCGATGCCAAAGATTTTGGGTCAGAATGTTCTTGGTCTCCGAAGCTTTCTGTGGGGTCTTGGACTACTTAGGTTTTGTTCTAGGAGTTTGTGGCTCCAAGACTTTTATCTGCTCAGACGATTTTTACGGCACCAAAGCCATTTTCAGGTCTGAAGATTTTTTCGGTTCCGAATGCTTGTCTTTGGTATGTTTCGATGCCGAGGGCTCCGGCGTCGAGGTTGTCTTCGGTATCAACGAAGAAGGGCGTGGTACATCTTTGGTTTGGTGCTCCGGTGCCGAAGGTGACTTTTCGGCACCGGAATGAGGTTGGCTCGAGCCAGAAGGCTTGTCTTTAGGTTTCATACCCGGGCCCGAGGCGGCCGTCTGAGACATGTTGCCGGTGTCGATCTGAGCCCGAGGGCAAGGGTGTTACCGGAACCTTAAATTTGGTTTTTGGGAGAGGGGTTTCGGTACATAAGGACCGCTGAGCCGGGATGAATGTCTCTTCTTCGCCGTCGGCTTCGGAGACGGAGATAACTTCTTCATCACCTTGTTGCATCAGCTGGACATTGGGATCTGTTCCAAAGATGTCTGGAATCGAGTTGATTCCGCGAGACATTTTGTGACGTCAAGCCCGACGATCATGGATGGTTTTCTTCAACCTGAACGATGCACAGACCTTGCAGGTCTTGTCTTTGTGCGCAGGGGAGAGTCAGAGATTTCAAACCTTGTGCAAGTCCGTGTGTAGCAGGGCATTTTTTGAAAGGAGTCCTTTCCATTGACTGCAGGCGTGGTCAGCGCGTATAGGCTCAACAGCCCGCGTCGAAGGTCGAGGAGTTTGTTTTAAAGATGCGCGTCGAAAGGGAACGCGATCGAGACAATACCGTCGAGGGGAGATGGATTGTGCATCGAAGGGGGTGGGGTTGAAACCGAGACCGACCTGGAGCGCAGCAAATCACATCCGAACCCAATGGCGGAAAAAAACAATCTGGCGATGGAGTCAATGCCCATGCACACTATCGTCCTAAGGAGGAGTCACCTACCTTGGGCCTACAAAGACTTCTTCCAAGACAAAAACAAAGTGCAAACATCCGAGCCCAACACCAGATGGCGATCTATGCACAAGTATACGATCTACAGCTCATATGCCTCGAACATCTAGTTCAATGGAGAAATATTAACTGATCTTCAACTGCTACAGGTAAGGATTCTAGTAGAGCAATGGTACTGCTAGACTCTTAAAGCAGCAGTGTTATTCTTCTATTCTTCGAACCTGCTGCTGCCTCTCTCACGCCCCCATTACACTTCTTTTCCTGCTTTAAACAGGAGTATATTTAATAAGTCTGAAATTGTATACAATAAAGAAAATAGGTGTATGTGTATATATCTATATATCGGTGTGTGTACATATATATATATATATATATATATATATATATATATATACACATATATATATATGTATATATATATATATATATATACACATATATACACGCGCACACACACACACACACACACACACTTTATTTTTAGAAGAGAAATTTCTGTTTCCCAAACTACTCTGGAAACCTGCACATAGGTGGAGATTATTACTGAACGTCCTACGAAAACATAACTCTACCTAATGAATGCAACAATAGATCAGGCATTTTTATATGAATATATATTTTCTAACAGAAGTCGAAAAAAATTCAAAAAAGTACTGTAGTGGCTAACAGGACAGGGCATAGACATAAAACACATTGCATCTAATAGCTAAAATAATAGAAAGCTGAATTAAGCAAAATAATTGATTTTGAAAAAGAATTCTATAAAAACATTTTCCATGAATAAATAGATGAAAGTCAAAGCTCAGTATTTGGGATCCTAAATGAAAAATAGGATGAATTAACAGCACTGTGTGATATTGCGGCAATCTGCTGCCCTAAAATGAATTTATTTTGTCCACCCTAAGCGTGGAAGGGTATACTCAGATGTGAGTCCCTTGCTCATTGCACCATCAGGATTCAAGCAAGCCGGGCCGAAGACGGCTGTAATGCCAGAAACCGGTCCCCGGAAGCTTGTTTCCTTCCCAGTGTAAGATTTGGCTTTTGTAGTTTGGTTTGCCCTGTTCCCATCATGCACTGGGACAGGAACAGACTAATTTGCATACAGCCAGGTTCTGAAACTGGGATGGTGCAATGAGCTAAAAAACGGTGTTGGATCTAGCCCTGATCTCTTGACTGGGTGAGAGTACTCTGCTTAATTCAGAGACTCTGTCCATCACCACCCCTTGTTGTAAACTAAAATGAATTTATACATTTCTTCTTTGTGTAAACTGGCCCATACCTGGTTTCTGAACGTTGATATTTAAAAGGGATTTAGTTCAGTGAATTTTTTACTTTATACAGAACGATACATGGACTTGTGACATCCGGTCCAATGCACCTGCTGCTGCTGTGTCCCTCTGCTTGAGAAGCCCTGGGTGAAGAACATACCTGCTGGAAGGAGTGACTGCCGGGCGATCGCCTGCCGGACCCCCGGCACCCTGCCGGTGCTGGTCAGAAAGGGTGCCGGTCACTGGTTGTGGAAGATAAGGGGTGCTCCCGCTGTCTCTTCTAGCCAGAACCATCTGCCAAGAGAAAAGGAAAATGAGAATGAACTTGTGGCTGTCATCGGCAAATGTAAGCTCCACATCAACAATGGCACACCTAAACCAGCCCCTGGTGACACAAACCCAAGCAAGGACCACACATCAACTCACTCATGTCCTGAAGGGCAGCAGTGTAAAGTACAGGATCCCAGATTACATGGAAGCGTGTACTGTGGAACAAATAACCAAAATAAAGGCTCGCCATTCCATCAACTTGGGATCTAAAAGGTACAGAGGGCAGACCCTTCGCTCTAGGGTACGGATGTCATCCCCCTAAAGCTAGGCTGTGTGTCATAATAACATAATATAGATGCCATCGTCCAAGGAAGCAAGGCTCAGGTGGGAAATACAGGCCCTGAACTGGGGATCTGAGGGGTACAGGCATATGATACAGGCTTGCAAGCCCTGAACTGGGGATTTGAGGGGTGCAGGCATATGATACAGGCTTGCAAGCCCTGAACTGAGGCTGTGAGGGGTACAGGCATTAGATACAGGCTCCCGACTACTGAACTGAGGCTGTGAGGGGTACAGACATATGATACAGGCTCCCGACTCCTGAACTGAGGCTGTGAGGGGTACAGGCATATGATACAGGCTCCCGACTCCTGAACTGAGGCTGTGAGGGGTACAGGCATTAGATACAGGCTCCCGACTCCTGAACGGAGGCTGTGAGGGGTGCAGGCATATGATACAGGCTCCCGACTACTGTACTGAGGCTGTGAGGGGTACAGGCATATGATACAGGTTCCCGACTCCTGAACTGAGGCTGTGAGGGGTACAGGCATATGATACAGGCTCCCGACTCCTGAACTGAGGCTGTGAGGGGTACAGGCATTAGATACAGGCTCCCGACTCCTGAACGGAGGCTGTGAGGGGTGCAGGCATATGATACAGGCTCCCGACTACTGTACTGAGGCTGTGAGGGGTACAGGCATATGATACAGGTTCCCGACTCCTGAACTGAGGCTGTGAGGGGTACAGGCATATGATACAGGCTCCCGACTACTGAACTGAAGCTGTGAGGGGTACAGGCATATGATACAGGCCTCCACTCCTGAACTGAGGCAGTGAGGGGTACAGGCATATGATACAGGCTCCCGACTCCTTAACTGAGGCTGTGAGGGGTACAGGCATATGATAGAGGCCTCCAACTCTTGAACTGAGGCTGTGAGGGGTACAGACATATGATACAGTCTCCCGACTCCTGAACTGAGGCTGTGAGGGGTACAGGCATATGATACAGGCTCCCGACTCCTGAACTGAGGCTGTGAGGGGTACAGGCATATGATACAGGCTCCCGACTCCTGAACTGAGGCTGTGAGGGGTACAGGCATATGATACAGGCCTCCAACTCCTGAACTGAGGCAGTGAGGGGTACAGGCATATGATACAGGCTCCCGACTCCTTAACTGAGGCTGTGAGGGGTACAGGCATATGATACAGGCCTCCAACTCCTGCACGGAGGCTGTGAGGGGTACAGGCATATGATAGAGGCCTCCAACTCTTGAACTGAGCCTGTGAGGGGTACAGGCATACGATACAGGCCCCCAACTCTTGAACTGAGGCTGTGAGGGGTACAGACATATGATACAGGCTCCCGACTCCTTAACTGAGGCTGTGAGGGGTACAGGCATATGATACAGGCCTCCAACTCCTGAACGGAGGCTGTGAGGGGTACAGGCATATGATACACGCCTCCAACTCCTGAACTGAGGCTGTGAGGGGTACAGACATATGATACAGCCTCCCGACTCCTTAACTGAGGCTGTGAGGGGTACAGGCATATGATACAGGCCTCCAACTCCTGAACGGAGGCTGTGAGGGGTACAGGCATATGATACAGGCCTCCAACTCCTGAACGGAGGCTGTGAGGGGTACAGGCATATGATACACGCCTCCAACTCCTGAACTGAGGCTGTGAGGGGTACAGGCATATGATACAGGCTCCCGACTACTGAACTGAGGCTGTGAGGGGTACAGGCATATGATACAGGCTCCCGACTCCTGAACGGAGGCTGTGAGGGGTGCAGGCATATGATACAGGCTCCCGACTACTGAACTGAGGCTGTGAGGGGTACAGGCATATGATACAGGTTCCCGACTCCTGAACTGAGGCTGTGAGGGGTACAGGCATATGATACAGGCTCCCGACTCCTGAACTGAGGCTGTGAGGGGTACAGGCATATGATACAGGCTCCCGACTACTGAACTGAGGCTGTGAGGGGTACAGGCATATGATACAGGCCTCCAACTCCTGAACTGAGGCTGTGAGGGGTACAGGCATATGATAGAGGCTCCCGACTCCTGAACGGAGGCTGTGAGGGGTGCAGGCATATGATACAGGCTCCCGACTACTGAACTGAGGCTGTGAGGGGTACAGGCATATGATACAGGTTTCCGACTCCTGAACTGAGGCTGTGAGGGGTACAGGCATATGATACAGGCTCCCGACTCCTGAACTGAGGCTGTGAGGGGTACAGGCATATGATAGAGGCTCCCGACTCCTGAACTGAGGCTGTGAGGGGTACAGGTATATGATACAGGCTCCCGACTCCTGAACTGAGGCTGTGAGGGGTACAGGCATATGATACAGGCCTCCAACTCCTGAACGGAGGCTGTGAGGGGTACAGGCATATGATACACGCCTCCAACTCCTGAACTGAGGCTGTGAGGGGTACAGACATATGATACAGGCTCCCGACTCCTTAACTGAGGCTGTGAGGGGTACAGGCATATGATACAGGCCTCCAACTCCTGAACGGAGGCTGTGAGGGGTACAGGCATATGATACACGCCTCCAACAACTGAACTGAGGCTGTGAGGGGTACAGGCATATGATACACGCCTCCAACTCCTGAACTGAGGCTGTGAGGGGTACAGGCATATGATACAGGCTCCCGACTACTGAACTGAGGCTGTGAGGGGTACAGGCATATGATACAGGCCCCCGACTCCTGAACGGAGGCTGTGAGGGGTGCAGGCATATGATACAAGCTCCCGACTACTGAACTGAGGCTGTGAGGGGTACAGGCATATGATACAGGTTCCCGACTCCTGAACTGAGGCTGTGAGGGGTACAGGCATATGATACAGGCTCCCGACTCCTTAACTGAGGCTGTGAGGGGTACAGGCATATGATAGAGGCCTCCAACTCTTGAACTGAGGCTGTGAGGGGTACAGACATATGATACAGTCTCCCGACTCCTGAACTGAGGCTGTGAGGGGTACAGGCATATGATACAGGCTCCCGACTCCTGAACTGAGGCTGTGAGGGGTACAGGCATATGATACAGGCTCCCGACTCCTGAACTGAGGCTGTGAGGGGTACAGGCATATGATACAGGCCTCCAACTCCTGAACTGAGGCAGTGAGGGGTACAGGCATATGATACAGGCTCCCGACTCCTTAACTGAGGCTGTGAGGGGTACAGGCATATGATACAGGCCTCCAACTCCTGCACGGAGGCTGTGAGGGGTACAGGCATATGATAGAGGCCTCCAACTCTTGAACTGAGCCTGTGAGGGGTACAGGCATACGATACAGGCCCCCAACTCTTGAACTGAGGCTGTGAGGGGTACAGACATATGATACAGGCTCCCGACTCCTTAACTGAGGCTGTGAGGGGTACAGGCATATGATACAGGCCTCCAACTCCTGAACGGAGGCTGTGAGGGGTACAGGCATATGATACACGCCTCCAACTCCTGAACTGAGGCTGTGAGGGGTACAGACATATGATACAGCCTCCCGACTCCTTAACTGAGGCTGTGAGGGGTACAGGCATATGATACAGGCCTCCAACTCCTGAACGGAGGCTGTGAGGGGTACAGGCATATGATACAGGCCTCCAACTCCTGAACGGAGGCTGTGAGGGGTACAGGCATATGATACACGCCTCCAACTCCTGAACTGAGGCTGTGAGGGGTACAGGCATATGATACAGGCTCCCGACTACTGAACTGAGGCTGTGAGGGGTACAGGCATATGATACAGGCTCCCGACTCCTGAACGGAGGCTGTGAGGGGTGCAGGCATATGATACAGGCTCCCGACTACTGAACTGAGGCTGTGAGGGGTACAGGCATATGATACAGGTTCCCGACTCCTGAACTGAGGCTGTGAGGGGTACAGGCATATGATACAGGCTCCCGACTCCTGAACTGAGGCTGTGAGGGGTACAGGCATATGATACAGGCTCCCGACTACTGAACTGAGGCTGTGAGGGGTACAGGCATATGATACAGGCCTCCAACTCCTGAACTGAGGCTGTGAGGGGTACAGGCATATGATAGAGGCTCCCGACTCCTGAACGGAGGCTGTGAGGGGTGCAGGCATATGATACAGGCTCCCGACTACTGAACTGAGGCTGTGAGGGGTACAGGCATATGATACAGGTTCCCGACTCCTGAACTGAGGCTGTGAGGGGTACAGGCATATGATACAGGCTCCCGACTCCTGAACTGAGGCTGTGAGGGGTACAGGCATATGATAGAGGCTCCCGACTCCTGAACTGAGGCTGTGAGGGGTACAGGTATATGATACAGGCTCCCGACTCCTGAACTGAGGCTGTGAGGGGTACAGGCATATGATACAGGCCTCCAACTCCTGAACGGAGGCTGTGAGGGGTACAGGCATATGATACACGCCTCCAACTCCTGAACTGAGGCTGTGAGGGGTACAGACATATGATACAGGCTCCCGACTCCTTAACTGAGGCTGTGAGGGGTACAGGCATATGATACAGGCCTCCAACTCCTGAACGGAGGTTGTGAGGGGTACAGGCATATGATACACGCCTCCAACAACTGAACTGAGGCTGTGAGGGGTACAGGCATATGATACACGCCTCCAACTCCTGAACTGAGGCTGTGAGGGGTACAGGCATATGATACAGGCTCCCGACTACTGAACTGAGGCTGTGAGGGGTACAGGCATATGATACAGGCCCCCGACTCCTGAACGGAGGCTGTGAGGGGTGCAGGCATATGATACAAGCTCCCGACTACTGAACTGAGGCTGTGAGGGGTACAGGCATATGATACAGGTTCCCGACTCCTGAACTGAGGCTGTGAGGGGTACAGGCATATGATACAGGCTCCCGACTCCTGAACTGAGGCTGTGAGGGGTACAGGCATATGATACAGGCTCCCGACTCCTGAACTGAGGCTGTGAGGGGTACAGGCATATGATACAGGCCTCCAACTCCTGACCTGAGGCTGTGAGGGGTACAGGCATATGATAGAGATTCCCGACTCCTGAACGGAGGCTGTGAGGGGTGCAGGCATATGATACAGGCTCCCGACTACTGAACTGAGGCTGTGAGGGGTACAGGCATATGATACAGGTTCCCGACTCCTGAACTGAGGCTGTGAGGGGTACAGGCATATGATACAGGCTCCCGACTCCTGAACTGATGCTGTGAGGGGTACAGGCATACGATACAGGCTCCCGGCTCCTGAACTGAGGCTGTGAGGGGTACAGGCATATGATACAGGCCTCCAACTCCTGAACGGAGGCTGTGAGGGGTACAGGCATGTGATACACGCCTCCAACTCCTGAACTGAGGCTGTGAGGGGTACAGGCATATGATACAGGCTCCCGACTACTGAACTGAGGCTGTGAGGGGTACAGGCATATGATACAGGCTCCCGACTCCTGAACGGAGGCTGTGAGGGGTGCAGGCATATGATACAGGCTCCCGACTACTGAACTGAGGCTGTGAGGGGTACAGGCATATGATACAGGTTCCCGACTCCTGAACTGAGGCTGTGAGGGGTACAGGCATATGATACAGGCTCCCGACTCCTGAACCGAGGCTGTGAGGGGTACAGGCATATGATACAGGCTCCCGACTCCTGAACTGAGGCTGTGAGGGGTACAGGCATATGATACAGGCCTCCAACTCCTGAACTGAGGCTGTGAGGGGTACAGGCATATGATAGAGGCTCCCGACTCCTGAACGGAGGCTGTGAGGGGTGCAGGCATATGATACAGGCTCCCGACTCCTGAACTGAGGCTGTGAGGGGTACAGGCATATGATACAGGCTCCCGACTCCTGAACTGAGGCTGTGAGGGGTACAGGCATATGAAACAGGCCTCCAACTCCTGAACGGAGGCTGTGAGGGGTACAGGCATATGATACACGCCTCCAACTCCTGAACTGAGGCTGTGAGGGGTACAGGCATATGATACAGGCACCCGACTACTGAACTGAGGCTGTGAGGGGTACAGGCATATGATACAGGCTCCCGACTCCTGAACGGAGGCTGTGAGGGGTGCAGGCATATGATACAGGCTCCCGACTACTGAACTGAGGCTGTGAGGGGTACAGGCATATGATACAGGTTCCCGACTCCTGAACTGAGGCTGTGAGGGGTACAGGCATATGATACAGGCTCCCGACTCCTGAACGGAGGCTGTGAGGGGTACAGGCATATGATAGAGGCTCCCGACTCCTGAACGGAGGCTGTGAGGGGTGCAGGCATATGATACAGGCTCCCGACTCCTGAACTGAGGCTGTGAGGGGTACAGGCATATGATACAGGCCTCCAACTCCTGAACGAAGGCTGTGAGGGGTACAGGCATATGATACACGCCTCCAACTCCTGAACTGAGGCTGTGAGGGGTACAGACATATGATACAGCCTCCCGACTCCTTAACTGAGGCTGTGAGGGGTACAGGCATATGATACAGGCCTCCAACTCCTGAACGGAGGCTGTGAGGGGTACAGGCATATGATACAGGCCTCCAACTCCTGAACGGAGGCTGTGAGGGGTACAGGCATATGATACACGCCTCCAACTCCTGAACTGAGGCTGTGAGGGGTACAGGCATATGATACAGGCTCCCGACTACTGAACTGAGGCTGTGAGGGGTACAGGCATATGAGACAGGCTCCCGACTCCTGAACGGAGGCTGTGAGGGGTGCAGGCATATGATACAGGTTCCCGACTACTGAACTGAGGCTGTGAGGGGTACAGGCATATGATACAGGTTCCCGACTCCTGAACTGAGGCTGTGAGGGGTACAGGCATATGATACAGGCTCCCGACTCCTGAACAGAGGCTGTGAGGGGTACAGGCATATGATACAGGCTCCCGACTACTGAACTGAGGCTGTGAGGGGTACAGGCATATGATACAGGCCTCCAACTCCTGAACTGAGGCTGTGAGGGGTACAGGCATATGATAGAGGCTCCCGACTCCTGAACGGAGGCTGTGAGGGGTGCAGGCATATGATACAGGCTCCCGACTACTGAACTGAGGCTGTGAGGGGTACAGGCATATGATACAGGTTCCCGACTCCTGAACTGAGGCTGTGAGGGGTACAGGCATATGATACAGGCTCCCGACTCCTGAACTGAGGCTGTGAGGGGTACAGGCATATGATAGAGGCTCCCGACTCCTGAACTGAGGCTGTGAGGGGTACAGGCATATGATACAGGCTCCCGACTCCTGAACTGAGGCTGTGAGGGGTACAGGCATATGATACAGGCCTCCAACTCCTGAACGGAGGCTGTGAGGGGTACAGGCATATGATACACGCCTCCAACTCCTGAACTGAGGCTGTGAGGGGTACAGACATATGATACAGGCTCCCGACTCCTTAACTGAGGCTGTGAGGGGTACAGGCATATGATACAGGCTCCCGACTACTGAACTGAGGCTGTGAGGGGTACAGGCATATGATACAGGCTCCCGGCTCCTGAACTGAGGCTGGGAGGGGTACAGGCATATGATACACGCCTCCAACTCCTGAACTGAGGCTGTGAGGGGTACAGGCATATGATACAGGCTCCCGACTACTGAACTGAGGCTGTGAGGGGTACAGGCATATGATACAGGCTCCCGACTCCTGAACGGAGGCTGTGAGGGGTGCAGGCATATGATACAGGCTCCCGACTACTGAACTGAGGCTGTGAGGGGTACAGGCATATGATACAGGTTCCCGACTCCTGAACTGAGGCTGTGAGGGGTACAGGCATATGATACAGGCTCCCGACTCCTGAACTGAGGCTGTGAGGGGTACAGGCATATGATACAGGCTCCCGACTCCTGAACTGAGGCTGTGAGGGGTACAGGCATATGATACAGGCCTCCAACTCCTGAACTGAGGCTGTGAGGGGTACAGGCATATGATAGAGGCTCCCGACTCCTGAACGGAGGCTGTGAGGGGTGCAGGCATATGATACAGGCTCCCGACTCCTGAACTGAGGCTGTGAGGGGTGCAGGCATATGATACAGGCTCCCGACTCCTGAACTGAGGCTGTGAGGGGTACAGGGATATGATACAGGCTCCCGACTCCTTAACTGAGGCTGTGAGGGGTACAGGCATATGATACAGGCCTCCAACTCCTGAACGAAGGCTGTGAGGGGTACAGGCATATGATACACGCCTCCAACTCCTGAAATGAGGCTGTGAGGGGTACAGACATATGATACAGCCTCCCGACTCCTTAACTGAGGCTGTGAGGGGTACAGGCATATGATACAGGCCTCCAACTCCTGAACGGAGGCTGTGAGGGGTACAGGCATATGATACACGCCTCCAACTCCTGAACTGAGGCTGTGAGGGGTACAGGCATATGATACAGGCTCCCGACTACTGAACTGAGGCTGTGAGGGGTACAGGCATATGAGACAGGCTCCCGACTCCTGAACGGAGGCTGTGAGGGGTGCAGGCATATGATACAGGCTCCCGACTACTGAACTGAGGCTGTGAGGGGTACAGGCATATGATACAGGTTCCTGACTCCTGAACTGAGGCTGTGAGGGGTACAGGCATATGATACAGGCTCCCGACTCCTGAACTGAGGCTGTGAGGGGTACAGGCATATGATACAGGCTCCCGACTACTGAACTGAGGCTGTGAGGGGTACAGGCATATGATACAGGCCTCCAACTCCTGAACTGAGGCTGTGAGGGGTACAGGCATATGATAGAGGCTCCCGACTCCTGAACGGAGGCTGTGAGGGGTGCAGGCATATGATACAGGCTCCCGACTACTGAACTGAGGCTGTGAGGGGTACAGGCATATGATACAGGCTCCCGACTCCTGAACTGAGGCTGTGAGGGGTACAGGCATATGATAGAGGCTCCCGACTCCTGAACTGAGGCTGTGAGGGGTACAGGCATATGATACAGGCTCCCGACTCCTGAACTGAGGCTGTGAGGGGTACAGGCATATGATACAGGCCTCCAACTCCTGAACGGAGGCTGTGAGGGGTACAGGCATATGATACACGCCTCCAACTCCTGAACTGAGGCTGTGAGGGGTACAGACATATGATACAGGCTCCCGACTCCTTAACTGAGGCTGTGAGGGGTACAGGCATATGATACAGGCTCCCGACTACTGAACTGAGGCTGTGAGGGGTACAGGCATATGATACAGGCTCCCGGCTCCTGAACTGAGGCTGTGAGGGGTACAGGCATATGATACACGCCTCCAACTCCTGAACTGAGGCTGTGAGGGGTACAGGCATATGATACAGGCTCCCGACTACTGAACTGAGGCTGTGAGGGGTACAGGCATATGATACAGGCTCCCGACTCCTGAACGGAGGCTGTGAGGGGTGCAGGCATATGATACAGGCTCCCGACTACTGAACTGAGGCTGTGAGGGGTACAGGCATATGATACAGGTTCCCGACTCCTGAACTGAGGCTGTGAGGGGTACAGGCATATGATACAGGCTCCCGACTCCTGAACTGAGGCTGTGAGGGGTACAGGCATATGATACAGGCTCCCGACTCCTAAACTGAGGCTGTGAGGGGTACAGGCATATGATACAGGCCTCCAACTCCTGAACTGAGGCTGTGAGGGGTACAGGCATATGATAGAGGCTCCCGACTCCTGAACGGAGGCTGTGAGGGGTGCAGGCATATGATACAGGCTCCCGACTCCTGAACTGAGGCTGTGAGGGGTAAGGCATATGAAACAGGCCTCCAACTCCTGAACGGAGGCTGTGAGGGGTACAGGCATATGATACACGCCTCCAACTCCTGAACTGAGGCTGTGAGGGGTACAGGCATATGATACAGGCACCCGACTACTGAACTGAGGCTGTGAGGGGTACAGGCATATGATACAGGCTCCCGACTCCTGAACGGAGGCTGTGAGGGGTGCAGGCATATGATACAGGCTCCCGACTACTGAACTGAGGCTGTGAGGGGTACAGGCATATGATACAGGTTCCCGACTCCTGAACTGAGGCTGTGAGGGGTACAGGCATATGATACAGGCTCCCGACTCCTGAACGGAGGCTGTGAGGGGTACAGGCATATGATACAGGCTCCCGACTACTGAACGGAGGCTGTGAGGGGTACAGGCATATGATACAGGTTCCCGACTCCTGAACTGAGGCTGTGAGGGGTACAGACATATGATACAGGCTCCCGACTCCTTAACTGAGGCTGTGAGGGGTACAGGCATATGATACAGGCCTCCAACTCCTGAACGGAGGCTGTGAGGGGTACAGGCATATGATACACGCCTTCAACTCCTGAACTGAGGCTGTGAGGGGTACAGGCATATGATACAGGCTCCCGACTACTGAACTGAGGCTGTGAGGGGTACAGGCATATGATATCAATCAATCAAGGCATTTATATAGCGCACTACTCATGCAGAGGGTCTCAAGGCGCTGGGGGAGGGGGGTCCGCTACTGCTCGAACAGCCAGGTCTTGAGTTACTTCCTGAAGGCGAGGTGGTCCTGGGTCAGGCGGAGGTGGGTCAGGAGGGAGTTCCATGTCTTGGCGGCGAGGTAGGAGAAGGACCGTCCCCCTGTGGTGGCTCTTCGGATACGGGGGACGGCGGCGAGGGCGTGGCCGGTCGATCGAAGCTGGCGTTTGGGAGCGTAGAAGTTGAGGAGGCTGTTGAGGTATCCTGGGCCTTGGTTGTGTAGGGCTTTGTGTGCGTGGGTGAGGAGTCGGAAGGTGATTCTCTTGTTGACCGGGAGCCAGTGCAGGTCTCTCAGGTGTCCGGAGATGTGGCTGCGGCGGGGGATGTCCAGGATGAGACGTGCAGGCTCCCGACTCCTGAACGGAGGCTGTGAGGGGCACAGGCATATGATACAGGTTCCCGACTCCTGAACTGAGGCTGTGAGGGGTACAGGCATATGATACAGGCTCCCGACTCCTGAACGGAGGCTGTGAGGGGTACAGGCATATGATACAGGCTCCCGACTACTGAACTGAGGCTGTGAGGGGTACAGGCATATGATACAGGTTCCCGACTCCTGAACTGAGGCTGTGAGGGGTACAGGCATATGGTACAGGCCCCCACCTCCTGAACTGGGGCTGTGGGGGGTCAATTCATCTGGTGCGGGGTCCTATACCCTGAAAAGGAGCTCTGAAAGATACAAGTATATGAATCAGGCTGCCATCTTCTGAAGTGAGACGCTGAAGATACCTAAATCTGAAACCTTTTCTCATCCCTTGAAATGGGGCTCTGACAGGTATAGACATAGGATACAAGCTCTCATCTCATTGAGGTGGGCTTTGAGCTCTATAGACTTTGAGAGAGAGAGACAACCATTCCATTAATCAAGGCTCTACAATGTAGAGATAGGATTCTGTCAGGACCGGAGGCTCAGATTATGCTTTTTTTTCTCTGCTTTTATTAACATACAAATTTCATAGCAGCCAGAAAAGCTACGTTATCCTTTTTTCTGAATGTCACGTACAACATAAATCAATCCATGAATAAACATGAACGAAACTGCAGCTCCCATAACTCCAATGGAAGTTAACACAATAAGTCCTTTTTCCAGTGTCCATAACCAGCACATAGTCCTTCCATTTTGACTGTCCCTCCTCTTTCTTCGCTGCTTCGCAGCCAGTTAAGTCACACTTTTTGGTTTTTGTGTATGACTATTGTGTATTGCTGTTTTTCGGAGTCTATTTATGCCTTCTCCGTGGGGTGTTTCAGCCTAAAGACTTCGCCTGGGGACTGTTATTGTTATTATTGGCTTTGCATAATCTTTGCTTGTTTGCAGATTCCCTGCTGGCCCGGGAGCGTTCGCGCGGCTGGCGCCATCTTGACTGCAGTGCTTTGAAGGCCCGCTAGGGAGTCTCGCCTGTCTTGTTGCCTCCACGGCTGGCGCCATCTTGACTGCGGTGCTTTGAAGGCCCGCTAGGGGGTCTCGCCTGTCTTGTTGCCTCCGCGTATGGCGCCATCTTGACTGCGGTGCTTTGAAGGCCCGCTAGGGAGTCTCGCCTGTCTTGTTGCCTCCGCGGCGCGGTCTCCTCAGAAGAGGAACCGCGCTGCATGAGTCGTATCTAGGCGAGCCATGTCCCCCACTGTCCTCAACGTTTACGTCCAGCTGGGTCTGTATCCCCTTGCGTACCTCATTGAAAGACGCCTGGCAGGTGTCCGTATTGTGGCATTGTTCCGGAGTGACACCTTCGGGTGAAATTAATTGCACTATCGTTGGTCTGTGTCTGGCACGCAGGGAGGCAGCATAGCCCTGTCCGTTTCCTCTGAGGGCTGGTGCGCGCGAAATGCAGGTGCAGCCTTATTTGCGGCCCTTGGGGCTGCGTGGTGATTTTTGCAGTCCCCCGGTCTGACTTTTATTATTCTGGGGTTTCCCAGCTCCAAATCCAGCCTTCCTTGCAGAGTTGTACTGTTTGCCATTATAGCCCAGTATTATCCTGTTTACCCTATTACAGCCATTGTAATTGAGTTTTTCTTGTGAGATGGAGCACAATGATGTGTATGGGGAGGAGGTGGTCCAGGAGTACCTTTCAAGCGATGATGAGTTTTTTGAGGCAGTGGACTCCTCCATTTATAGGGTAGTGCTGCACGAAGTGGTTGTGCCCATGGAACAACGCCTGTCCGACAGGATTGTTCGGGAGTGCGCAAAATTAGCGCAGGTCAGCGTTGAGCCTCCTGCTCCTACTGTTGATCCTGCATCTGGGGAGGGCCCTCCACCTCTCAAAAAGAGTTGTCCTGAGGAAAAACAGTGTACTGGAGGGGTGGATAAGGACACGCTTGCGCACCTCAAAAGCTCCTTCCTTGCTAAAGTAGCAACTTCCTCCCATGCGCCCCACCCGTAGCGGAGCCCTTAGGGACTCCGGACCCAGCCTCTCCGGATCCTGATGAGGATTCGCAGAGGGATTCGGATGATGAGGCGGGTCCCTCATGCCCTTGGCGCCCAGCTGTTCCACCCTCCTCAACTACGGAGGATGACTCGGACATGTTAGACCCGGATGAGATTATTCATCCCCGGTCTGCAGATTGGTCACCCGGTGACAAGGTGGCCAAATTTGTTGCTGGTCGCCTCCGCAAGCCCCTGGAGAAAGAGGCTCAGGGTTGCTTAAGGGCGGAGTGCCCGAGGCCCACTCTGGAGGGGAAGGTTGCCTTCACACCAGATTTAGACTCCAAGATGGCCACTATCGAGGCACAATATATGAAGGATCCTCGCAAGGGCATTGATCGGTCTTAGAGTTCCTACCAAGGAAAACTTTTGGATGATATTGGTCCAATTACCAAGATTTTGGATATGGCAGAAGAGGCTAAGGTGTCAGGTTCCCCTTTATCCCCAGACGTGCTCCCCAACTGGGCTCAGCGGGCTATAATTTTCAGGGGCAACACAAACTGGGCCCTGTCAACTGAGTGTCGTCGCTCCCTGTTGATTAAGCTAGACCCCAAACTCGGGGATTTGGCCTCCTCGGAGGCGGGGGCTATTGCGCAGGGGGGGCTCTTCGGAGACCCTTTTGTAAAAGAGCTGGGTACATTTGTGGCTACATTTATCTTGTTGGATAAGGCCCCGTCCAATATAAAAAGGGTCTTCCACTCCCAGGTTTTTAACGGGGCGGTTGAGGCAGGGGCCGCACGGCCGACCGTGGTTTCCAACAAAATCCCAAAAGGGGAAAAGGCTCCCCTGGTGGACAGTACAATACCAGCGCCAACTACAATAACTTTTACCCCACAATAGGCCAGTGGTTCAAGGACCGCGGAGGATTCAAAAACAACACCGGAGGCAGTAATTCCAGCGGTAAGTGTACTACCAGCGGCACAGGTCTGTATCGGGGGTCGGTTAGCAGCCTTCTGGGACGCTTGGGCAGGTAATACAGCAGCAGACGCTTGGGTCTTGCAAACCATCCAAGGTTTTCATATCTAGTTTTACGAGCACCCTCAGCAGCAGAATTTTCCTCGCCCCATTGCCTTCTCAGCTTTCAATGCACAGCTGGTCGACAAAGAGGTCTCTGCTCTGCTTCGCAAGGGGGCCATTTGCCGGTCAGCTCTGCATCCCAATGGGTTTCTTAGCAACATCTTCTTAGTGGAGAAACCCGATGGGGGGCGTCCCCCGGTTATCAACGTCAAGGAATTCAACAGGTGGTTGATCTACCGGCATTTCAAGATGGAGGGGATTCATCTCCTCCGGGACGTTCTGCTCCCGTCCGATTGGATGGTGAGACTGTACATCAAGGACGCTTATTTGGTGATCCCCCGCATTGTCGGTTTCTGCAGTCTGCTGGAGGGATCTGGTTTACGAGTTCACCGCCCTTCCATCTGCACCATGGTACTTCTCAAAGGTGCTCCAACCGGCGGTGGAATTTCTCAGAGCCCAGTGCATACGCATGATTGTTTACCTGGACGACATTCTTCTCATGGCACAGTGTCCCAGGAAGTTATCCAATCAGCTCCAGCAAACACTGTCTCTTTTGCAGGGGCTGGGATTCGTTATCAATGAAGACAAGTTGGTCCTCAGCCCATCTCAGAGTGTAGTGTTCCTCGGGTTTGTCGTGGATTCCGTACACTCCTTGAGTCTGCAGTCTCAGAAGATGGCCAAAATGTGTCATGAGCTAAGACAGAACATCTCCAAAACTCATACTTCTCTCCGGCAAATTGCCCGGGTGGACGGTCTACTGTCCTCTTCCATCCAGGAAATTTTCCCGGGTTCCCTGCACTATCGTGCTCTTCAGCGACTAAAAGCTTACCATCTAAGGAGAGGTTTGTCGTACGATCAGTCAGCCCCTCTCTCTGTGGAAGTAAAGGAAGAAATGACGTGGTGGCTCATTCACATGGAGGCGTGGAGTGGCCGAGCGATTTTCGGGTCAGTTCCGGACCTGGTCTTAGAGTCCGACGCCAGCAGGTAGGGTTGGGGCGCCCGCTGTGGAGATTTCTCCACCGGAGGCGCTTGGTCATTAGAAGAGCAGACCCTGCACATCAATTGTCTAGAGCTCCTAGCGGGTTCATTCGCAGTTCGATGTTGGACCAGGGACAGAGTGCGGTTGTGTGTCCTGGTAAAGATGGACAATGTTTCCGTGGTCCGGTACGTCAACCATCTGGGAGGTCCTCGCTCTCGAGCCGTGGCGAACCAGGCAAAGGATTTTTGTGGTTTTTGGCTCATCACATCTCGTTTATGGCAGAATACCACCTGGGCCAGGACAATCAGATTGCAGATTGGCACTTAAGACATCTCCAAGATTCCAGCCGGAGGAAGCTGGACCCTCAGGTCTTCCGGTGGTTAGACAACCAGTAGGGGCCTTTTTCGGTGGACCTCTTCGCGTCGCATCTGGTTCACCAGGTCCCGCGATTTTTCAGCTGGAGGCCGGATCCAATGGCTATTGCCACGGATGCGTTTTTACAGGATTGGAGTCAGGAGAGGGGTTACACATTCCCCCCATTCACGATGATTGTAAGGACGGTGGCCCAATTGTGCCGTCAAAGATCAGAGGTGGTGGTGGTAACGCCGTGTTAGAAGTCTCAAGTTTGGTTTCCGGTTCTTCTGGAACTTTCTTGGGATTCTCCAATCCTACTCCCCCTGTTACCTCATCTCCTTCTGAATCCGGACGGGGAGCGTTATCATCTGGTCACCAAGGGATCTCTCCACCTCATGGCGTGGCGACTTACAGGCAGCAGTGGTCGCTCCCCGGCCTTTGAGACCGACTGAAGCTCTCCTGTCAAAGGCATGGGCTGACAGCACCACATAGCGCTACTGGTTCGCCTGGACAAGGTGGGTTCGTCGGTGTCTTCAAAGGGATTTGGATCCCGTGGTCGCAGGTGTTGTTCCAATTTAGAATTTTCTTCAGGAGTTTGCGACAGACGGCCTGGGGTACCATTCAATCAATGTGGTGAGGTTGGCGATTTCACCAGGGCACTGCCCGGTGGAGAGATCCTTTAATCTGTGGGCTCCTGCAGGGTATACGTCTGTCGTTGGCCTCGGAACCACACTACTTAGTCCTATCACACCTGAATTTGGTTTTGAAGCTCTTTCTGTCTTGGCAACCAAATAAATACCTTTCTTTGAAAGAAATCTTGTCCAAGCTGGCTATGCTTTTATGTTTAATCTCCTGTAGTAGAGTTTCTGATGTTCGTGTGTCAGCTAGAGAATTTCCCCCAGACGGGGTAGTGTTCATGGTGCGATGTCGCACTAAGTCCTTACTCGGACTGTCTCATATCCGGATTTTCCCGATGTTCCAAAATTATGTGTTGTGAACGGTCTTAAAGCATATGAGGAAATAACTCAGGAATTCGGCCCTCTGGAAAACCGTACAGAGCTGTCTCCTCCCCCACTATAGCCAGGTCATGCAGGAAGTGGGCATTGCCACAAAGTAGTTTGGGGCTCACTCGACCAGGGGTGCAATGGCTTCTAAAGCTTTTTCCCTGGGGGCCGGTCTAGAGGTCTTAATGCGTGCTGCGATTGGTCCTCGGATTCCACCTTCAAGAGATTTTACTTCAAACCGCTGTTGGAGGTCGCCCATTTGGTGGTAAGTAAGCTTTAAACTAGCATAACCTGAGCCTCTGGTCCTGACATAGAATCGAAATTTGCCTAGCATTGTAACGGTAAGTTTCAATTCTTTTAAGGAGGCGAGGATTATCCCACCCAGAGCACGGTCTCGTGTGAACCCACCTGTATTTTCCTAAGTAACAGCTTTTGGTCATTGATGCCAATGTTGTGGGTTATTAAGATTGATATTGTTGTTTTTATCGCTGGCAATTATTAAGAATTGATTGGCTGTTTGGAATAGGGTTTTTTATTCTTGGAAACCCTTATTCTGTCTCTGCTCTTTTTTAGGGTACGACGGTTCGAAAGAGGACCAGTGAGGTTGTGGCATCACTCGCGCGGAGAAAGAGGTGGGACAGTCAAAATGGCAGGACTATGTGCTGGTTATGGACACTGTAAAAGGACTTATTGTGGAACCTTCCTTGGTGTTATGGGAGTTGCAGTTTTGTTCATGTGTATTCATGGATTGATTCATTTTTTTGTGACAATTCAGAACAAGCATTAAAAATGCAATAGGTCTCACCTTTCATTAAGTTAAAGCCATTTGCTTTGCAATACAATACCATTAGCGAAGCAAATCCATGGCGAGACCAAGTGCCTTTTCAATGCTTGTTATACTTACCATTAGGCCGAAAACCAAGTTATTAACTCTGCAGCAGTACCACCATTTACAGCCTTTGATGTAACTTCAAAGACGGCATTATAGTTACTTCATAGTCTCGTTTCAAAACGGAAGCATTTTCAATATGCTATAATGTAACAAAGTCATGGTTGTTACTTATTTATGTAATGCAACTAACAAACATTGACAAAACCAAAAGTACTAGCTTGTTGTAGGTGTAATGTTACTTGCTGTATTATATATCTGGATGTAATGACAGAAGCAGCAAATACCAGTCAGGTGGCACACTAAACTAAGAACAAACTTTCAGTTTACATGTTTTAAGTCACGCTCGAAATTACAACGGCCACACCCCTTTGAGGGACGCCCCCAATTTTTTTGATCCCACTTAAAACCCTGGCTGCAGCTATACCAGTGACCAGTCAGTGAACGCCGCCACGTGTGGCAACTGGTGTCACACCAAGTAAATATTAATCTACAGATGGACATGGGGATCTCAAGCTATTAACACAGTGCTTCTCTACGGCACGTGCCATCACATGGGGCTGCAGAGACCGCCACGAAGGGCAATGTTTCTTGGCCTTGTATCACTCATTCCCTTTGTAACATGTCAGCTCGCCAAGCACTAAACTCTTTGAAGAATGGCTGCGCAGCACTACAAAATGCGACCTTCCAGAGGGGGTGCACACTTCAGCCCCATCATTCATCCATCACTGTGACCTTCACACAGAACGACTTAGCAGGTACAATAACCCGCTGAGCTATATTTGAACCGCACCCATAAACTTTCTGGTACATACACTTATGCAGCAGGTGCATTAACCCAGAGTGTCCTTACCGCCTTGAAATGATGCCTAATTACCCAGTCTCTGGCACTGGCCAAATTCACGGAGTTGGGAGCCCAGCTCGACAGCCTTGAAGCTGTATAGAAACAGCACATGCTCATCGCAGGGGCTACACCACCATCGTTCTTACTAGCCACGTTCAGAAACACTCCGCCCACACCTTCACGTGCCAGGAAAATACCAACGGAACACTGGGAGTTGTGGTCTTGGAGGAAATGGGGAAGAGGTTGAATGGCGGGAGGCGATCACAATAACATCATGTGTATAGAAGGTCAGTCAATCCGCCCCCTGTGGCGATGTGTTTCTGCCACACATTTCTGGTTAACTCCTTACACACTAGATCAGTGGGTTAATGCACTGATCGGTGTACATTATTGGTAAATTACAAACTGAACAAGTTAACTTGGGGGTTAGTGCACTTGTTGCAGGTATTTGTGAGCAAGTTAACCGTCGCATACTGGCAAGTTATAGAAGGGGGTGGGGCGGTGTCATGCAACCGACAAATAAGCGAGCGAATAGGGAGGGGGAGTTGGTAAGGTGCAGTTATGTGTGTGCCCGTTCAACTTCAGAAGTTAGTATAGGGGTTAAACCACCGCTGCAGAATAGTTGTGTAAGAAGCACAGAAAAAGAGAAGATTTGTTTTAAACCGAAGAGAAACCAACGATTTCTCAGAACCACAATGATGTCTCTTTTCCTCATTTTGTTCTCTCCTAAACTACACTGTGTTTAGATGAAGGTTGAATGACTGCCTACAAGTACAAAAAAAAATTGTTCCTGGAAGGAGCCTGGATATCCATCCTTCGCGTCGAGACTCGTTCCCTTCCAGGAACACCCTCGGGATGGAAGTGCACAAAACCAGGCAAGTACATTATGTCGCAAGACTTCAGTTATGCAAGGTTCAGAGGAACGGGACTTACATCATATAGCGTATAGATAAAGAGACAAACACAGCATTCATTACAAAATGGCACTACATCGACTGGATAATGTGCACTGAAAGCAAATAGTTGTTTGCGCAGAATACAAGGACACAGGACTGGCAGCGCGGTAAAGTTTAACTAATAGAAATGTCTTGAAGGGATTCTTAAAAAAGGCACACACCTATCAGAATAAATGACAATTTGTTTATAAATATGTATATCTCCAGGCCGAGGCGGTGAAAGAGTTGGCCTGGGGCGACTGTCTGAAAATGGGTCCATTGAGGCCAACGTTGAGTAGGAGTCCGGTGCAGACACCCAGTGATCCCGCGGGGGTCGCTGCATCGCCTTCATTGACCTGAACTGCCCGATTCCACCTAGTGGCTTTTTTTCCTAAAGTTTTACAGTGGTTTTAATGTGACCGTTTTATAATTACTTCTTTTCTGGTAAGGCTTTTGTGCTGGCAGGAACCTACCTGCCTGTACCATTTTGAAGTGTGAGTGTGAGGGGGTGTAGGGGGGAGCTGTGTGCGCACGTGTTGTACAGAGAACATGTCTTGCTCTCTTGCAAATTGCTCTAGTGCCTTTGGACCAAGTCTGTGCTACAGAATACTGTAAAAGTGATGCGTCTGCGCGTGTTATACAGAGAAGTTGGAGAACACTTCTTGCCCCAACGCCATTGCAAATAATAAAAAAATATAAAGTACACGCCCCTGAAGCGCAAGAGCATAAGTGCCCAGGGAACCTTTCAGCACTTCTGGCTGCGTCCAGTGTCCGCTGAAATGCCACTGCAGTGTTGATATAGGAGCTCGCCCTGGAGGACGTGAAGCCTTTCGTGGCTGTTCACATGTTGGCCTTGAAGTTTGCACTGTGCTATGTAAACAGAGCCTCGGCCTCAAGATCAAAGCAAACAGGGAAAATAAAGACTTCTCTACTAGGCACGCAACATGGCTGGGACCAGGGCTTTAACTGAGATTAAACAAGCTCGGTATCGCAAAGGCAGCCGCGTGTTTATTTTCGCATCGCGCTTTCACTTTACGTGAAAGCGCGATGTGAAAATAAACACGCGGCTGACTTTACCAAAGCCGAATGTGAAGAAAAAAGTGCGTAGGGGCTAATGGAGAGAGCATCACGCTGCTAGTAAACGATCCAATCCCAGGAGGCGGGGTCAAAAGGAGACAAGGCGGCAACAAGGAGGGACTAAGAAGCCTCCTTTACAATCAGAAGCCTGCGTTTTGCATAGAAGATGACTCCATCCAATTTAAAAAGATGGGCAGGGCTTCAACTCCGCCTCCGAGAGCTTAGGAATCTGTATTTTTTTTTTTTTTTTTTTTTTTAGAGTTTTATATATAGCGCGAACTTGAACCGAACCCGAATCAGTTATCAGAGCGCTTTACATAGCACCAGTTACGTTACATGAGCACACACTTTCATTTTTTTAGGCACGGGGAGATTAAGTGATTTGCCCAGAATCACAGGGGGTTTTTGGCGTCGTTACCGAGACTCGAACCAAGTTCCCCAGGTCCGAGGTCGAGCGCCTTAGCCGTTAGGCCAACCCCTCTATTGATTCCAAGAAGCTCTCTAATGCCAAGAGCAGCGTATGCGCGCTGCCAGCTGAGACCTAGAAAAGGAGAACGTAGCTTTTCTGGCTGCTATGAAATTTGTATGTTAACAAAGGCGGAGAAAGAAAAGCATAATCCTCGCCTTTGTGTCCTTAATAGAATTGAAAGTTACCGTTACGATGCTAGGCAAATTTTGATTCATGCTCACATCAATTTACTGGGGCCCTGAAGGGTACAGTTATAAGACAGAGGCTCCCATCTGATTGACCTAGCCCTGAAAGTTACAGGTGCCAATCCCATTAACTGAATCTATGAAGGGTAGGGGTGAGGGTGCACGTACCAATCCTATTAACTTAAGGGGTACTTGTATTTGGTACAGGCACTTATCCAAATAATAGAGGCTCTGAAGAGTATGAACGTAGGACAAAGGCCCTCATCCACTAACATAGGCTCTGAAGGGTAGAGATATTTCACATAGGCTCCCATCCCACTCTGAGAGCCAGAGGCATATAACACAGACTCCCATCATCACCTGAGGCTCTGAAAGCTACTGATTCCAATCCCATTCACGTAGGCTTTGAAAGGTATACACACACACACACACAAAACAATCTCTCATCCCACCCCAGGAGGGTGCAGATTTTCACACAGGCTCCTATACAAGTGAGCTTGATACAGGTCACCATCACATTAACTGAGATGCTGAAGATGCAGATTCCCAAGAACATAGGCTCTAAAGGGCCCTGAATAGTATAGGTGCCAATCCTACCAAAGTAGGCTCTGAGGGACAAATGCATTTCATACAATATCTAATCTGATTAACCAAGGCTCAGACGCCTAAGCATATACATCTCTCATCCCACTAACGTAGGTTTTGAAGGGTACAAATCTTTGAAATGGATTCCCATCACATTAACTGAAGTGCTGAAAGAGACAGACACCGGCTACAGGTTCTCATCTGCTGAACACATCTACTAAAATGCACAGATTTAACTTTGAGTGAACTCTTGCAGGGGAACAGTTTATGTACCCACAGCAAACATATTCACCAACTTGCCTCCTCCCCCCCCCCCCCCCAACTTTTTTTTCCAGCCTAGGAGTGGGATATTGTGACTCTCCAGAGAAAATAACAGGTTCTGTTTTTAACTGCGTTATGCTCCTGAAGTGGACGAATCTCCATCGGTCACAAAGAAAAAGATGCATTCTAAAATATCAGGTAAGACGCAGCTTTAATCCGATATGTACATGAGATCACTGTAAATGGATTAGAACAAATAAGATACCTGGGTGTCCAACCCTAATTAAGAGGAGTGTCTAAGCCTCTTATAAAAACTCTTTAGTTTAGAACATGAGGAAGGGAGCGGAGGGATGAATCAAGATGCTGATGATGGACAGACTCCAAAAGAGCCCACTAAAGGCTGCTGCCAGCACTTGCACCTTTCAGAGCGCCTGGGTGGTGATCCTTGAGCCAAAGACAAGGCAGCATGTCTCAGGAGTTGTACTCACTCTCTGTAGGGGTGTGAAAAATAAGCTACTTATCTTCGTTGATGTTCTTTCTGGTGGATTCTCTATCGAGCCACAGATTCCTCACCTAGAGATTGGATACCACAGCAGCACCTCCCAACGGTGGAGCGTCTGTGGAGTCCACTCAAACCAAAAAGTCCGGCTTGACCAAACAGGCAAAATATCCTTCCCACAGGACCTATCACATCAACAGTGCTTCGTGAACCTGTGCACTGATCTTGCAGTCCCACGTCCGGACTACAAGATGTCAAAAATAGGTATTTGGTGTGTCGCGCAGTGGTAGCAGCCTTGGCCCTGGTGGAAGTTGCCCTTGAGGCAGCTTCTAGAAGAATGATCATCATGCAGGGCACTATCTACCTCGATAGAGTGCCTTTTGGCACCGCCTTGCCTTTCTTAGCCCCAGAGAATCCCACACAAAGCAGATCGTCCTCACAGTGGTCATTGGACGCAAAAGAGCCTTGAGCATTTCTATTGAATACACCAGTCAATGAAGTCTCTCCTCCCATTTCGAGGGGTGAAGCAGGGAAAGAGCTTGGGAGACTAATGGTATACCTGTGCCTGAGTAGTACCGGTGCCTGCTGCGAACCAGCCAGTTTTCCGCGTCTGGTGGCAGACATGCGGGAGCCCCACAACCTCCCCCCTCCCTGTGACTAGGGAAACCAACGACGCATTGCCGAGGCTATGCCGCGCAGCGGGCCTCGAGATGATTGCCTGTGGGCCTCGGACACTTGACGTGGGGGTGGGAGGTTATGGGGGCCAGGAGCCAGGCACATTGAAGAGGTGCCAAAACAGAACCCGCAGCACCTGCTGCCTCACTTCGTTGGCCCCGGCGCCTGAGCCTGTGGCCTTATCCTGGACTGGACCACCTGGCAGCTGTGGTGCACTATGGAATGGCCCTTGATAGAGGAGGACTCCTGCCCGGTGAAGATGCAAGGAGGCTGTCCTTGAACTCTGTTGGAAGACTGCATGTCTGTTTCCCAGTTTGGTGGATGATCTGATCCCACATAGGTGAAAAAAAAGGAGATTAAACCTACTCAAGCAAATAAAATAGTTAATTACACGTAACCTTATTCCCCATGAGGGACAAATCCGGGAGTGGGCTTTGCCATGTCCAGCGGATGGGGTGGGGGTGCCGCTATGTCTTTGGCAGACTTGCTGGCGGCAATCCAAAGTTCACAGTATGCTGTGGTTGTGGCTGCTGCATACCTTAATGCAGCCGTCGTGTTGGCTGTGGGCCGCAATTGTGCCCTGGACAGTGCACTAGATTGAGAACCGCTCGTAGTCGTGGACTGCACACGTCACCTTGAGACTTCCCTGCCCTGAAACAGCCATTGCCCGGTGGAACTTTGTTCAGTAACCTGGGAGCCCGTGTGCTCGGTTACCACCTTTGCTGGGAGCCTACGCCTCTGACACCAGGAGCGGGGCTGCGAGGACCAGAGGTGCTTGCGCCAGGACATCGCGCGCACCTGGTGCCTCTTCCCGCCAACCCCTCCTACTTAACCCAGCCCCCTGACGCGATCGCGGGACGCGCGCGGACGGAAGCACAGGCGAAGACCGGGCCAAGAGCGGGCCCGTTTTAGCCCGTTAGAGACCGGGGGAGACTGGACTGGGCTACTCCCCTTGGCCCCTACTTCGTTATTGTAAATTCACCTGTCTGAGGCGCTTGCAGACCATAGGGTGTTATGTCCACGCGTGAGTATAGAAGTAGGGCAGTCAAAGGGAAGCTGCAAAATGGAACACTTGATGACTTTATCACCAGGACTAACTCTGCAATAGATTTGGAGATCAATAAAATGCAGCATAGGGTCTCCATCGAACTCGACGCAGCTAGAAGGTTATCCCAGGAGCTGACTATGGCCAAAAAGTCCTCTTTAGGTCACTTTGCTCTTGCCAAAACACCTGAACGCTCAATGGGACCAGCTCCTATTTTGAAGCATGCAGTTATCCATCAGCCAGCAGTTGCATCTGTTTCAGCCCTAGCATTGATGGTGGGGTCTCCATGTTCATCCCCCCCCATCCTTAGTCCATCATTGGGTGGGGCGGCTAGGGTTGAGGGGGACCCTTCGGAGACGGTATCTATTGCTGAGTGTAAGGTAACGAGCTGGAGGATTTCCCCTACCCCCCAAAAGGGCGCCATCCACAAACGAAAGCGCAATAACACATCTGCCTACTTTAGGAAAAAGGCTAAGGTTGCAAAGGCTCAGCTCTTTACGGGGACAAAGCTTAATGTTAAGGGGGAGGGTTACCCCCCTCCCCAGTTACCCTTTCATGCACTACCCCATGTATCCCACGCATCCCTTCCTATGGGAAACAATTCCCCCTCTGCACTAGAATCTAGCTTAGCAAAATCGGTGGGGGAATATGACAATCTCGAAATAGGAAGTGAGAATGGCGAGGTACCACTCTGCACGATAGAAGGGAAGGATGTGGAATTTTTGACAATTGTTTGGGAAACGTTAAAAAAACTCTTAACGCCCTTGGAACTTAGACTCTCAAGAATAGAAAACCAGCTGCTTGAGACAGAAAAAAACATTCTAACTTTAGCAACCCTGAGCATACCTGGAAATAAACCAACTAGCCCACTAGTCGTTAATCTTATTCCACCAGTACCCGCTGTCATTCCACCAGCAGCTCCGGTGATTAAACCCATTCCGAAACCTCGACATAGGGTCAATATAAGCACTCCCGTCAATAGAGCAGTGGAGGGCGTTAATCAGTTGCCGGCTCAAGTTGCACCGGCCCCAAAAGCCTTGACAGTCCCGAGGGCCAAAGACCACAATACTCACCACCCCACTCCACAGAGAATAAAATCTAATAAATACCATTACAGGGGCTATGTTGATCTTCCCCCAGATGTAAGTTGTGTTAACAGGGGTGCCGGAAATTTCACACCATCAGCAGGAAGACTTTGGGTCATTAAAAAATAAGGTAATTCATTGGTTCAATGTAAACAGGCCACTACCCAATCACCTGAGAAGTAAAATTCTTATGGTGCGACGGGTCCCTTGGATAGGTACCTCGCACAAATCTATCACAGGTGATTGTGTTATTGTCTCTTTCGAAGACCCCAATACAGCACACCATATTTATTCATGGAACAATCATGGAGTAAATTCGCCCATAACACCTAGACCCCTAACTTATTTTTATCCCCCGCGATCACATCTTAATACGGGGGGAAACTGGACCTGGATTCCGGCGAGAAACTGTGTATAGGGTGGGCTATCCAACTTCTGGCAAGACACACATGGCGGGTGGAATGGGGCACCCACTTACAACAGATTCGGGTGCCTTGAGGACGTGGATTGACTTTCTCACAGGGCTTTTGATACACCGTTCTCAGCAGATCCATACTGTTCTTTGTCTTGCCCTTCACCGCGCCTTGCCTCTCGACTATTACAACGTCTCCCTGGAAACAGCAATTCAACTATAGGAGTTACTAAGTACACAGAGGGGGATGTTGTTGAAAATCGTGCGGGTGGTACACCTCCTGACCCAATGACTGATAAAATCACCCACCTAGATTCAGGTGGTCAAAACACTAAGGCCAACTCTCTCCCAAAGGCGCCGTATGCAATATGCTCGCTGCCAACAGAGGGTCTGCCCTGCCCCAAGTACAGCCAGTGCAGGGCAGGCCGGTGTATCTCTGTATCTAACACCAACGATAAGGCGGGGGCTCTCGGCGCAGTGTCCATACTTTCATGGAATGTTGCCGGGCTGGCCAACAAACTAGACTCCCCGGAGTGGGTGGAACTCATTGAGGAACATGACATATGCTTGTTCCAGGAAACGTGGGCCAGGGAAAAACAGTGCCGCACAGGGTACGCTTCTTTTGACATTCCGGCCAAATGGGGTGGGAAGGGACGACCGTCTGGTGGCTTGTTGATCTGGGTAGGTTCCCACCTCGGTTGCAGGGCGAAAAACCTTGAAACCAACTCAGCGGACTTTCAGTGCGTTGTTTTGGAGTGGGCATCCGGTGAGAGTGTGGCCTTAATAAATATATACTCAAGACCGGCTGGGATAACAGGTACTTCGGGGACAATTGAGGACCTAGTTTTGTTCCTCAACTCTGCCACCCTCTGTCCTTCACTTGTAGTTGGGGGGGACTTTAATACTCAGTATGAGCCCCTCCCGGATTTTCTGGAAGGGGTAACTAGCGAAGAGGATGATCTTTGGGAGATACCTACCCTGCCGGGCCCCCCTGTAAAGTCATGGTCACCTCTAGTCACCCAAATAACATCTTTTACCTTATCCCACTCACTGAGGGCCTGTAATGGGCGGTTCAAGGGTGATATTCCTCCTAAGCCCACCTTTAATAGAGCAGGCCAGGAGTCACGGATAGATTATATCCTGGTTTCAACGAAGGATTGGGCTAAAATGAGGGACTTTGGGATAGTCACAAGGACCGACAGTGACCACAATGTACTATCGCTGAGGTTCGTGGTCCAGGGAATGCCCATCAGTACCCAAGAAGAAAATCCAGCATTTCCTGCCTGGTTAGTTGCAACTAGCAACAGACGTAGAATGAGATGGCCAAAACTCCTGGAGAATCCCAATGATATCCAGAGGTTATACGCGATTGTGGTGCCTGTCCTTGAAAAAGTTGTGGATCTTAACCCCCATCTATCCACCTCTGTTGAGTTCACTGTGCTTGGGGACATTCACTCTGAGCTCTGCTCTAACCTAGCAGAAGTACTGAACCCTGTGGCTAGGACGAAAAAGGCCAAGGGGAGAAGAGCCTCATGGTTCAACGCTTCTTGCAGGAGAGCAAAGGCCGATCTTTTGGAGTCCCTCAAAATTCGGGAAACCCCCAGTATGATTAGGGAAAAGCGGTTGGCCTACAAGCTTGTCCTCCGCAATGCTAAAATAGAATGGGACCATGACAACTGGTCTGAAATGACGGCTGCCCTCGTACTACGAGATGCCCGGAAATTCTGGCAGATCGTCAAGCATGGTTCTGTTGAACCTATTGCGGCAGTAGACACAAATATCGCATCTGCTGTGTGGGAGGACCACTTCAAAACCCTGTACAGCGCTGCCGATTTGGACCAACTGGGGAACCCATCTGAAGTAGCAATGGCCCAACCCACTGAACGTACATCCCCTATGGATGGGTTTACCTTGGAGGAGCTCATTATGGCGATTATGGGCCTTGCTGCTGAAAAGGCGCCAGGCCTAGACAAGCTCCCCGGTGACCTCTTCAGGCACGAAGTTAAGATCTGGGGACCGTATCTTAGGGTGTTGTTCAATGCGATCTTGAATGGCATGACGATCCCCCCCAACTTGGCTGGGGGCAGAGATAGTGCCCATATTCAAGAAGGGCTCGCCTCTGCTCCCAGCCAACTACAGGCCAATAAGCCTGATAGACATTTCCCAGAAGCTCTTCACTAGGCTAATTCTGGATCGTCTGTCGGATTGGATGACGGAACATGACATTCTGAGCCCATATCAAGCAGGGTTCAGAAGGAAGGTCTCGTCGATAGACCAGGTCTTTAGGGTGGCCCTTATTTTCTGGAAAACGGTACAGTTGGAGGGTGGCAGCCTCTGCACTGTATTCGTGGACCTAAGGGCGGCCTTCGACCTGGCCTTCGACCTGGTTCCCCGCAGAAAACTCTGGGAGGTGTTGGCCAATTGGGGGTCCCTAAGGGCTTGCTTGAGATGATTATCCGTCTCCACACTGCCAACTTTGCACAGGTAAGGTGTGGTAAGGAGGGGGCCCTATCGAACAGGTTCCCCGTTGACAGGGGGGTAAGGCAGGGCTGTGTGCTTGCACCGACCCTGTTCTGCCTCTATGTCAACGGGGTAATCTCCCACCTGAATGGGGTTGATAACTCTGACGCTCCTAAGCTGGCAGGCAGCAGGGTGCCGGCGATTATGTTCGCTGATGACACCCTGCTGCTTTGAAAGTCTCCGATGGGGATCCAGCATGTTCTTCATGGTTTTGTGGACTTTTGCGGGGAACACGGTCTAGAAATTAACACTCTAAAGACCAAATTTATGGCCTTCAATCCCCCACCAAAATTCCGCTCTAGCCCCCACATTGGGCCAAGTAGACACTTGAAAGAGTTCGAACCTTCGAGTACCTTGGAGTCACGTTAAACGAGAAAATGTCTTGGTGCCCACATCAAGAGAAAGCACTACTCAAACTGGCACAGTACTCAGGTGGGATTATGAAGCTCGTGGGGAAAAATAGGTCATCCATCCAACCTGTTGGCCCACCTCTCCAGATCTACAGGGCACAGGCAAGAGGGGCTGTCATGTACGGCAGTGACCTCTGGGGCCATGCAGTCTCTCCAGACCTAGTGAAAGAGGAGAATAAGTTCATCAGGCGGGTGGTAGCACTTCCCCCCAGCACGCCTCATGTCCCATTAAGGTTAGATTTGGGGATGAGACCTCTCGATGAAGATCTGGCACTGCGTCCTTTGGTTTATTGGCGTAGGCTGTGGGCGGTTCCAGAACTGATTAGCTACAGGCAGGGGCTCCAGGAGGTGCTTGCTATGCCTAATGCAGGGAAAATCAAATGGCTTAAATTCATTAGAACTGAGTTGGAGGGTCTAGGCCTACTGACCCTTTGGTCTGACCCCTTAACCACCTGTCCATTAATTCCCAAAAAGAGGCTGGCAAAGGTTTACCACGACAGTAAAATAGCGGTACTCTGTCGTCGATCCAACCTTGGGATACTTACGGAGTCATTTTTACGTATCAAGGACATCTACAGTTTTGAACCAGTCCTGGACAAATTATACCCTGCCTTACTCAGGAAACTCTACTGGCAATGGAGGCATGGGACTCTTCCACTTCGAGCCCTTACTAGCAAGTGGAGCGAACCCGCCGTTAGCTCATGCCCGGCTTGCAGAGTGTCCAAGGAATCTGAGCTGCACATAATTTTCTTCTGCCCGGCTTATAGCGCAACTCGTAAGAAATGGATTGTTCCTGTATGCAGGAATTTGGGGTTTGTGGAGTGTCTGGCCGCATTCAGAGTGCTTAAAACTGACCTGACAGACCACATTGTTTTTGCCGTGGCTAAATACCTAGGTTCAATGTGGTCTTTGAGAAGACAATGCCTCAAGGCCGGTCTCTGAACTCTACCGTAGCAAAACTGTGATACCTTGTATTATGAAATACTTTTATGGACTCCGCTGGATGTGCAATGTTATAACGTTTTAATGTTTTAATAATTCTTAATGAAATGTTGCTTCAATATCTTTTATGGTGATAACTTACCGAAATAAAGATTTATGAATGAGAATGATTGAGAACCTCCCAGGAGCCATGCAAAACTCCACATGACGAGGGCCTTCCGGGACGTGATGCATGGCTTGCACCTACACCATGTTTGGAGGGATAGAAACCCGATGAGGAGGCTTTTCTCCTGTTATACCCCTGCAACAAGAACTCACAATCGTCTGGACTGGATGGCGTAAAGAGACATGGAAAACTATTTAGCCTGCTACACTCGGACCATTCCCCCGTCCTGCTGCGATTCGGAAGGGAGTTCAGGAGTCAGGCGATACCTCCGGGGCTCTGATGGACTCCTTGTATTCAGCAACAATCCACAAGACACTGCTACATTATTTTGCCAAAAATTAGGGCTTGGCTGGCAGCATGGCTCTGGATTGGGACAATATGTAGAGTGTTCTACGGGGGGAGGTGTTTGTCTCAAAACGACCTACAGGGTGTGGTGTCAGCTGGAGTGCGACACCTGTAAGCATGAGAAAAGAAGCTGGAGGCAGCGCTCACTACACACCCTCACAACATGACCCCTTGGCGTGCATCTGGGGCGGAGTTGATGAGGATTGCCGCAGACTCGAGAAACACACCTACGCAACCTATCACCAAAGACTGCATATGGAAGGGGATAAAACTAGAGCGATGTTGTCCCAGTTGGTCCGATACGAGTCCCCAGGTCCCCTATTCGGACTTTGTATAGCGACATGGGGGCCTTGGTTTGTACACAGAGGGTCATTAACAGCGTGTTTCATGTCCATTTACGCAACGGTGGGGTGAGGATTGAGTGCTTCTTAGCTGATATAACGCACAATGGCCTCGACCCTGAGGCTGGCGAGAAGCTGGAAGGCCCAATCACTCGTGAGGAACTCCTTGCTATGATCCATCGCTTCAAAATCACGAAACCACAGGTAGCGATGGTCTACCCATGGAATTCTATCACAAATATGCTAATACTATTGCCGAAAGGCCTCTGGGGGTATACGAAGAGGCCTTGCACAACGGTAGCCTGCCGACCACAATGTCTGAGGCAGTAATCGTGGTGATGTCAGAACCCAGCAAAGACCTAATGGTTGCCTTGGCATACAGACCAAGATTTCTCCTGAATACAGACATGAAGATCCTTTGCAACATACTGGAGGCATGGTTGCTTCCTATGCTACCAGCTCTAATAAATACGGACCAACCGGTATTTATCCCAAATATAACACCCTCCACAATGTACGACGCTTAACACTTGTGTTTCATGCCCCACAACTGTAGAATAGTGCCTACACTCTAGCGTTATTAGACATCGAACAAGGACTTGACTCCCTAAACTGGACCAACTTATGGCACATGTTGCGAAACTGGGCCTAGGATCTCGACACATCCAGTGGATTCAGCTCCTTTATTCTGACCCTCCGCCAGGGTGCGTTCCGGTGGGGTGATCTCTAAACCTTTCAGGCAGGAGTGCCCCTTTCGCCCCTCTTGTTGGCCATCACCATGGATCCTTTGGTAGAGAGACTGTGCAGAACAATGGGCCCATGGGGGATAACGCTGGGGGGAGACCAATCATGAGGTCTACATGTATGCTGACTACGCACTAGTATATCTGCAACAACCGGCATACTCCGTGCCAATCCTATTTAATGTCATGTGTGAATTCGGAGAACTCACAGGACTCCATGTTAACCCGGATAAGTCTAAATTGTTCCAGCTGGGGAGGCTAGATGGGAACCCAGCTGTGACGCTTCCCAAGGTGCGGTTCCCACTGGGTGGTAACCGTTTTCCGATATCTGGGTGTATGCTTGACACACAATCCCTCGACGTTTCTGTCTCTCAACTTCGGGATGGGGGATGAAGGGATCTGTGCATCAATCTGAATCTCGAAAGATCTGCCTCCGACCCTTATGGGCAGAATAGCAATTGCTAAAATTATATCGCTGTGTTGCCTCTATGCCCTAAAGTACACCCAGGCGATACTTTCATACTCTGGGTATCCTTAAAGCAGACTTACTTTGGGGCAATAAACGCAGGCATGTTAGGCTCGCTACCCTAAGAAGGACATGGGGCTGAGGGGTGTCCCAAGGTTCCACATCTGGAACTCTATTACATGGCTGCTCAGGTAAACTGGCTGAACCCAGAAGACAATTTAGAGAAATGGCCCCTGCCGGACATCCATGATGGATGGTCACTACTGGTCATACTAATGAACAGATGACTGGTTTCTCACTCTCCCCTACATTATTTGAATGGTTATGGAGGCTTGGGAAGGGGTGGTCCAGAGGGTAGTTAGACATGCACTATGGGTTTTATGCTATTTTGGGTTGTACAACCCTTCCTAAATAATTTGCAGATACCATATGAGTACAGAGATGGAAGGACAGAGGCTGTTACGCTATGGGAGATATTTATTCAGGGGGGCAGTTGATTGCACAAGATGAGTCCATAGAATCCTTCTCACTGGGTGCCGAGCAATTCCTTTCACCCACGGCCCGTGAATTGTGGCTGACGTTCCTCGACGCACTGCCCCTTTCAATACTCTGATGATACCACTAGCCATGGCCCAGGGCTGCAGACTGGTATCTCACATATACAGGCTGCATGATGATCTGCCGACACGGACCCTTATTATACAGACCAAATGGAAGGAGGTGCTGGGTGAACATTTAACGCCTAGAGAGTGGGTAAGAAATCATGAATGAGTACAGATAGTTAGCTCCAATGCCCTCTTCAAGTTGTTGAAATATAGCTATATACACCTAAAGAACAAGTTACTTACCTTTGCAAGAGACATTGGTTAGTTATCAATTTCTTAATTTAGAATTACCCCCAGGAGTCTGACTGGATCCAGAGATTTTTTTCTCAGCAGTACCCCTGCACGTCGGTAGTTGGCGTGGGTCGACACCACCCCGTCGTCGGCGTCGTGGTCACCGGGATGATGTTGCAGTGCCTACTTAGTTCTGACACGACTTTCCACGCCAGAAGGGAAGAGCCATGAAAGACACTGACCACTGGTGGACAGCAACTAGGGCCCTGAAAAGGAGTTCCTATTCCTAGAAGTCAGTTTGTAGAGCGGGGAGGACGGGTGGGACCGCAAGGAATCTATAACTAACCTAGGTCTCTTACAGAGACATCCTTACCGACGGTAACTAACTTGTTCACCTGAAAGAGACAGTTAGTTATAGATTTCGAACCTCAGAGTAGATACCCAAGCAATACAAACCTCAGAGAAGGGCCTGAGAACCAGGTTCACACCAGAAAGCCCTGGAGGACAGCACAGATAAAATAGCCATCCCTCCGGACTTGACTGTCCAGGCAGTAATGTCTGGAGAACGTGTGCCTAGATGCCCACGTTGCCGCCTGGCAGATGTCAAGGAGTGGGACTCCATGTGACAATGCAGTGATTGCTGCCGTAGCCCTAGTGGAATGAGCACGCAGCCACACTGGTTGGTGCAAAGGACAACCCATCGAGAGATGGTACGATTTTGGACAGCCCAACCTTTCTTGGCACTCACACAGCCAACGAAGAGTTGATTATCCACCCGGAAATCTTTTGTGCGGTCAAGGTAGAAAAACAGCGCATGTTTTGGGTCCAGATGGTGGAGTCTCTCCTCCTCCTTGGAAGGGTGCGGAGGTGGGAAAAAGTTAGGCAGAGTGATTGATTGTCCTATGAGAAAAGGTGTAACTACTTTAGGAAGGAACGAGGGTCTCGTCGTAAGCACCACTTTGTCCAGATGCACTGAAAAGAAAGGGGACTTAGAAGAGCCTGAAGCGCACTCACCCTGCGAGCATTAGAAAGGCAGTCTTCAGAGTGAGGAACCTAAGAGGACAATTGTGAACAGGCTCGAAAGAGGCGCACATAAGGTAAGACAAGGTTCGAGTCCCACTGGGGCATTATGAAAGGAGATGGAGTTAAGAGATGACTAATGCCCTTAAAAAATCTGTGTACAATAGAGGACTTGAATAAAGAGGCTTGATCTGGTAGCCGAAAGAAAGCAGAAATAGCTGCAAGATAGCTTTTTCGAGTGACCAGAGCAGAGCCCTGCTGGGCCAAAGAAAGGATGAACAAGAGAACCTCTGAAAGAGGAGCATAGAGGGGATCCACAGCCTTTGCTGTGCACCATGCCACAAACTTATTCCATCGACAGGCGTATACTGTCTTAGTGTAGGGACGCCTGGCTGCCAAGATGACGTTACAGACTTCGGGCGGAAGGTCAAGGGCTGTCAACAGTCGCCGCTCAATCTCCGTGCAAGGAGGTGGAGACAGAAGATCCTCCCAAAGGGCCAGTCTGATCAGAGGATCGATGGCCATGCTCAGGAGCTCAGCGTATCAGACTCTTTGTGCCAAGTCCGGAGCCACAAGAACGACTTGGGCCCAATCGCGCTTGATCTTAATCACTCAGGGCAGAAGTGGTACAGACGGAAAGGTGTACAGGAGGCCACAGTTCTACTTGCGACAAAAAGCGTTGCCAAGAGAGTGCCATCTTGGAAACCTTAATGCTCAAAACTGCTGACATTGCATGTTCCCTTCGGTGGCGAGACCTTGCACCACCTCAGAGTGAAGTCGCCATTCGTGATCTACCAGGCACAGAAGGCTGAGTTCTTCCATCCTGGCGTTCAGAGAGCCTGCCAGGTGTTGAACCACCAGAGTCATGCCCAGATGTTCCAGCCATGTCCAAAGGCGAAGAGCCTCATGACATATGTTTGTTGCAGTACAACATGGTGGTGGTGTTGTCTGTAAACACCTGCACTACTTTCCCCTTGAGGGACGGAAGGAAGGAATGCCTTCAGTGCCAGGCGGATCGCCCAGACATCCAACAGGTTGATATGGAGCCCGGACTCCACCGGAAACCAGACTTCTCTGATCTCCGTCTCTCCCAGATGGCCACTCCATCCCAGGAGTGATGCATCTGTCACCACTGTTAGTTCTGATTCGGGACGGGAGAGGGATCTGCCTCTGACCCAATCCCGGTCTGTTAACCACCACTGCAGTTGTTGAGCAGTGCCCTCCGAGATCTGGACGTAGTCAGAAAGACTGCCATGATGCTGCCCCTACTGGAACTTCAGGTCCTACTGCAGAGCCTGCATATGACACCTGGCATGATCCACTAGCAGGATGCAGGAGGCCATGAGGCCCAGCAGCCTGAGGGTCATCCTCACCAACATCCGGGATAGAGACTGAAACATCAGTATCATAGCCCGAATATCCCTGACTCGCTGCTCGGGAGGATAGGGCCAAAACTGCACTGTGTCCAGAACAGCTCTGATGAAAGGGAGCGACTGAGAGGGAGTCAGGTGTAACTTCGGCACATTAATAGTGAACCCCAGCGAGTGCAGGAGGTCTGCCGTATTCTGGAGGTGGGAGACGACAGCCTGGGACGAGCCCTCCTTCAACAGCCAGTCATCGAGATAGGGGAAGACTGTAACCCCTGATCTGCGCAGATGACCTGCAACCACTGCCATCTCTTCCGTGAACACCTGAGGGGCACTGGTAAGGCCAAAGGGGAACATGGTGAACTGAAAATGCTCGTTGCCTATAGTGAACCGTAGGCAGCGTCTGTGGGCTGGAAGAACAGAAATATGGAAATAGGCGTCCTGCAAGTCCAACGCCACCATCCAGTCTCCTAGGTCGAGCACAGACAGGACCTGAGCCAATGTGAGCCTTTTGAACTTCTCCATCTGGAGGAAGTGGTTGAGGGGCCCGAGGTCTAGGATAGGAAGCAGGCCTTTGACCTTCTTGGGCACCAGAAAGTAGCAGGAATAGCAATCACAACCTCCTTCTGGCGCAGGGACCCTTTTGATAGCTCTCTTGCCCAAGAGAGCTGAAACTTCCTGGAGGAGACACGCCAAATGATCCTCCTACATGCGATCGAAAGACGGTGGCATGGAGGAAGGGGCAGTCTCGTAGGGGAGGGAGTGGCCCCTTTGGACTATTTGCAAGACTCACCTGTCGAACTTGATGGCTAACAACTCCCTCGACCCGTCCCAGTCCGGATTTCGAGCCAACCACAGCACCGAGACCGCCCTCATTGCAACCACCGACGACATCAGGACCCTGCTTTACAACGGGGAAACAACCGCTCTCATCCTCCTAGACCTCTCAGCCGTCTTTGATACCGTTTGCCACCGCAGCCTAATAACCCGCCTCCACGACACGGGGATCCAAGGAAAAGCCCTGGGCTGGATCACCTCGTTCCTCTCCAACAGAACCCAGAGAGTCCGCCTCCCCCCCTTCTGCTCCGCGGCCACCGAGATCATCTGCGGTCTACACCAAGGCTCCTCGCTCAGCTCAACATCTACATGAGCCCCCTCGCCGCCATCGCACGCAAACACAATCTCAACATCATCTCCTACGCCGACGACACCCAGCCGATACTCTCCCTCACCAATGACCCAGCCACCGCCAAAACCAACCTCCAGGAAGGGATGAAAGACGTCACGGAATGGATGAAGCTCAGTCGTGTGAAACTGAACTCAGACAAGACGGAGGTCCTCATCCTCGGACATTCCCCATCCGCCTGGGACGACTCCTGGTGGCCCACAGCATTGGGCAGCGCACCAACACCCCCACCACAGACCACGCACGCAACCTGGGATTCATCCTGGACTCCTCACTCTCAATGACCAAACAAATCAACGCCATCTCATCCTCATGCTTCAACACCCTGCGCATGCTCCGAAAAATCTTCCGGTGGATCCCCACCGAAACCAGAAAGACGGTCACCCAGGCCCTCGTCACCAGCCGACCGGACTACGGGAACACCCTATACGCAGGAACCACTTCAGAAACGACTTCAGCGCATACAGACCGCCTCCGCACGACTCATCTTCGAAATCCCTCGCCACAGCCGCATATCCGTCCACCTGAGAAACCTGCACTGGCTCCCCGTCAGCAAAAGGATCATGTTCAGACTCCTCACCCACGCACACAAAGCGCTCCATGACATGGGCCCCGAATACATCAACAACCGCCTCTCCTTCTACACTCCGACCCGCCAGCTCCGCTCCGCCAGCCTCGCCCTCGTCCCACGAATTCGCAGAACCACCACCGGAGGAAGATCGTTCTCCTACCTGGCCGCCAAGATATGGAACTCCCACCCCGCCCACCTACGAATGACCCAGGACTACCTTACCTTCAGGAAGCACCTCTAGACCTGGCTATTCGAGCAGAAGCAGCACCCCTCCCTCACCCCCCCCCTCTCCCTTCAGCGCCTTGAGACCCTCACGGGTGAGTAGCGCGCTCTATATATGGATTGATTGATTGATTGATTGCGAATCCTGCCACGCACTGGCTGCTGATGGCCCTGAAAGGTCGGACTAGGAGGGCTTGGAAGCAGGAGTGGCCCGCCTGTTGGCTCCCTGACCCGCGATGTCGCTGGGTCCCATGTCCGCAACCACACAGAGGCTGGGTAGCTTGAGTGAACCAATGGCTAGACTGGGCCGGACATGGTGGGGTGCCCCATCCGTAGCAACGAAAGGGGAAAAAGGCAGACTGTGGTGGACTGGAAGACACAGCGATGCCCAAGGATCTGGCGGTAGCTCGAGAATCCTTAAAGAATTTCCAACGCCGAGTCTGCCTTGTCATCAAAAAGGCGACAGCCATTGAAGGGCATGTCCAGCAAGGTTGACTGGACATCCCCCGAAAAGCCAGATATCCTCAACCAAGCGTAGCACGAAGGGCTACCGATGTGGCAATCGTTCTGCCTAGTAAGTCGGTGGTATCCAGTCCACATCGATCGTGAATTTAGCTGCGTTCCTCCTGTCTGCCACTGCTTGTGAGAGAACGGTCCGAGCCTCCTCTGGGCACTGAGGCAGCACTTGCGTGACCGTATCCCAGATAGTATGAGAGTATCGGCCCAAGAGGCACGCAGTATTCACGGACCGCAGTGCCAAGCTGGAGGAAGAGAACATGCGCCTCCCAAAATGATTCAGCTTCTTGGATGCCCTGTCTGGGGGAGCAGAAAGGAATGCGCCCTGGAAGAAGCAGCTTGGACCACCAAGCTCTCGGGGAAGGGTATTGGGCGAGGAAAACTGGGTCGCCCGGAGCCGGGCGGTGGCGGCGTGCAATTGTCAGTTCCACAGGAGCCCCTGTACTGGGCTTGGACCAGGTACCCAGAAGAACGTCGGTGAGGGCTTCACTGAAGGACAGAGGGGCTCAGAGGAGGTTGCCGCAGGCTGAAGCCCCTCTGTAATGAGATTAGTCCTGACTATCACTGAAGGGAGCTCCAGGGCCAAGGCCTCGGGTCACCTTCGCACCACCACAGTGTAAGACGCTCCCTCTTCCATAGCCACAGTAGGGGGAGAAAGCATGCCAAGGTCTGGAGAATTGTCCGGACCACTGGCATCACCCAGGTTCTCTCTCCAGTCCGGCTCTTCAAGCTGGTCTGCCAAAGGGTCCAGCGACCTCTCCCAAACCTCATTATCACCTTCTGGGCGATAGGGAACACCAGGGATGAACAAAGGAACAAAAGTATCCTCGGATCTGATGTCGGTCGACGTCGGTCCGGGTCCATCTGGGGGGTGAGGATGGGGGCATCGTCGCTGGGGAAGGTTGAGTAAGGTCGACCGGCGTCGATCTGGAGACCTACAGGGGCCCGCCGGAGCCACTGGCATTGAAGGCCCAGGAACCTGACTGGCTTTGCGGATCCCATAGGCACGCCGGCGGAGTCGGGCTGCCCAATCATACAGTGGAGGGCTTCGTAAAATGCACTAAGTTGGGAAGGGGATACCCCGGCTTTCTCAAATGGAGGGAGTAACGGAGTCGTCCCTGAAGGAGACACTGGTGACAGAGCTTTAGAGCAACAACACTCCGGTTCCTTAGTCGCGTCAGCCAACCGACGGGGAGAAGGCGAAGAGCGCTGGTGCTTCTTCGCGTTCTTCTTGTGCTTCAACTTACCCGAGGACTTTGAAGACTTTGTATGGGACGAGGTATGGGGGTTCCGCGAGCGGTCTCAAGACCTTACCCCCTTGAGCGAGACCGGGAGCTTTGCGGAGCTGACTGCCAGGCCTCCAAGAGCTTTCGGGACCACTCCTGCAAAGACTTTGGATCATGGACTGGCAGTCGGAGCACGACTTCGGGTCGTGGTCACGCTCCAGACAAAGGCACACGAGGTGTGGGTCCATCACAGACATCAGTTTGTGACAGGTCTCACAGGGTTTGAAGCTGGTCTGACGGAGGGACATCCCTTTGCGCACCAGGAGTCGAAAACTCGAAAAGAAGTCGAAAACATTTCGAAAAAAGCTTGGTCAAAAAGTGACTCCTGATCTGCGCTAAGCTGGCACGGAAAAATAAATAACTGACGTAAGCGTGCAGGGTGCGGTGTCTAAGTAGGCACTGTGACGTCATCATTCTCCAGATCCAGTCTGATGCCTGGGGGTAAATCAAAGGTAAGGAATCTATAACTTTCTTTCAGATATACCTTACTCCATAAACCTTGCATGCTACAAACATCAATCGACTGGCCTGCTGCGGGACCCCGATTACTGGTTTTATACATATGATTGCCCATCCCTACCGCTTTACTGGTGGGAATCACTGCAGAAGCCAAGTAGGGCCTCTGGGTGGTTTGTACTATTCAACAGTCAACAGGTGTTGTTGTGCCCGTACCCAAAAATATTAAAGTGAGCAGGAAAATTGCACTGCTTGGCCGCATAACAATTAAATGGCTCAGCCCAACGCCCCTCCTTGTGTGCGTCCTGGCTAAGAGATGTTTCGGAATGGGCGTTTGCAGAAGTAGTGTGAATGAGGCATGTCCGTAGGGATGATCAGCTGGAGGATGATGTACGTAACTGGTCTGCCACACTATCTATGCTGAGGGACCCACAGAAGTTAACCATAGCTGGGGATGAGGCAACCTGAGATGCCCTCTGTTACCTCTCTAGGATGGGGAGGGGGAGGGGGACAGGGACCCCGGGGTTCATGGATGTGTATATAGTGGACACACATAGACCACTTATTTGGAACTAAACCTGGACCACTTGCTGGAATTTAGCATGAGAGCATGGGGGAGGGGACGATAAGGAGGGTGGTATGTTTAAAGTTTAACTTGCCTAGTCGTTGATAACGAGCTGCTGTTCTCATTCTTGTCTCTTATAAGTCTATGTTTCTGGATGGTTCACGGCAACAATGTTTGATGTTCATCCGCTAAATGTGTAATGATGCTTTATATTCCATCCTGCGAAGATTTTTATAAAAATGTATTTAAAAAAACCATTGTTTGTGATCAGCCAGGCATTGCGGCCATGGCCGTCTGCTCTGGGGTTTACAGATCCTGTGAGGGGGTTCATGATCAGGAAGATGCAGTGACACTCTAATCTATTGAAAAGGCACCGTGCCTTTTGCAGGACCCCACTCTACCCTGCCTGTTGCAGTACCACATGGCGATGTTCTTGTCTGAGACCCTACACAAACCTTCCCTTGGTCGATGGCAGGTAGGCTTTCAGTGCCAGAAGGATGGCCCAGAATCTCGAAAAGAGTTATGTGGAGCAGGGTTTTCATTAGAGTCCTCTGATCCCCACCTCTCCAGAATGACTTACCCAGCCCAGCAGGGTTGCTCCAGTAACCACTGTCAACTGTTGCAGTTAGTGGCCATCTCTGCAGATCTTGCGACATCTCCTCTGAAGCTTGGATTACCTCAAAGAGGTTTCCCTGGTGCTAGGCCCAGAGAATTCCCATCCAACAGAAGAGTCAGCCAAGTGGACAAGAAAGTTGGATGAGGCCAGCAGGCCAAGAAGCCTCAGAGCTGCTCTTGAGATCCAGTACCGAGACTGACAAATCGGGATCATAGCCTACACCATATCTTGAAGAGCTCCTATAAAAGCAAGCCTCTGCAAGGAGTCAGGTGTGACTTTGGCTTGTTGATTAAGAACCCCAAAGCTGTCAATAGGTCCGCAATCGTCTGGAGGTGGTCTACAACGGACTGAGACAAGACTGCCTTCAGCAGCTACCTGTCAAGGTAGGGGAAAAAGTGGCATTTCCAACTTTCAAAGAGGAGCAGTGACCACCGAGGGGCCCTGGTAGGGCTGAAGGAGAGCAGGCCAAAATCAAAATGCTCCTGGTTGACCTTCAAAGACAGGTGATGTATGTGGGTCTTCAAGACGGGCACATTAAAATATGCCTCCTAATGGCCCAAGACAACTATCAGATTGCCCGGATCCAAGGCAGCCAGACTTGGTCCAGAGTGGTCATTTTGAATCTGACCTTCTGAAGAAATGCCCTCAGAGGGTAAACATCTAAAGTAAGATTAAGGCCACTGCCCTTAATTATGAGGCTATAGTAGGTGTTACAAACCTAGCCTATTTTCAAAGCCGACACCCTCTCAATCACTCCTTTGGCCAGTACAGTCTGAATCTCTTGCAACAAGATGAATATGTCCTCCTCGGAGAGCCAATTGAGTGTGGGAGGAAGTTGAGAAGGGTCAAACAGAAAGGAAAGGGAATAGCCTTGCCGGACATTCTGAAGGACTCATCGGTCGAATAAGATGGCATGCCACCCTGTAAGAAAATGTCTGAATCTGCCTCCCACAGGGTAGCGGTGCAACCACTAAAGGCAAACTAGAGTGGCTTGATGGCTGCTGCCCCTGGGGCAGAGGGCTGAGTGGAGTGCTTTACCTGGTGACCTGCATGATATCTACTTGCTTCTTGGCCACAAGAGGACAGGAGTGGCTCCTGCAGTGGTGGTGTAACCGATCAGCCAGGCCACTGGAGTATCAGCACCAACCCTGTCGGTGTCCCTGCTTTCCCAGATAATTGTGCCAAACTTTGCATGCCCTGCAGCTGCTCAACCTCCAAAAGCCTGGGACGACTGCCACTGCTTCATGAAGCAACCAGTATCTCCCGTCAAGTAGCGGAACTACTTCCCTGCACCCTGCAGACACCCAAGAAGAACCGTGAGGACTCCGGACCATGAAAACCCGACAACGGAAAGCACCACTGCACTAGTGTGCCCCAGTCCGAATCGAAGTGGGCCAACGATGCCAACAAGGCCTGAAACTCACCAGAGTCGAACCCCACCTTGGGTTTGCTGAGACTGGCCATTCCCGTCGCAGCCTTTTTGTGCAGACCCCCTCAGCCGAGATTGTCTCCTGCAGAACGTACCAGACGTCTAAAGACACCACTGCACCCAAGTCCTAAAGCCCGAGGAGAAGTGGACCGACTGTGGCCCTATGTGCCAGAGCATCTCAATCACTGATCACCCGTGTGGGTTCACCCGGACCGGACCCCAGTCCCAGCTTGCAACCTCGTTTTCCCAGGACAATCTCCCATTAAAATCAATGGGACACCAGACGCCGAAAAGCACCTCTGCACCCGGAGGCCCAGAGCCTACCGAGCGACCTGTTGCTGCTGCCTTGGACCTTACACCATACTTACCAGAAGATTGGTTGTGTAAGTCGCTGCTAAGTACCCATATGCAGTATATATGTTTTTCCAAATAGGATAACATTACTGCATTAGAGACACTACAAGTGAATTTAACTGTTTTCTTCAAAACTAGTATTTTAAAAAGTACTTACCCAATAACGAAGTTCTTGGTGTGTAAAATTATATAAAATGTGTTCTTTTTTTATACCGGTGTGGATCTCCTTATTGAGACTATGCTTATCATTTGTTGACTGTGTGCATACAACAGATGCCTAAGGCTGTGCGACCACACTACCACAGAAAGAGCCTCCTGGGATTGTTAAAGCCAGTCCCTGTCCACTCATAAGGGATACCTGGTCTCTCTACACAATCTACCCTTTTGGTATTTTATATGAAGAGCCAGCTTCCTACACTGTGCAACCTGGGGCAGCAAGCTGAGTTACAAGAGAAAGCTGGAGGAGCTAACAGAAGAGAGTCATCCATTTTGATGGCATCCCATCTTTTCCTTAAGGGACACCATGATGAAGAAAAAAGAGCTTTCTTCGAGTAGCAGACTTCTCTTGCCATGTTTTTCAATCATCAAGGAGAAAAGCATCTGAAACTACACAAGTTTCTGAATAATGAGTGTCTTGATGTCACAGTCTTAACTGAAAGGTGAAACTGCAACAAATGATGGACGGAATGCTGAATGATTTAGACAAGAGATCTGGGTTAAAACTATCATTCTTTTGCCCCCTATGCCACCCCAGTTTGGACCCAGGCATATGCAAATCAGTTTTGACCCTGTGCCTCATGAGAACAGTCCAGACCCAACTGCCAAGCCAGGTCCTCGCTGGATCGGAAACAAGCATCCTAGCACCGGTTTCAGGGTATGTCATCCCTCATCAGCCAAGCTAGCTTGAATCCAGTGGCACAGTGAGCGAGTGACCCACGTCTGGGCATACCTGTCTGTAACTGCAACAAATTAATTTAAATGTGATCCATGGAGTAATGTTACGAGCCTCCACATCATGCACGTAGATGACACAACATTCTATTTTTTTTATGTAGATCCTCTAGATGTCAAACAATATGATATTCTATCCCTAAGAGGCAAAAGAGAGTCTAAAGGCACTGGCCCCGATGAACAAGATATGGTGATGGCGAGTGTCTCGATGCAGTGAGGGACCGCTAACTTGGGACCAGTGCCTTTAACACTGAACACATTACGGATTATCAGGATTTTCCTTCTGATATTTGCTTGAAGGCCCTTGAGAGAATGCTGGTCTAATAGTCGTATGAACCTTCTGCAAAGGAGCTGAGGAGGAGTAAGGTTTGCTCTCTGCCTTAGAGATTTAGCCGTTTGTGGTCCTTCGGTATTCTTCCTAACATTCGGAGGCAGAAAGAACAGTGCTAGTGTCAACAGAGAGGTTGTTAAATCTACAGAAGAACTCGTGAACAAAAACAACTGAGGGGAACTAGAACATAGCAAAAAATATTCTACGCTGCTTCAAAAACATATCAATGCCAAATTTTCATCCAAGTCTCAAAAACAAACAGGACCCAATATATAGGTATCCTCAGAGTGGAGTATGGAAAGATGAACTGGAGCTCAACTGCAGAGGTCCTCTAAATTATTACTGGAATCCGGGGACCCCCCTGAGTAGGTGCTGGAAGTCAAAGACCCTCGTCTAAAAATCTAAGATTCAAACCTCAAAACAATACACAAAAATGCATCAAACAATACACAAATATTGTAAACATTTCTTTGATCCACAATCAAATACAGAAGATTTGAAATTTTAATGGGAAAGTTGGAACTTTTTAAAAAATTCGGCTTTTAATTCTTAAAGACGAAGAGATATGCTAAACTCTCAAAAATAACTGCCTTTTTTTGGGCCCTAAAACTTGCTCTTTGTCCGCGCTTCTAGTGAGGCCACATATCATCTATATTATAATCTGGTCGCTTTATTTGCGCTGCACCAATGAATCAAGCTAAGGCTACCTACTTCCAACCTCCAATTTCAAAATTACTTCAGACTAAGAGAATGTTTAAAGTTTTACATTTTCAAGTTTTGCTTTTCTATTTGCATATGCTTCATTCATCTTAATATTATTTATTATTTACCTATTTGTGGACCCCCAGAAAAGGTCGAGTTAAATTAAGCCAGTCATCCCTAGTACTTGTGTCCAACTCCAGATCTTTGAGGCAGAGGTATCATTTCATTCAAGTTTTTTCTCTGCCGTTCCCTCTAAAGCCGTCTCTGGAGTAGGTTTTCTGAGGAAGTCCCTCCTGAAAACGCTGAAGTTGGTGAAGGAAGAAAACTGTGGTGCAGCCGAAGCATATGCGCCCCTTATTGGTGCCGAAAACTGGTTTTACCGGTCTCCTTTTGTAATGCTTCCATGACATTGAAAACAAAATTAAAAAGGGCACTGATGTAACCACCATGTTGTCTACCTCTGGGACAAACAAGTGTTCCCATCAAAAGGAATCTGCTATGAACTTCAGAATGATATCCGGGCACCTATTAATGGCCGATTTCATCGGTTTCTAATTCTAAATCAAATATAACATAAATAACGTGTGTATTTGTAAAGCGCACGTTCACCCAGAGGTATCTTAGCGCTGAATAACAGATGTTCATTGTTGCCCAACTCAATGGTACTCATTTTATCGACCTCAGATGGATGAAAGGCTGAGTCGACCAGCCAGGATTTGAACCTGTGACCATGAGGTTGAACACAAGCCATGGCAGTGGATGCATTAGTCCACTGAGCCATAAGACCTGGCTTTGGTGGGTGCAAATAAATCTTCAACAGCAATAATATTAATAGTTGAAAAGGAGTTTCTGCTATTGACTGCGTCGTCATCAATGTACCAGTGGCTGAGTTAGTTCGAGCCATTAAAGATGTGGCCATTTATGGTGACTTCCTGCTCGTTGATGACAACGAATCCTTTCTCGCCTGCAAATCAACCAATCAATCAAAATCAGAAAATTTGTAAAGCACACTACTCACCCGTAGGGTCTCAAGGCGCTAAGGGGAGGGGGAGCTGCTATTGCTCGAAGAGCCAGGTCTTGAGGAGTTTCCTGAAGGTCAGCAGGTCTTGGGTCAGACGCAGGTGGGTAGGGAGGGTGTTCCAGGTATTTGCGGCGAGGAAGGCGAAGGACCTACCACTGGAGGTCGTGCGTTGGATGCGGGGGACGGCGGCGAGGCTGGCGGAGCGGAGCTGGCGCGTGGGGGTGTAGAAGCGGAGTCTACTGTTCAGGTAGGCTTGTCCGGTGTTTTGTCAGTGGCTTTGGATCGGAAGGGAGGGAGGCGTACTCTCTGGGTTCTGCCGGAGAGGAAGGACGTGGTCCAGTCCAGGGCCTTCTTCTGGATTCCGGCTTCTTGGAGGCGTGTTCTTAGTGTACGGTGGCAGACCGTGTCGAAGGCGGCTGACAGGTCCAGGAGGATGAGGGCTGATGTTTCGACGTTGTCTAGTTGGCGCCTAATGTCGTCTGTGGTGGCGATGAGGGCTGTCTCGGTGCTGTGGTTCCGTCTAAATCCGGACTGGGATGGGTCAAGGGTGTTGTTGTCCTCGAGGTGGCGGGTCAGTTGCATGTTGACGATTTTCTCGATGACCTTTGCCGGAAAAGGGAGCAGGGAGATGGGCTGGAAGTTCTTGAGGTCTTTGGGGTCAAAAGAATTTCGACAAACATGCAGAAAGATTCTAACTTTCCTATAATTTCCTAAAGAGAGGAAAGATAAAAATGTTGCCATAAATATCTCCTTTCTGCTTGTCACTGTGAGTTAGAAAGACAGCATATGAAAGAAAAGAAAAGCTTTGCTCTTCTTTAAGCAGCTGCTTTAATTATGCTGCGTGACCTGATCTGGGTTTACCCTCAGCCCCTGGCTGTGACAGCAGGCACTGTAAAAACAGAACTCAACTGTAACAAGTTATTACATTTGAGTTCTGGCATCATACCTTTATAACAGGCAACTGGGTGAGTTTTTACACAGGGATTGAAGAACCCCATGAATTATTATCATTGTAAATCTTAAGCAGGCAGAAAATAACTGTAGATTGGGCTGAATGAAGTCCACGAGGATGAAATCATAGGTAAAAAAAGTAACCAATCTAAGATTAAACAAAGGTTAAATCAGAGTCCTACTCAGGGACTACCTCATACATGATGTGCTGTAGAATCTGAGTTATGCTGGCCTCAGATGGGGAGGGGATATTAGGGGGTAGGGGAAGAGCTCAGCACTTCCACCTCATTTGGGGAAACTTGGGATATTTCAAATGAGGGCGATGTGCTACTAAACAAACACTGTTGTTGAGGCCCTTGGCTATTTTAACATGGTTTACTGGCATTTAAAGCTACAAGAGATTCCCAGCATGACGAAAGGGAGTGATTCAGAGATGTGCATATCTAAAGATGCAATGCTAGAGAACATTCGTATATAAAACTGAATGTGTTTATTTACGAATTGAAACATTGTGACTGAAAAACGCTTAAACCAGAGGAAGAGATCAAATATTGCAAAATGTTCACAATTAAAATATACTTGGTTTTATTCAATCTGATTTTTTTTTAAAACAGCATCAAACTGACAGTGAACACAAATATAAATACCTAACCTACTTTACTCATTTTTAAAATAAAATAAAAAAATTATTTACATCGACTATTAGAGTACATATTATTAATATTTAAGAGTGTGTTTTAGGCTAGTGTCTGGACACACAGGTTCTAATTGTTAGACTCCAGAGCATTCCCAGTGGCAGCTTGATGGGACAAACCTTCATGCAGGGACTCACTTTAGATGAAACAATACTCCATCTTTCAGCATCCCCCACAAGACCAGGGCAGTAATCCTGTGTGTAAAAGCGTGACCTCATATAAGAGAGTAAAACTGATGGGGCATTCTACACGGCGTACACTTTTACTCCTTTTTTGCATCTGAGGTCCACATCAACGAGTGCCCGCTCTCAGGCTGCAGCACACCTCACATACATCGGTTCACGCAAGGCTGGAAGGGCACCTGATCTGAAAGCAAGTATTTGAGGTAGTCACCAGTGTAAGTTTGCCACAATATCTCTTGCAAAGAAGAGTAAGGAACAGCAGGATCAATCATTTCCATGACATTCTTAATCTTCTAGGGTGCAGTTCTTGAGAGCCTCTTTGCTCCTCCTACTAAATGATCCTCATTTGCGAAAAGCGGCATCCTATCGCTGTCATCTTAGGCTACACCTTATTACATCAAGGACAACAAGATTCATTGGTGCGCCAGCGGGAAGAGAGGAGGAGTAAGTACTTGGGCAGCTATTCACTGACAGCAAAGAAATAAAGCCAGACCATAACCCACAGTACAATACAGACATTTAGAAGAATGAAACAACAAGGTCACATCTAAGCGAGATCTCAGTAAACTGTATGTGTAGAGTACCAGGCTTATGTCTGATCTCTGCTCAGGCTTTCCAGTTTTAAAACTCACATGTTGCGAAAAGGCCACCCCCATCACGGGGACTCTGAGGGTGTCCGTCACCACAGGAACAACAGGTGTCTGAAGACATGCGTTGCTGACAGTGAGAGTACACTACAAAGAGACACACGCAATGGACAGACAGGAGAGAGAGCAGTTCAGAGAACTGAATGAAAGTCACAAGGAAGCATTGAGATCTATCACACGAGGAGGAACTTGCCATCACACACATCTGTAGCGTGACAAAGGCTCATCCGCAGCATCAAACAAGACTAAACTAATACCAACATATTTCAGAACACACCCTCAACAGTGATTTAATTCAGGTTCACAAGTGCATGTCCAGTCTCAAAGTAGGACACAATATCAGTAGAGTTCAAGATTTCACATCGTTTGTAGGAAAGTAGCCCTTTTTGACATGGCCACCCCCACTTTTTGCCATGTAACTAATGCGATTTCAACTGAAGTGCACTGGGTTACTACTAACTATACCCCCAGTGCCACAGCTCTGTCCCAAAACTGTACAATTCTTTCCCCACATTGGAAAAACCTTTAGCACTCTCTAAGTCCCTAGTAAATAGTACCCCTGGTATCTATGGCCTGAGGTACCATAGAGGGTCCCCAAGGGCAGCAGCACAACTTGTGCCTCCCTAAGGGACTCATTACCAAGCGCATGCAAGGCTGCCATTGCAGGCATTGTGTCTTGATGCAGACAAAAGTGAAAACATGACAGGTCACTCATCCCTGTGTGCCCTGTCCCCTAACACTGCATATGATATCTGTAAGTCACCCCTACAGCAGGCCTGACCGCCCTAAGGCAGGGTGCTGTATATTACATGTGAGGGCATACCTGCATTAGCACATATGCCCCTCTGCCGGTCAATCCTATTACTGCGTGTATAAGTGACTGTCACGTATTCTGCACAGGGCCAAATGTTGTTTTTCCTAAGTTAGCCTAACTGTGCACGACACAGACTGCATTAGCTATGCACCTAACTATATAAACATCATTTGCTTTTGTGCCACATTATTTTTTGCTTATTGATTATGGCCGTTGCAATTGCAACAAATTGCAGCCCAGCTGTTACTCAACACTTACATCAGCATGGTGTCCCTAATGCGGGGGCTCCTGTCAGTTTTGTGATTGAGGCGCATGCAGTGTACCACTGTGAGGTTTTTATTCCTGGGTCACCTTTCCGACTGTCAACGCTAATGATGTTTCATACTTATAATGCTGCTGCCACACCCAACGCTTATCGTCCTTATGCACTGCTTGAAATTCTACTTATGGTCTGGGAACACCAGACTTAGTTTAATTCCACCCTTCCCCATGTCCACGGCATTGTTCGTATGAGACACGGGCAAAGATGGGCCACCCGGCCTACTCTTGCAGGATTTACGCCTTTCCCAAATTTGGCTGTGCTAAATTTGTCTGAGATGTGTGTTATACGAACAGGCTGTTCTTTTATATAGATGCTTAATAGAATTTGTTAACCATTCCTTTCTATTGGGTCCTGCTAGGGCTGGTGCACCTGCTCAGGCGCAGGCAATCTGCGGGACTTGTTATTAGTCCAGTAATTGTGAAATTGGCTATGGGAAAACACCTACTGAATCGTGAGGACATTCCATTTTGGACTGTCCAGAAAATTGATCAACTTGATGCTGTGTTTCCCTTTACGGGTCCACAGGAAAAACGTAGAATTTTAACCGTGTGTTTACCTAATAGTCTGGTTACCCCTTTAGACGACTGCAACACCTGGGGCACTGTGTTTGCCACATTGTATACTCTCTTTTATGGCACTCCTCGAATGGGCGCTCTGCCGAACATCCTCAACAAATACAGAATGAACATGGGGCAGGTCCTGCCCACGATTTGGGGAAGAAACGTGTTGGAAATGTTCTGGTTGTCTCCGAAATGATTCTTTCTAATGTTAAAGGTGAAGCAGCTTATTTGCCTATACAGCAGCAACTTGCAGAAGTGGTTATTGCAGACCATGAGCGCAAGTTGCCTATTATAATTTTACAGGTGTACATGTCCTTGGGACATAATAGTTTGGAGACCAGACCTTCTGTTTTCACCCTTGTAAAACCAGTTTCTGACGAAGATGCTCAACCTGCACGTGATTTTCCAAAGAAAACATGGGAAAAATCTAAACAATCACAACAAAAGGGTAGACCTTGTGGCAGTACGCCGCCCCCGGAATACTCTGAATGGCTTTAAGATTTTCGTGACCACTGTAAAATTAAAAATCCTAATCAGTTTCAGGTTCCTGATACTCATTCTCTTCATTCCTTTCAGAACTCATCTAACCACCAGTACGACCATGGAGGGTGATCTGAACTTAGATACGGAGAGTATGTGCAACCTAAACGGGGCACACAACACTTTTTTGATGTGAAAATCAAAAAGAAGGATCCTTATAAACCCCCTTTCCAGAAAAAGAAAGTTACAGCCTTAACAGCTAAATATACCCCTGACGGTGAGAACCCTTCTCCTGGACAGGAGTTGGGCGGTGAGAGTCCGCAACAGCGTGGCAGAAGTCCCCATAGTGCACAAGTCATTCTGCTAGCACCTGAAGTACTAGTTCCTGTTTTTGGTCGGCTTCTCAAGGTTGGAGACCTTGTTTGTGAAAAAGTGGCCCCAAGAAGGGATTCAGCCCAAAGTACTGTACTCCTATTGCAGTCCGTGGTATCCAAGGTACACAAACTGTGATTTTGACTCTGCACCAGGTCATAAAGACAATTGTTTTGTTTCCATTGAACATGTCAAGCTAGCCATATGGCCAGTTCTACACAGTATGCCTAGGAGTGGTCCCTCAACATGCCTTTCTTTGCCACCCATGAGCACCACTGTTGCTCCTTCTCCCCGGCAGCGGGGGGAGGAGGGGGTGTATATTCTGATCCGCCATTGGATACTCCTTCTGAGTTGTATTTTTCAAATCCTACTGCTGAATGGCAGCCACTTCTTTTTCATTTGAGTTCTTCAGAGTATGGATCAAGACCATTTCTCGTCTTGCAGTTTTTCAGCGTCTCCAGTTCTGCATTTACCTCCAGCGCAGATTTGTTTTTATTTCTTGGTCTAAACGCACTTATCTAGTCCCTGTGAGGATATACCTTTCAATCACCTTTTCCTTGGTTCTTTTATTTATGTGGATTGGATTTGTGACTGTCTTTTGTTTCCTGATTAACGGCCATTACCTTTCACACCATTCCGCAAAAGAACTGGTTGATGTGGTGCTGGTTCCACATTCCTCCTCACATAAAATTAAAGAGAGACTTGTACCGTGTCAACATTTCAGCCATTCCAGAGACTGATGGAATTGTTTGGGATAAAGTTCCTTTCCCAATATTCAGTCCTACGTAAACTCTGCAGATACCATATGGGTTAAAAGTTTCTGTTGGTGACGTAATTGTACTGGGGGATACGGTCAGATGATTGGGATGTTGATATTGTAAATGTGATGCTTTCTGAATCAGAATATCATACTGCTTTGAATCAGAGAATTTGCATCTTAATTCCGCTAACTACGCAGAGATGTTCTTTTACCACCATAATGGACATAATTTTCTGCATACAGCAAGTGGACAATGTTCCCATTATAATTATACTCAGTTGGAACATTGTCCAACTACCCCGCAAGGAAGTTAAAAAAAGGCAGACAGACAATTATGCATATTTAACAAGTTATGACCTTTCAGACCTAACATCATACTATTCTACATTGGTTCCGACACATTCGAAAAAGTATATGCTTATTCAGACAAAGCTGATATATATGCAGCTTCATTTATCGATCAGCTGGTCCTTAAGGGTTATGATTACTGCAAAGACAACATTGATTTGAAATCAATTTCGGGTACAAAAGCCTGGCAAGGCCAGGACACAGAAACTTTATTTTGAGCCTGCCTGATTCCCACACAACTTATTTTCCTGAATAAAGCATTCCAACAAACTACTTGTGTGAGATTGGCTACAATTAAAGAACTGAATGTCTCAACAATTTCTTCTATTGCTCGCTTTGATAATTGGGAATCTTACACAAAATAAACAGAAACCCAGTTAAACGATATGGTACAGAATGGTACATTTAACTCATCATTTTCAAATCCTGGTGGGTGGTTATTGTGGCTAGAAGACCAGAGTTGTTGTCATGCTCATTTTCTTAACATCACACCAGTAGACCAGATCCATGATACCTACAGTCCGCCCATTTGTACATTACTACAACCGATTCCGAGGGAAAGTTATGCCAACAATAGTTGGGACATTCTAAGCTGTCTGTATTGAAACAACATCTTTCACTTCTGTCCAAGATGTGACTTTATCAGATTTTTTGTTAGGTCCCAAGTCCCCTCGTTCCAAAAGATTCCTACATGAAGCATACAATGAAATATGGAAATGAACGCAAATTGAAGTTGCTATGCGCTTGAGGCAAACTGATCAATGTAATTCGGATAAAGTACTTGCTGTAGTAGACGATAGTATTAATACATTATCATCCCATACTTATATTTTAAACAGCATTGTGTCATCTGTTATTGATATTGTACAGAATGATGTGTCAAAGTTGTATCATAGTCAGAGTCAGCTAAGATCTATTATGCAATTTAGTTCAATACTTCAACAAGTCAATAATGAACGCATTCCTTGGCATTACCTGAACTGTACTGCTTTGTTTCTGCCTTTCAATTTAACACAGTAACAATAATCAATGGCTATGAAAGACTCAACATACACTATGCAATATTTGGAGAAATAAGAAAAATTCCTATTCGCTGTAGCCGAAACACCTTCGGCAGTATGGTTAATACTCAGGGTTACTGCACTGCCTATATCCACATTTCAGTTCACTGCATGCATGAAACATTTCCCACTAGGTAAATATGAACCCTTTGGGAGCAGCTACATCCATGAGTTATAGTATCTGCCGTTTACCATTCATTCTTCATTCCCCGATTATCTACCTAGCCGCCTGCCTCCCCGGTCCACCGCATCTTGTGCTGTTTGCGTGGAGGGAGTTGTGCCGCGGTAGAGCCCTTCTTTTTCCTCACTTCCGGGGGCATAAATGGGGCAGCCATCTTAGACAGTCATGCTCTAGTATTGTGACTGCAGATTGACATAAATATGCTCACTGCGCCAACGTGCAGCATTCGTGTGCAGCGGGCGCGCCGGTTGCGCGCCAAAGGCAAGCCCTTCTGCGCACGTCCGCGCACCGTTCGCAACCAGCGCCAGCCACTATGCCGCCTTTGGTGGAAATCCTGACATTCTTGGACAATCTAGCGTCTCTCTTCAGGTAATGGACAAGCAGAAAGAGGATGAGGGGGGTGTCCAACTAGTACAGGGGTAGAGACCGCAGCCAACTCGACCTTTAGGGATTCCTTGAGCTGTGGCTTGCTCAAAGTAAGGTCCCTTAGCAAACATCACCTGGAAACACTGATGCTGATAGAAGTCCATGATCTGGATGTTTTAGTGGTGACAGAGTCCTGGACCCACACGGATTCTGATTTAGAATTGGGACTAGCCTGCCCTCAGGGCTATAAAGCTTTTCACAAGCCCCGCCCCAAGGGAAGAGGAGGAGGGGTTGGTATTTTCTATAAAGAGGTCTGGAAGACATTGACCTGGTTGTTGGGGTTGAATTATTAGGCTTTGCTTTAAATGACGTTGGGCACCAGGTGTTGGCAGGTATTATCTGCTACAGGCCACCGGGAGTGGCCAGCCTGCTTCAACAAAAAAATTGATTGACGTGCTTAGTAACATGGCTCTTTCACACGCCAGACTCTTCAACCTATGGCCTAATGGGAGCATGGGCCCAGGGTATAACAACATTCTACATTAATGCCTGGATTCGTCCCTTAGTCAATGGGTGGCAGAGCCCACTCATAAGGGGTACACACCTTGGACTTGATATTTGCCAAGGAAAATTTACTGAAAGTGGTTGAGGTCTCTCCGGAAGGCTGGTCTGATCATCATTTGATCAAATTTGATGTGATGGGTATCAAACGGAATGAATCTGGTAGGAAGGAGATGAGTCGCTTTCTCAGCAGGGACTGGGAAGGTTTGTTGGAGAAGGCTAGTACTGCCCCTGTATTCCACTTTGAAGGCTTGTTTGAGCCAGGGAAACAGGTGGAGGACAACTATGCCGCCTTTTGCTCATACATTACGGATCATCTCGACCAGATTGCCCCTCCAAAAATCATGAAAAGAGACGGTAAACCTTCTGCGCCCTGGTACAACACTGCCTTGAAAGACTTAAAACTTGCATGTAGACAGGCAGAGTGGAGATGGAGGAGAGGGTACTCTATTGCAGACAAGTCTATCTGGAAAGAGAAGATCAGTAGCTATAAGAAGTGTATTGTCTCCACTAAAGCCGAGTACTTTGCTGATGTAATTCTGAAGGCCTCCAACAGTGCCAAAAGCTTTTTTAAAGCATTTAATATAGCCAATCCGTCCTGTACAAATAACAAGACTTCCCCCACGCAGGAACTGTGTGATAGTCTGGCTGCCTTTTTCGATAATAAGATCAATAGTATCATCAAGGGACTTGAAGTGAACAGTATGGCTGATAGGACCATTGACCCTCCACTGGTCAGGCAGGAGGACCTGAGAGTGATGACAGAGATCTCGGTTCAGTTGCCTCGTTTGGACCTTTTTGACATTCCTTCCACTGAGGTGTTGGAACAAATTGCGCTCAATGTGTCTTCTGGCTCACTTTTAGAGCCTCTTCCACACAGGGTCTGGAAAGCGCTTGGTGCTGAACTGTTCCCTCCTCTCAGACCGCTGTGCTATCAATCTTTGCACAGTGGTGTAGTTCCCTCTTGCTGGAAGCAAGCAATTGTCTCTCTCTTCTTGAAAAAGCCCTCACTGGATCCAGCCTGTTTTAAAAACTACAGGCCTATTTCACTTCTTCCATATCCGGTGAAGATTATAGAGCGCCTTGTAAGCAGGGCACTCTCCCAGTTTCTGGAGGGTAATGATCTACTGGATGAGGTCCAGTTCGGTTTTCTTCCAGGACATGGCACAGAGACTGCACTGTTGACCGTGTTGGACGATCTTCGCCTGCGTGCAGACAAGGGTCAACATGCCATCTTGATCCTATTAGATCTGTCTACCGCATTCGACACGGTCAACCATTCGGTTCTCCTGAAACGGCTGGAATGTGTTGGGGTAGTTGGTCAGGCACTGAAATGGCTCCACGCCTACCTATCGGACAGATGCCAGGCCGTGGCTCTTCACCCTTTTCAGTCAGAGTTTACTAAGGTCCATCATGGTGTGCCGCAGGGTTCTGCGATAAGCCCTATTCTCTTTAATGTGTACATGCGCCCTTTGATGGATATCATTAGATCCTTTGGCTTAGGGGTAGGTAACTATGCCGACGATACTCAGCTGATTCTTTCACTGGAAGGTGAACTGTCAACCTCCTTGGAGGACTTTCACAACTGCATGCGGAACATGTCTCAGTGGTTAAGAGATAATTCTCTTCAATTCAATGCAGATAAAACTGAAATGCTATGTATTAAGAGTGGGAGAGTGCCACCTCAGCTCTCGGCTGACTTTTGGCCTATTCATGTGGACCCCTCACTGCTACCATCTAAGTCAGTTCGCAATTTGGGGGTCCTATTTAATGAAAAGTTGACCCTGGAGAATCACGTTAATAAAACCTTGGGGAACTGCTTCTCCCTTATCAGGGCTATGAGGAAGATTCTTCCTCTGCTCCCTGCTCAAACACGCCCCCTGGTAGTCAGGAGCGTGATTCTGAGCAGATTAGACTATTGTAATTCCCTTTTGCTGGAATCCCCTAAGTTTCTAACTGGCAGACTACAGAGAATTCAGAACATGGCCGCTAAATTGGCTCTGTCGCGTCCTCAACACTCCTCTTCCTCCCAGGCCCTTGTGGAGCTGCACTGGCTCCCCATAGTGCAGATAATTCACTTTAAATCACTGTGTCGTGTTCAAGGCACTTCATGGATTGGGCCCTATACCACTACAGAGTAAATTCTGTTGGTACGTTCCTCCCCGCTGCCTTCGGTCCTCTTCAGCCTTCTTGGTCAAAATTCCCCGGACCAGAAGAGCCAAGCATGGGGGTCAGGCTTTCAGTGTTGCCGCTGCAAGACTCTGGAACAAGCTGCCCCCAGAGCTGCGAAAGATGAATGATCTCTTACCATTTCGCAAACAAATAAAAACTTGTCTCTTTCCTACAATCTAACTTTTAGCTGTGCAGATTCCAGTGGTTCATTACTGTTTCCCTCTCTTAGCGCCAGGATGCCTGTTGGGATACAGTGCGCTGTACAAATTTTGCTTACAATTACAATTCTCGTGTTTGTCAACACATTAAAAATCCATGGAACGTGTAATGTTTTGGCGCCTAATTTAACTTGTCATTCTAAAGTTACTCCAGTTCCCGCAATTCTTCCCTTCATTACTGTACTTTCAAATGGAAGCTATCTTCTGCTTAATAATCAAGACTGTTGCGGTATGCTTGCAGGAGTCCTGTATATTGTGTCAGTTTCTCAGTAGCAACAACGTCCTGATTTCATCTCTGCATGCGATAGTAGACAGCTTGCTGTGGCCTTCCATTCCAACTTTGAAAGCAGCATTCAATAAGCTAAGCAGTCTCAAAGCATTATTGTTCCAACAAGAAGTAGCTCTCACATCTGCACACAAGACCTTCGAATTACAGGTAGCTAGAACTACTTTTGAAATTTAATCTTCCCTTGTATTTCAGTTAGTTGATTTATCAAATATTTAATGCTTCTGATACCACGGGTGACACCCATTATTTTTAAAAACTTATAGGCTCTAGCATTTCTTTTTTAAACGATCTTTGGAGTAATTCCAGCTTTTATACAATCTAGCTTGTTCGGTGGGTACCTGGTCCTGCTGTTCCTAATTTGCGGCATTCTCACCCTCTTACTGCTGTTCCGTAATGGATGTTCCTTCTGCAGCTGCCACAGACCTGGCTTCGCTCCAGCACTACCGTGAGCGTATGTTTCAGCTCTGTGGCATTATTCCGCTGAAGGCATTGACCTGGATCTCAAACTGCTGATGAGTCCCATAGTGATACATTATCAGGACTGCTCCTTGGGTTTGAGCCCTCTACTGAATCAGAGTCTGGAGCAAATTGCCAATGGGAGTTCCTGTGCAACAGCAGAGCAATTACTGGTTCAGAGTGTCGCTAAAGTCAAGGCAGGTTGCCTGACAGTATCTGCATCTGTGGGAGCTGAGGATCATGTCTGTTCATTGGAATTTATTTACTGGACCGCAGACCTATCCATCTACATGGAGTTGGACCCCATTACGACTTCCTTTGCTTCCCCAATGGCCGATTACATATTGGATTCCTCTGATACGCTTTCATTGGATATTTTTTCTTTTTCCAAATTGTCATTGGTTGGATCCTCAACAATGTTAAATTCTTAGTGCTGGTTAAAATTTCTGCTCCCCCTTTACATGCTTCCTTCCTGACCAAGGGGAGGGTGGCATGTGTTCTGTATAGGGCCCACTGTCGTTTTTCCTCGGTTAGCTTAAATGTGCACGGCACAGACCATATTAGCTTGGGCACGTTTTGTCTAGCACAGCGTTGTATAGTAACTAAATCGCAGCTAATGCATTTCTTTTTATATGTACAATGGGCTCCGTGTGGACCGTCCATTGTGCGATTTCCATTAACGCAGTTTAGCACATTGCGTTCATTTTTTATGCATACTCCGTGGGTGTCCATTTTTTCCCATTATTACTATGGCTCTTTATCCCGTATTTGTTTACTCGCACTTTTTTTTGCGTGCAGATCGGATGCAGCACTGTTCTTTCAATATGTATCGTATTGTACACCGTGCTTCTTTGTGGTACACGTGCCCACCTCAATCCGTACTTATTTTTATACCCGTTCCTTTTTATCCCTGCAGTAGCTTTGTTCCAAGATTACTACCATAATCTTCAGCAACACGCTAAGATGGCCGCACCAGAAACATCCCTTTTAGCTGGTGTCACTGCCTCGACGTCACATGGTTTTGCGTTTACGTGGGACTTTCGCGATTTAAGCCTAAGCGGTTGTCCGCCGCGTTGATTGTATTTTTCCAAACTTGGTCGAACAGACACGGCGCTTCAGTATCCGTTTCCTGATGAGTGTTTTTGAGTTTCCCTGCCATCCGTTCCCTCGCAGAATAATTGCATCTCACTAGCAGTGGGATTTTGTTACATTAATTGCGGCTCTCTGTGCTCACCCAGTTGTATTACTCCTGACAGACTTCAGTCTGGCATTTCTTCCTCACATCCTGCCTTACAAGACCCCTGTTTCCTGTACTGCCGGTGAGTGAGTACTCCATATGCTTTTGTGGTATAGTCTCTAAACGTTTGTACATAGAATTATTTATTGACGTCTGCGCACCAATTTGCGCACTGATATCATGTTTCTTTTTTTTTTCATGTATGGACAAAGGGAGAGACAGGAGATGGCTATTTTAACAAAGGTACAGCATACGTGCCCAAGTACTGAAAGCAACAAATGAATGGTATGCAGTTCCTAAAAGGGATAAGGGTATAGTGGCTAATGTGAGAAAATTATGTTCAGTAACCAAAAAGAAGGAAGGAGAATTCCTCCTTTCGGATAGAATGCCCTCACAAACCCAGCCCGCTAGGTGTCATCCTTCATCATTGGGCGTGCTCCGCGTCGGGTCTGTGGTGCAATTCCCGACGGTCAGCCTCAGTGGGGGCTCTTTGGAGGAGATCTTTTATCCTTGCCGTTTGGTCAACGCACCTTAGAACCAGTAACTAGTGTAGTTTAAAATCTTTCATTTTTTGGTCCTGAAGAATTGCCGCCTGATCCCACTCCTTGGGACTAAAAGGCAAGAAACATGTTGACCACATAAGTGCAACTACCCACCACATCACTGTGGTTAGTCGCCATCACTTTTTTAACCAGGATAGGAGGCAGGATTATTAAAGAAGTGGCACTGACCACCTTTCCCTGTTTGAACCCACTCTCAGTACACACACTACACTTTTACACCTTAGGGCCCCACACACGCACTGACCAAACGGCAAGGATAAAAGATATCTGCCAAAGAGCCCCCAGTGAGGGTGCCTGTTGGGAATTGAACCACCGTCCCGACGTGGAGCACCCCCAATGATGAAGCATGACACCTAGCGGGCTGGGTTTGTGAGGGCATTCTATCCTAAAGGAGGAATTCCCCTTCCTCCTTTTTGGTTACTGAACATCAGTCAGTTTCTCACATTAGTCACTATACCCTTATCCCTTTTAGGAACTGCATACCATTCTTTTGTTGCTTTCTTTTTTTTTTCATCTCATGCAGTTTCAGATTCTTTTCAACCATTGAGGTATTTCTTATTACTCATGGTGTTTTCTTATACATTTTCCTACGCTCCCAAATACATTTTGGGTGTTTATGTTTGGTCTCTGATTTTTCTCAGGAATTTTCCTGTTCCTGTAGTGTTGTACACTAGTCAATTTACAGCTGTGCATTTAAGTAAGGAATTTGATCAGCATTTCTATTCACATTTTCGCACCTAGAGCAGTGCACACTTTTTTCGCGCAGTATCTGTACTTATTGTTCCATTGGTGTCCTTTTTGGTACTTTTATCCTTTTTCTCACAGTTTCATTAGCTGGCATCTGGTGATGGTATCTGGTTAGGTTGGTCACCTCACATACTACATGTATTTATAGGCATGTGCAATTTTCACGTTATCTCACTTTCTTCACCTCATGGTCATTGTACACAGACGCTGGTGTCTTCTTCTTTCAGCAGCTTGGTGATATTTAACATAATATGAATCGCAACAGGATGTTTTCTTATTGATTCATTTTCTGTTTAATTTACTGGCCCCCGAAGAAGGGACATTTGATCTCAAAATGCTTTGGGCTTCACACCTTTGACTTGCATTTCTATAATACTTCATTTGTATTTGTGTAAAACATGGAACATGGATTCATCGTTAGAACATGTATAATTACAGTAATCATTGCAATATGTGTTGATAATCGCATGGGATTTTTTTCAATAAAGATGTCATTTGTTTGAAATCAATTGTGGTACGAGTATTTTTGGAAAAATGTTTGGTTTTCGTTTGGAAAAATTGCAAATAAGTGAATATAAAATTTGTATATATCTAATTTGTAGTGCATGCAGTGTTTTAAGCAAATACTGTGCTTGAGTTTTATTTCTCACAGGGAGGTGTGTCATGTCGATTTTCACTTTGTTCTGCACCACAACAAGCAGCCTGCAATGGCAGCGAGTGTAAAGGTACAGGGCCTCTAAAGGTGGCACACTAAGTGCTGCAGCCCTTCGAGGCCTTCCCTGGCCACAGTGTCCATTGGTACCTATGGTACCATTTACCAGGGACCGACGTGTTCAACGAGTGCCAATTGTGTTTGGTATTAATGCAGTTTTAGACGAAAGAACATAGGCCCTGGGTACCTGTTTGGCAGGAACCCAGGGCACACTCAAAGTACATCAGCAGTTTGACAACAAGTGGGGGCAACCATGTAAAAAGAAGGCACTTTCTTACAACAGTCATTAGTAGAATGCATGTGGGAAGTTATGATAGCGGCCTTTAAGTCTGGCCATGTGAATTGAGATGAAGTTTGGTTACAGCCTTCACTGATTTCTTTGTACATGGAATGTGCAGGAATGAGGATGAAGGAGAATTAAATTGTCAAAGGTGGTTTAAGACTTCCATTCCCTGGCAGTCCTGGGACTGAGAGTCGGTCATATGTTCTGTGTGTAAAAATGTTATATGATGACTAGGTATGCAGACACATGGTGGTACGGCTCAATGTCTGACAAAGTCATTAGACTTTGTTCTTGGACCTTTGCACAAGGTTAGTTTTGTCCTTTTGTTTGACCTGAGTGTGGGTAACCTCAGGTCTTCTGGGTTAAAGAGGATTTCCTCGACTCATTGCGCATTTATAGCGACTGTCATTTGTTTCTTTGTGTGTGTATGAGGAAGCAGTAGGGTGCATCAGGTTGTTACTTAGGTGAATGTGCGACCACAACATAGTGACGATTAAGTAATTGTCCAAGTGTAAGGGAATGACAGTTTCATATTTTGTTGTATATATATTTTTTTTTTTTAAAGGAGGGGAAGGGTTCATAGAATCCAACGTGTTCCTATTTCCTGTGTGTCAGAGCTGGAGTCAGGAATGTTGAGTGATTGTGATTTAGTGGAGGTCTGGGGAAAACAGGCTGTTGGTGGTATGATGAACTCGTTGAACTCGTGCAGTGTTCAAGGGCCCAACATATGAATAATGAAAATAATATCACCTACCTAACCAGTTACTGCATCCTTAAAGAACCTGCCTCAAAACTTCACAAGGACACTCTTTCCTAGACTTACTAAGTAATCCTTTATTGCTGTGGCAGTAAAAGAGTCTGAGAGTTATTCTGTGTGTAGGTATGTTACAATAAATTATAGGGGCAGTGATGATATCACAGGCATTAGATCAGGAGTCTTTATATTTCAGGTCAGTATTTTTTTGCTTCACAGGTAAGTTCGTTTTGAGTTCTTGCCTTAACAAAATGTGTAGGTTAGTTGTTTTTGGAGCTGGTGTGTAAGGGCTTTTCGAGTTAAAGAAATTGTAGTTTAAAGTATTAAATTAATTTTAAATTATTATTAAATGAAGTTAAATTAAAAGTATTTATGTATAGAACATATTTATGTATTAAAGATATAACTAAATGTAAATAATCTTTATTCTTAGATTTAAATTGAAATCAAAACGTATACACACACACTGGGTTTAATGTAATGCTTACAAACGTACGTGCGAAATAAAGGCAACTACCACATAATCACTTGCAATGTGAAGGTATTTCTGATATAATCAGCACAATAGGATTTCCAATGTAAAAACCTGCACAGTAAATAAAAACGGACACTCTTTTCTTAATACTGTGATGGAAGCAAACTGACATTTTCGAGACAGGGACTAGAACGCAGAGCTGCCTATGAGGATAAGACGTCACAGTCTGGTTTCTTCTTGACATGTCCCCTTGTTGATTCATTTCAACACGCACTAGATGCAGAATCTTATAATATAGTGGAGAATGTTCTTCCTCTTTCAAGATGCTTACGCAATAAACAAAGTTCAGTTGATCCTACTGGAGACAGTAAAGACCAATCCATCAACGTGATTGATTTAAGTTTAGATGCAAACTTTTCCTTGGACTCACAGGAGATACCCAAGGAAATTGTAGGTGATACGTAAGCAGAGCGGATTCTCCCATCTGCCTTAAATTCAACTATCATTGGGTTTGGGAAAAGGTATCATGCGGAGGTAAATATCCTTGCCTAAGTCTAAATTTCAAAACCACAAGCCTCATTTACCCATCTGGAACTTACTGATCATCAGGGAGCCTGGCAACACGCACACCTGGATGGGCCGCTTCATAGAGTATAACGCGGTATGCTACGCTACCATAGCCCACTGAAACCAGGGCCAGACTGAACCTCCAATATCCTTGTAGTTGCAGAAAGCACTAAAACATGGTGGCAAACAGAATAGTGATCAGAACTCCTCAACCCAGCATCTGTCATGCCATGCATATCGTCAGTCATGTTCATGATGTCATGAAGAACTGATGGAGAAAAACTGTCACAACGAAAATACTCAAAGCCATACTCCCAGTCACAATCACTCTCGACCTCTTATCAACCCAAGTCATAAACCTCGAGCACTCAAACCCTAGGCTGTAAATAATTCTGGCTGTTACCTGGTGAGGCTGGAGTTCAAGCCAAGATAGACAGGTTTCAAAGTTAGCATCCTATTTGCTCACCTTTTCACCTTCTTCACACAGCCTCTTATCCCTCCTTGCTCATTCTTCTACTATCTGCTAACCTTTCCTGTCATCGCCTTCTTTCTTCCAATTGTGCTCCAATTTGGCATTTCTTCTTCAAACCTCATAAGAGACCTAACACTTGCAAAGGGACCAAACTAACAAGCATGGGAGCAGAAGCTGCTCCTTCTCAGACTGATATTCTGCCTACGCGGAGCTCGATTTAGCCACTGAAAGCAAGATTTCAGAATATACTGCCTTGGAGACAAATCGAAGTAGTAAAATGTTCAAGTGTTGAACTTCTTCTCAAAAAGCGGTTTTCAAATTGCAGTTAGTTACCTGAACAATCCTCCTAAGTGTAATTTGAAAAAGTTGTAGCTTAACCCCTTAACCGCGGGGGTAATTCCCCTCCTGTGCGGGGAGTGGGAGGGGGGGCCACGCACGGCGCCGCGCTGCTCATGACGAGCCCAGCTCGTCATGAAGCACAGTGCAGCTGTGCTCATGCCGAGCTGGGCTCGTCATGACTCCGCCCACTCCCATAGAACGTCCGCACAGGTGTGGAATTCACGCACGGGGGAGTGGCGCAGCCGTTATGATGAGCCCAGCTCGTCGTGAGCACAGCTCCACTGTGCCTCATGACAAGCTGAGCTCGTCATCAGCAGGCAAGGGGTTAATTGTGGTGATCAGTATTTTCGTGCACATCTGTAGCGGACTACTGCAAAGCAAAGTGCACAGGTGCAGTGTTTATCACTACTTAGCCTTTGAACTAGACAAATTATTAAGACTGATTCTAATGCAATCCTGGCCCGACATACCTCCATAAATAAATTGTTGTCCAGAGATTTTCATTTTTGATTTGTGTTTTCGGATCATTAGAGAAGTCATTTAGCTTGGGTAGACATTGCTCATCCGGATCGGACATTTCTTGGAAACATTTCTAAAAATTGCAGATATGTTGCAGTGATGATCTAATATTTCAGTAACTATGAGACATATATACATAATTTTGTTGATCTCATAGGTTTTTGAGGTCTAGTAGTCTTATAGAGGGAGAAAATAACTCCTCAGAGTAACCCTTAGAGGAAGAAGAGACATATTGTAAGAAGCTGGCTCTGTAATTGGTTTGCTACTAGGTGGTTATATCATGCACAGAGTTAAGGGGTTCCCCAAAAGTGTACAGGGCTCAATGTAAAACCCTAAGTGCCTTATTAGCGAGCAGCCTTAAGCATAACACAGAGGACTGTAAGACATTTATTGCACAACACTGACCAATAACGGACACACAACTCCACAATAATTTTATAAAAATCAGCTTTTTTGTATTTTATATTAGGACCAAGTTCTTCACACAAAGAGGTAAGTATGTTTCTAACTAAAAATACTTCTCACTTTAAAAAAGTTTTTTCAAGAAACATACTTTAGTTTTTCAAAAGTCGACAGTGCAATTTCTGAACAGTCTAATGCCATCCTATGGAGGAATTCAATAATGCAGTTTAACAGGTAAGTAAAACACTTCCAATTCCAGTTTTTGGGACCAAGGGTCAGATGAGTGCCAGAACTGCACCACCAGCGGTACAGTGGCAGCCGGGTGCGGAGGTCAAAATCGGAGTTCGACCCAATGGGTTTCAATGGAGACTCAGGCGGGTGCTCAACGCCAAACTGCTTGCAGGAAAGTAAATCGATTGCAGGGGCCAAGCTTTAAGGGTTAGGTTAATGTTGGACAGGCCTCGTGGCTGGGCCGTCCCCCCTCCGCACAACGGGGCCCGGACCCCGGCTCTCCCTGAATCCCCAGCAAGAGCCACCCCGGCAACCCCTCGAGGCAACCCACAACCCGTCCACAACGGGACGCCAGCTCCTGAACCCTCCCGTACCGGCTGGCCCTGGTCCCCGTCAGCACCATGGCCCCGGCCCAGCCGCCATCTTTGGACACTACAGCACGAGGCCGCCTGGCCTCGACCCGACCCCAACCCTGGGCCTGGCCCGGCCCCAACATCGACATCGAGGCACCAACCTCCACCCAGGAGGTAAAGAGACCACTTGGCAGGTCGATGACAGAAGAAGGCGTCAACGGCTCTCCTCCGCCGGGTGTCGATCACCCCCGGCCTCCCGGGGCGCTGGCTCCAACCCCCTGCTAGGTGTCGGGGCCCCCTCACTCCGGACCTCCAGACCTCAAGGCGCGAGGGTCCGGACATCAAAGGGATCCAGCCCTATAACTGAGGAAGCCCCAGACCAGGAGGGCAGTTGTATCCTGGAGTCGAGAGACACCGAGAAGAACTCATCCTTGACGGACTGCTGGCGCTGCCGCAGCCCTGCCCTGTGAACCCTTCGTCTTGGCCTGCTGGCGCTGCCGCGGCCCTCTGCAACGTGAACCATCCTCTTGGCCTGCTGGCGCTGCCGCGGCCCTCTGCAACGTGAACCATCCTCTTGGCCTGCTGGCGCTGCCGCGGCCCTCTGCAACGTGAACCATCATCTTGGCCTGCTGGCGCTGCCGCGGCTCTCTGTACTTGAACCATCGCCTTGGCCTGCTGGCGCTGCCGCGGCTCTCTGTACTTGAACCATCGCCTTGGCCTGCTGGCGCTGCCGCGGCTCTCTGTACTTGAACCATCGCCTTGGCCTGCTGGCGCTGCCGCGGCTCTCTGTACTTGAACCATCGCCTTGGCCTGCTGGCGCTGCCGCGGCCCGACCCTGCAGACTCCTAAGCTCGAGGATTGTGAGCTTCCCTCTTACCACCCCCCGGTACCGACCCGGTACCAAGACTGACCCGCTACCCCTTTCCCTACAGAGACTAGAATTGAGAGGACCCTCGAGTCCTGAATCCTGTACCGCTGATAACCTTGCCACAAGAACCATATATAAAGAGTGTCGATCTCATCCTGGTGTGGTGTCTATCTGTGGGGAGGGTGGTGACCTGTCTGTACGATCGCCGGAGACGGCCCTCCTCGGAGGCCTCTCCCCCAGTATTCGGCCGACCCTCTGGGTCTCCGTCTAACATTGGTGGCCAGCGGCGCGATCCGAACCTACGCATAATCGTACAGAGGGTCACTCGCCCCACGACACACAACCACCATGACAACAAAAGAGAGCGGAGCAACAGAAAAATTCCAGATGGAAAAGCTGGAAGAATACAACCACAGAGAACTGAAACAATTCTGCATGGAATTAGGCATTTCAACCACAGGACTGAGCACGAAAGAGGACTTCAAACGAGCCCTGGAACATTGGGCGGAGACGGGTACGACCGAACCCCAAACACAAAGCCACGGGACACCCGAAACAAGCCCCACGCCGACGGAAGAAAGATCGGGTCTCTCCCCAGAAGAGGTCCGGGAACGGGAAAAAAGCAGGCTTCATGAATTAGAACTGGCACGACTTCGCTTAGATGGAGAACTCAAATTGGCGGAACAAAAAATAACGTTGGAACACTTACGACTCCGAGAGGAGCGAGAAGAGAAACAAAGGCAGAGGGAGCTAGAAGAGAAGAAGCTAACCTACGAACATGAGCGCAACCTCAAAGAACTAGAGATTCGGAAGCAGAACAAGGAACTCGGGGTCCCCCAGCGCACGAACACTCCTGCCCCTACAGACCCCAAGGTCCACATACCCAAAGATGTCGTCAGAGAGTACTACAAGAACGATGACATCCAGCAATGGTTCAAAGCGTACAAAGTAGCCATGACCTCCCACCGGATTCCCCGAAGCGACTGGGGAGCCGGGTTATGGGGGAGGTTTGTCAACGAAGGGCGAGACGCCCTGCTGCAACTCCCGGACCATCTGATGACATCCTACGACCACATGAAGGCCGCCCTCCTCACTCGATACGGACTCACACCCGAGATGTACCGCCAGTGGTTCCGCGACTGCAAACGGATCCCGGGTACAACTTGGGTGGAATACGTGAACTTCTTTAGCCGGGCCTTCGAGGGGTGGATCAAGGGCAGCAACGTGACCACCTACGAACAGCTCTTTGACCTTGTTGTGTGGGAGCACCTTTCTAACAACTGCTTCATCGAACTCAGACAGCACCTCCTGGACAGTAAACTAACGGAACCTCGGCAGCTCGCCGCCGAAGCTGACCGATGGGAAAGCACCCGAGTTGGCCGGAACGGACCCAGCGAAGCGCACAGAACTGCCCAAGGGCCCCATCGCCCCCGTGGAGGAGGAGGCCAGGCCGGGGTAGGGACACCGGCCCGGTGACTCCCGCCAGCAACACCCCGCCCCCGGCCGGCAGGGGAAACGCCCCGATGCGACCCGGCTTCCGAGCCAACATCACTTGCCACCGATGCCAGCGACCCGGCCACTACGCAAATGATCCCAATTGCCCAAAGAACCCGAACCCTTTAACCCGCCAGGTCGCTGCTGCAGCCCTGGGGGAAGAACAGCACCCAGAAGACCAAGAAGAGTACGAAAACGACCAGCCTGAGTGGGAACCGGCCGCCATGTCCCTGGTTTGCTTAGGGGAACGAGACCTGATCCCTCAGGCCCCCCTTCCCGCCAACACGCAGAAGTACAGCCAGTGGGTCAACATTAATGGCCGCCGGGCGGAAGCCCTCCGCGACACCGGGGCCAGTGTGACCGCGGTCCGCTGTCATCTGGTGGCCCCGGACCAGATCTTGCCGAACATTCTTTGCCCTGTCCGGTCGGCCGACAACTCAGAAAGTCTATGTCAAATGGCCTACGTCCCCTTCGAGTGGGGAGGAGTATCAGGGATGCTGAAAGTAACTGTCCGCGATGATGCCCCCGTGGATTGCCTCCTGGGGAACGATCTCGAAAGTTCTCCCTGGGCAGCAGTCGAACGGAGAGAGCACCTGGGGATGCTGGGCCTCCCCGAATGGGTCTGTGCTACGACCCGGTCCATGACCGCCCGGGCCGTCCCCAGTCCAGGAGAACCCGAGTGGCCGGAGCCTCCTCCCGCGATTGTCCCGGAGGAGGCCACCCCAGAAGCAAGTCTCCCGGCCCAAACCGAAGAAGGACCCGGTCGGCTCCCGGACCTCCCCGACCTGGCCCAGTGGCATCAAGAGGGGGCCCCACCCAGGAACAATTCCAACAAGAACAAAGAACCTGTCCCTCCCTCGAGGGACTCCGGCAGCAAGCCCTTGCCCAGAACGCAGGGGACACCTCGGGGGCCCACTGGATCTACTGGGACAATAACCTGCTCTACAGTGAGCAAAGGATTGCAGAACTGGGGGCCAGTCGGGTGCTGGTGGTACCCCTCCGCTTCAGAGATTTCCTCTTGAACTTAGCCCACGATATACCCCTGGCCGGACACCTGGGACAGGACAAAACGTACGACCGCCTGGTGACCCACTTTTACTGGCCCCGAATGCGAAAAGATGTCACCAACCACTGCAGGGCCTGCCCCACCTGCCAGGCCAGCGGAAAAAGTGGCCGAAAAACCAAAGCACCCTTGCAGCCCTTTCCCGTCGTCACCACCCCGTTCGAACGGGTGGGAATAGACATTGTGGGGCCCCTGGACCCTCGAACCGCCCAAGGACACCGGTTCATCCTGGTCCTGGTGGACCACGCCACCCGCTACCCCGAGGCTATCCCTCTCCGAACCGTGACGGCGCCTGTGGTAGGCCGAGCCCTGATGGGGATCTTCTCCCGGGTGGGCTTTCCCCGGGAGGTCGTCAGCGACAGGGGCACGAACTTCATCTCGAAATATATGAAGTCTCTCTGGCAACAGTGCGGGGTCACCTACAAATTCACGACCCCCTACCACCCACAAGGAAATGGATTGGTCGAGCGGTTTAACCGCACTCTCAAGGGAATGATCATGGGCCTAGAAGAGCCCCTCCGTCGCCAGTGGGACGTGCTACTCCCGTGCCTCCTGTTCGCCTACCGAGAGGTCCCTAAACAATCCCTAGGCTTCAGCCCATTTGAACTCCTGTACGGGCACCCCGTCCGGGGCCCCCTCAGCCTAGTCAAGGAAGGTTGGGAGAGGCCCCCCCAGAAAACTCCCCCGGATGTGTACAAATACCTCTTGGCCCTTCGCAACCAGACCCGGCGATTCAGGGAGATCGCCAAAGCCAACCTTGAAGCCAGTCAGGAAGACATGAAGAAATGGTATGACCAGCACGCCTCCTCCCTCGAGTTCGAGCCGGGACAGCAGGTCTGGGTGATGTCCCCGGTTGAACCCTGTGCTCTACAGGACAAATGGTCCGGGCCCTTCAAGGTGATCGAACGCAAGGGGCCCGTCACCTACTTAATCGATATGGACACTTCCCGGAACCCCCTACGGGTCCTCCACGCCAACCGACTCAAGCCCCATTTTGTACGTTCAGAACTCAGTCTCCTGATGGCTACCGATAATGGGACAGAAGAAGACTCCGAGCCCCTTCCGGACCTGCTGAGGACCCTCGAGCAGGATGGCTCCGTGGAAGGGGTCAGACTCTCCGAGGCCTTGGCCCCGGAGCAACGTCAAGACTGTCTAGCTCTCCTGACACGATTCACATCCTTGTTCTCCCTCACCCCTGGGGTCACCCCCTGGTGCCTTCACGATGTGGACACCGGGGACAGCCCCCCTATTCGCCACCGGGCATACCGCGTACCAGATCGGGTGCGCGCCTGCATCCAGACCGAGGTGTCCAAGATGTTAACACTGGGAGTGATCGAACCCTCGGACAGCCCCTGGGCCAGCCCCGTCGTCCTGGTCCCCAAGGCCGCCGCCCCGGGCGTTGCCCCTGAGCTCCGGTTCTGCGTGGACTACCGGGGACTGAATGCCGTTACCAGGACCGATGCTCACCCTATCCCCCGGGCAGATGAGCTGATTGACCGCATGGGGGCCGCCCGCTACCTGAGCATCTTCGATTTAACAGCGGGCTACTGGCAAATCGGCCTCACCCCCAGGGCCCGAGAACGATCCGCCTTCTCTACCCCGGACGGTCACTACCACTTCAGGGTGATGCCATTCGGCATGAAAAACGCTCCGGCAACATTTCAACGACTCGTGAACCAGGTACTGGCGGGCCTCGAAGGATTCAGCGCCGCCTACCTGGACGACATCGCTGTGTACAGTCACCACTGGACCGACCACCTCCGCCACCTGCGGGAAGTTCTACACGCCCTCCAGCAGGCCGGGCTCACCCTCAAGGCCAGCAAATGTCAGGTGGGCCAAGGGTCCGTGACCTACCTAGGACACCAGGTGGGAAGCGGTCTGGTGGCCCCCCTCCAGCTCAAGATCGCTGCCATCCAGGCCTGGCAACCCCCTACGACCCAAACCGAGGTCCGGGCCTTCCTGGGGCTCACCGGGTACTACCGGCGGTTTGTGAAGGACTATGGCAGCATCGTGGGGCCCCTCACGGAGCTCACATCCAAGAAGAGCCCCAAAACGATCAACTGGACTCCGGACTGCCAATCGGCCTTCGAGAAGCTGAAGGCCGCCAGGTGCACTGCCCCCGTACTCCAGGCTCCCGACTACGGACGGGAATTCATCGTACAGACGGACGCCTCCGATCATGGCGTGGGGGCCGTCCTCTCCCAACTCAACACCGAGGGAGTCGATCAGCCAGTGGCATTCATCAGCCGACGCCTGCTGGCCCGGGAACAGCGCTCGAGCACCATCGAGAGGGAGGCCTTCGCCGTAGTATGGGCCCTCAAGAAGCTCCGGCCCTACCTCTTCGGCACCCCCTTTCGGGTGCAGACAGACCACCGACCCCTGCAATGGCTGATGCAGATGCGGGGGAGAATCCGAAACTGTTGCGCTGGTCCATCTCCTTACAGGGGATGGACTTCACTGTGGAGCATCGTCCAGGCCAGGACCACGCCAACGCAGACGGCCTGTCACGCTTTTTCCGCCTCGGCGAGGAGAGTCCCCAAGAGGATGGCTGACTCTCCCTGCCTTCAGCTGGGGGGGACGCATGTTGGACAGGCCTCGTGGCTGGGCCGTCCCCCCTCCGCACAACGGGGCCCGGACCCCGGCTCTCCCTGAATCCCCAGCAAGAGCCACCCCGGCAACCCCTCGAGGCAACCCACAACCCGTCCACAACGGGACGCCAGCTCCTGAACCCTCCCGTACCGGCTGGCCCTGGTCCCCGTCAGCACCATGGCCCCGGCCCAGCCGCCATCTTTGGACACTACAGCACGAGGCCGCCTGGCCTCGACCCGACCCCAACCCTGGGCCTGGCCCGGCCCCGACATCGAGGCACCAACCTCCACCCAGGAGGTAAAGAGACCACTTGGCAGGTCGATGACAGAAGAAGGCGTCAACGGCTCTCCTCCGCCGGGTGTCGATCACCCCCGGCCTCCCGGGGCGCTGGCTCCAACCCCCTGCTAGGTGTCGGGGCCCCCTCACTCCGGACCTCCAGACCTCAAGGCGCGAGGGTCCGGACATCAAAGGGATCCAGCCCTATAACTGAGGAAGCCCCAGACCAGGAGGGCAGTTGTATCCTGGAGTCGAGAGACACCGAGAAGAACTCATCCTTGACGGACTGCTGGCGCTGCCGCAGCCCTGCCCTGTGAACCCTTCGTCTTGGCCTGCTGGCGCTGCCGCGGCCCTCTGCAACGTGAACCATCCTCTTGGCCTGCTGGCGCTGCCGCGGCCCTCTGCAACGTGAACCATCCTCTTGGCCTGCTGGCGCTGCCGCGGCCCTCTGCAACGTGAACCATCATCTTGGCCTGCTGGCGCTGCCGCGGCTCTCTGTACTTGAACCATCGCCTTGGCCTGCTGGCGCTGCCGCGGCTCTCTGTACTTGAACCATCGCCTTGGCCTGCTGGCGCTGCCGCGGCTCTCTGTACTTGAACCATCGCCTTGGCCTGCTGGCGCTGCCGCGGCCCGACCCTGCAGACTCCTAAGCTCAAGGATTGTGAGCTTCCCTCTTACCACCCCCCGGTACCGACCCGGTACCAAGACTGACCCGCTACCCCTTTCCCTACAGAGACTAGAATTGAGAGGACCCTCGAGTCCTGAATCCTGTACCGCTGATAACCTTGCCACAAGAACCATATATAAAGAGTGTCGATCTCATCCTGGTGTGGTGTCTATCTGTGGGGAGGGTGGTGACCTGTCTGTACGATCGCCGGAGACGGCCCTCCTCGGAGGCCTCTCCCCCAGTATTCGGCCGACCCTCTGGGTCTCCGTCTAACAGTTAAGCACAGGGGTGGGGGCACAAAGCAGCATCAAATATACAGCACCAGCAACACACGGGCGGCAGGGTGCCATTTCAGCATCAGGCGCCTAATGCTCATCAATTAGGATTTAACTTTCAAAAAGCAGGCTGCAGGTGTTGCACCAAAGGTTGCAGGTGGGACAACAACAGCAGAGTTAAGTAGAGATTTAGAGGGTCGTAGGGGCACTGTTGAGTCAGCTCACCAAGGCGCAGGGGTGTAGGGTGCAGGGGTGCCTTCGGCTAACCAGAGCCGGTCGTGGTCAGGGAGAGCATCTGGATTCAGGCTGCAGAAGTTGTCATTGAGTCCAGGAAAGGTCAACAAATGCTGAACTTGAGATGAGGATTGCCGGGGAACCTGCTCTGGGTCAGTGGGCCACCTGGACACAAGCCGTAGGAGTTAGGTGCAGAGTGAGCATGACTCGCGGACCCACTAGGCAACGGAGTCTTTTGTGTTAGATTCTTGGGGACAGAACTACTGTCCTTGGGATCTCTAGTCTTTTTCAATGTTCAGTCTTCCTGGGGTTTCTGGAATATGGCATTGGGTTTGGCTATCATCGCTTTCCCAGAAGACTAAGATGCTTGTTGTGATTCACTGGTTTGATATTTTCTGACATTTTTTCCATGGTTTTTTCTATTGCACATGACTTGTAGCACTTATTGTTGTAATGATACAATATTTGATCCTCTTCATCCATCAGTTTCAATCTTTTGTGAACTTCATCGTGCTGTATTTCTGCAGCATCTTGAACTCCTTTCTGTCCAGTCGAAGTTGATGTTAGCTTTTCTTTCGGATTAGTTTGACTTGGAAAAGAAATTATCTCTGCCTGATGACTTGCCTTTTTTTGCATTATCTACAATAGGTTGAAAGTTGTACTTTTGTTTACCATGCGCTTTTTTCTTAACTCAAATCGTCCTCTGCAGATTTTTAGTAAATTTTTTACTCTTTTAATAGTTGTTCCATTTTTTTTTTGTTAGTTAGTAGGCTCAGTTTCTCTAGCGCCATGATGCCTATTGGGAGTGAGTGAGCTCTATAAATATTAACTACAGTAATGAGGAGCACCAAGGCAGTTGTTAGGATGACCGAGTTAGTTCCCGGACAGTACTAGGCATTGTTTTTCCAAGATGACGGTAGGTTTTGATCAGTGAGAGGGAGCCCTAATTGCCCTCATTTCTTGAATTCTTCCTATAGGGTTCATATCAAAAATCATCCTCTGAACTGTTATGTTCCCCAGTGTACCCCAATCTAGGCCTAGATAGCTACACAACCTTTTACCTACATTTGTCCTTCCTGTTCTGCATAATGGTTGTAGCACTGACCTTTTACCTATTTATGTGCTTAATAAAAGAGCCTGGGAATTCTACGGAGCCCACCTTTAATTTGAAGTCGGAGGCTGCCGTTTACTATCAGTGTGGTATTGCAACTCCAGCTCGGAAGCATTTGGAGCTCCAGAGGAATTCCTCCAAGGAGATGATACATGTTCCATGAAGAGCAACATAACTGTGTCCTCTCTTGCCCATGTCCCCTTCCTCTAATAGCATAGCAAAACAAGCATTTGCAATGCAATAGGTCTCGCATTTACGCACATTTGAGATATTGGTATTGTAAATGACAATACCTTTTATTTATGTTTTGTTTTTTAAAACATAAATAAAAGGCAGTGTCATTTACAATGCTAATAGCTTAAACTCACAAATGTGAGACCTATTGCATTGCAAATGCTTGTTAAAAATGTTGCCAGAAAGATTCAGCCCGGATTAGCAATGTCTACCCAAGCTAAATTACTTCTCTAATGATAGAAAAACACAAATGAAAATCTCTAGGCAACTATTTTTTTTCACTGAGGCATATCAAGGGGCCTGGACTAATGACAGTCTCTTTCATATTTCTTCTTACCACAGAATGGATGCTTCACAAAGATAGAAGACATGCTGCGAGTCTGAGGAGAAGGACAAAAAGCTATTGTAAAGCACAAAAAAAGAAATTAAAAGCAGGAGAAAGAAGCACATAAAGGATTTTGAATGAGACCTTTACATGGAATTTCAAAAGGACTTTCAGTCAAAAGGGAAGACAAACGAGCTGTCTCTCAACTGGCGGTGCAAAGCACTCTGGGATATGTTCCTCTGTTCTGCTGTGTTGAATGGCATTTTCAGAGGCTTTATGCATTCAGAAGACCTCTTTCAATGTTCACTGGCAAAGTCAAGAAAGAATAAAAAGTTCTCTAAGAGAGGTATAAAAACGTGTACTCGTTGTAAAGGGCTTCAGGATAGTCCAAGTGGATATTCAGTATTTATGATAATCGGTCAATGAACCATGAAAACTAAATTCCATTATTCTGCTTCACGCATACACTTCCAGCATCACATCGCAATACCACAATACCAGTGAAGACCCTAATCCAAACCATGGAAATATTCAGCAAAGAGATACTTGCAATACTTGTTTACAACAGCATCACACACTGTCAGCTCCTGCAGCTGAGAGGTGTGGAATGGCCTAAGAATCCTCTGTGCTGCAGATTATCAAAAAACTGTGGGCAACACCCAGAACATTCGAATGCCCAAAGAATACAGATAATGAGCAGTAAGTGGACACGGAAGAGCAGAGCGTCAAATGCAGAACAGGAAAGTCCATGGGTTGGGTTTATGTGGTCAGTCAAGAAGCTTTTATTCGATATGCAAGATATCTTTTAAGCGTACACAAAATACAGTAAATACAAAGATAAAAAGACATTATTTTAAAAAAAAGTATTTAGATGTACTTTAAAAGGGATAAAAAGACATGTGATGCCAAGATAAATTAGCTAAAAATGAATTAAACCGCAATTGACAATCTCTTGCATCGGATCAGCCAAGACTGCTTTAAAAATTTAGCTACACCACAAACAATGGGGGGGGGGAGGTGTCCGTCATTAGGATGCGCAGGGCTACTAGATAGCTACTCGTGCCCATGTTGCGACAAAGGGGTTTAAGCCAAAAACTCCTAGATTTAGCATAGTCGGGACACTCGAACAGGATATGCATAATGGATTCTATCCTGGTGGGACAGCATGCACAAAAAGGAGACGTGTGAACACGTGATTTCCACTTAGACACCAGTGCACCGACTGGGAGGGAGCCTACTCTAAATTTAAAATACAATGCTCGATCAAATGGGAGGGTAATAAGGTCCAGATAGGGCTCGTAAACCACAGTATCTTTTACTGTTAGAAAGGCAACTGTGGATTTACAATGTCCAGAGTTTGTAAGTAGCTGGTCCTTAACCCAATTCCAGTACAGTCTTTTCAGGACCTCTTTTGGTGGAGCCGATCTAGATAACCAACAATTTCCCAGTCCCAGATCCTCCAAAAGTTTTTTGATGTCTCTCAGCCACTTGATTTTTGCCCAACCACCCAAGCTCATTATCTCAGCCAACCCTTCAGCATACGATTTTAACTCTTCGCCCCTCCAGATGCGTGCCCATAAGAGGAGTGGGCGAAGGCGGGCTTGGTCTTTGATGTTCTTACATCCTGTATCCAACAGCACCGGCACTGTTGGCGTACTTGATGGGATGGCGATTAGAGATTTCAGGAGCTTACTCTCTGCTGATGCCAAGGAATCCAGACAGTAATGCCCCCTCAGTTCGGCCCCATACAAGGCTGATGTTACTACCTTAGCCTTGTAGATGTCAATTACTGGGGCAAGCGACCTCCTGGGTGATGCACGGAATTCCCTCAGGAGGGCACCTCCTACTCTCTTATGGTTCAATACCATCTTAGCAATGTGGGGCGTCCAGTTCATCCTGTCCGTCATCCGAATTCCAAGGTAGTCAAATTCGGATACTTTTTCCAAGGCGACAGAATTAAGGGTGGGAGGGCGGCCCAGTTTCCTTGGGGGATTTAGAACTAGGAACTTAGTTTTGTCCACGTTGATTACTAAGCCTTTTGCACCGCAGAAGTCCTGAAAGCGAGTTAGCAGTTTCTGCAGGCCTTGCGGAGTCTTTGATATCAAGAGCGTGTCATCCGCAAAGAGCAGGGTGGGGATCCTCACTCCTCCGAGACAGGGGGCGTCGGCTGGTTCTTGCTGGAGATATTCCACCACCCCATTCACATATAGGGAAAAAAGGGTGGGGGCCAAAACGCATCCCTGTCTCACACCCCTAGACACTGGGATTTTCTCTGTTAGCTCTCCATTTCTTCCCCAGCGGACCTGAGCAAAGGTATGAGCATGAAGGTTTATAAGGAGGGACAGGATGTAAGGAGGCAATCCCAGCCCATGTAGCACCCTCCATAACTCCTCCCGGGGAACTAGGTCAAAGGCAGTCCTCAGGTCTATAAAAGCCAGGTATAGGCTGCCCTTGCCTAGTTCCACCACCTTCCACCCAAGGAGTGCCAACCTAAACGCCTGCTCAATCGTCCCCATTCCTGCCCGGAAGCCTGCCTGAAAGTCTGATAATATTTTATTTTCCTCCACCCAATGCAGGATCCTCCCAACTATGGCTTTTCCTGCTATCTTTTGGGTGGAGTCTATAAGGCTTATGGGGCGGTAGTTTCCGGGGATTTCTCTGCATCCTTTTTTATAAATCGGGACCACCACCGCCCCCTTCCAGGAATCGGGCACTGGCCCTCCCATCATAATGTCATTGAGGAGTGCTGCAATGACCCTTCCCCATGCCACTGGATTTGCCCGCATAAGATCCCCCGGTAGACCATCTGGGCCTGCTGCCTTGAGGGGGGCTACCGACCCTATTACCTTTTCAATCTCTAACGGTGTAAAGAGGTTATAGGTATGGGGTCCAGATACCACTGGGAAGGTTGCCCTGTCGCTTAGTTCCCCATCCGCCGGGAGGTATAAAGCCCCAAAATGGTTTACCCAGCTTTGAGGGGGAATACTACATGGCCTCATAGTTTCCTCAGGCCTGTTCCGGGAGCCTACTAGGTTCCAGAAACCCCTAGAGTCTTTACTTTTGCTAGCCAGGAGTAGGTCCTCCCAGAATTTCTCTTCCCACTCCATCCTAGCACTTTTAAGGGAACTATTGTAAGCCTTCCTTGCTTCCAGTATAGCACTGTGGGATTTATGTTTCACTGCGTCTACAAGCATTGTTTTGTGTACCCTACATGTTTGCGTGTACCAACCATTACCCTGCTTTTTTCCTCGTTTGTTTCCTAACTTAACAGAGGGGATAGTAAACACATTGGTCAGGGCCTCTACTAGGGAGACAAAGACCCCACTAGCCATACCCACCCCTATCGGGAAAGACCCCAGATTTAACTCAGCTTGATTTAAAAGGGTTAAGATTTCTCCAACTCTTTCCTCAGAGAGGACCAGTTTAGCCCATTTTAGGCGCCTACCACAGAGAGAGACCACAGACTCATCAGGTGGAACTACTGCGGGATTAGGGGGACCCTTCTTAAGTGAGCACCACCACTGGGCCAAGGTCAAGGAAAGTGGGTTGTGGTCACTATCAATCGTTGGGACCACCACCATATCCCTCCCTTGGCTCCAGAGACACACCTCTAGTAAGATATAATCTATTCTAGAGGTGTGTCCTGGTCTATTGTATGTATGTGCCCCCACCCTATCTGAAGATGTCCTTCCATTCACTGCTCTTAGATTTGATTCAAGGGTCAGGGAATATAATTGTAGCGCCACTTCTGTCCATCTCCTGATGGGTAGAATCTCTAAAGTTGGGATCCCTAGTCTAGCATCCTCCTCGTCCAGGTCTAGGGCGACATCCGAGCCTAGAGGCTCGAAGGTGCAGTTCATGTCTCCCGCAACTAGGATACATGACTTGTGTGGGGTTATGTTCAATAGGGACTCCAGGAGAGATAATACAGAGGACTTCCTCCCGCCCTTAGTTCCTCTAGCGTACACATTATAGACATTCAGTATAATTCGTCCCCTAGGGTCTCTTAAAATAATATTTTGGATATCCGGGGAACCTGTCTGTGTTTCCTCTATTTTACAGTCTAGGGAAGCTGCTACCCATATGAGCAGACCACCCGAAGGGCGTCCTCTCCCTGATTCTGAGGATAGGGCAGGCACACAATGGGAAGAGAATCCCACCCTATGTACCGGGTCCAAACTCCAGGTCTCTTGGAAAATGCATAAGGAATGCTCAACCACCAAGGCATTCCAATCTGGAAGGGCCAACTTTCTTGCGATCCCTGCGATATTCCAGCTGAGAACCTTAAAGACCTGGTCCGTCACAGTTGGTGTATCGCCGGTCGCAAGAACACTACTGGCCGGAGACCTCACAAAAGGAACATGCGAATTACAATCAAGAGGAGTCGGCAGAGAGACTACCGACCCACTGTCGCTTACTAATGAGGGAAAAGCTGTACGTGGTGGTGACCCTACCCTAGGGCCTATTCTATTAGCTGATACCATGTCTCTATCTGCAGTTTCCCTCGTATCTCCCTCCTGCAGTCAACAGCTTCCTGGGCCCTGCGGGTTCAACCTATTGGCACCAGGACCCTCAACCCTTTGTGGGTCCACATTTTGGCAAGAGCCTAGAGTACTAGGACCCTCCCGAGGCGGCGTAGCAATTTGCCTGGGGTAGAAAAAGGTTAAATCCACTACTTTAACCCCTTGTGAATCCATGCTTTTTATAGGGCCACAGATGAGGCTCACTACTCTGGGATCTTGGAAGTTTATTATTACACAGTCCCCCTCCTGTGTTTTTTCCATTGCCCTATCCACCCTACTCTACGGACACTTAAAATAAGCCCATCCACACCAGTCGAAATAGGCTTGTTTAACTTTAGCCAGTGGATGCACTTATTTTTAAGTGACTGGTGGTTTTCCAACTGACCTTCCTTCAGTTGGGGAACATTTACCAGTACTGCAACAAAAGGTTGACAATCTGGAGGGAGGTTTATGGGGGGGATCTGTCGTCGTAAGTTAGGGCGGACCACTGTGGTAACAGCTGGGGTTGTAGTTAAAGGGGCAGTTTTGGCAACCATTCCTGACACTGATCCCTTAGTTTTGTCTTGTTTGCCAGGGATTTGACTATCTTTAGGTTTCCAAGGGCTGCCTTTGTGGAGTTTGCTTAGGTGTTGATTTCGCAACCCCTATGGGCGTTGTCTTTCCCTTAGGATGAGGCCCCGCTACAGGTGGGGTAGGAATTTTAGGGACTTGGGCTCGCACTCTACTAGGTTCAATCTTATTTGACCTGGTAGGAGAATTAGAGTCTACCTGTGGTGGCGAGGAAGCTAGAAGAACTACCTGGGGCACACTCCCCTCTAGGCCAATATCCTGGCTGTTACTCACTCTTTTTTGGTGTTTGAAAGTGGTTTTAAGTGAGTAAAAACCATCTAGGGTTGATTGCTCCAGTTTGTCTATTCTAGCCCCCAAGCCCTTAACCTGAGTCAGCAAGGGCATCAAGAGACTATTTACCCTCTCCAGAATGGAATCAATAGTCATGGGGAAAATAACTGCGGGGGCATTATCAGTACTATTACTAGGGGGCGTGCAGTTATTTGAACCCGTTTGAGAGGCTACAGCATCCCCATCCACCTCCGCCTTATCCTCTGTGACCAGCCCCATTGCATTATTCCCGCCCTGACCAGAAGGCTTTTTTGTTTCTTTGTAGAGCACGGCCTGTCTCACCTGCCTCTTCTTATTAGAATTGGCTGCCTTTTTAGTTTTGTCCCTTTTCTTTTGCTTACTTGGCTTGTGCATCGATGGCACCCCTTCTAAATTTACAGTGGTAGGGACTGGAGTTATTAATAGTGGTGACTGGGTTGCACCATTATTTGGGGGCATAGGTGTTACAGGTAAAGGTGGTACAATTGAGCCATCCTCCACCTCAGTGCCACTAGGAGGAAGCGTGGCCGTATGCTCCAGCCTGTCTATGTTTTGCCCTAATTCGAGCAGCGAAGGGGGGTCAATAGGGCAACCCTGGACAGCAACATGGAGGGCATATTGGTCTCGCTCACAAGCCGGTGTCAGTGCCTGTGCTATGGCCCCCAAGGATGAGCGTCTAGAAGGAAGATAGACCTCAGAGAGACGGCGTTCAGAGATAGCAATTTCTTTGTCTATGACTGCCGCCACTCTAGTTATAAAGCGGTCCATAGTTCCAATTACTGGGCTCCCACCGGCAGCTCCCCTTTTGCACTCACTCCTGAGTAATTTACCTGAGCGGGTAGACATGATGAAGGGCAGACCACCCTAGTGAGCCGCACAAACCGCCCGAACTCGGGGATGGATGACAGAGATGTGGCCCAGCCCTGCCTCCTCCTGCCCCGGACGGCCACAGACGGCCCGCCCTTGTCCCGGGCTTCTCCCGGCGCGCGCTCCGCAGGGCGGAGGTAGCGCTCCTCCTTTCAAGCGCCTCCGGGCGCTTCCTCGTGACGCTGGTGACGCTGGTGGTGTGCGCCGCCTGGGGGGTGATGGGACTTGGAGTCCTACCCCTGGCGGCAGTGCTGGTAATGGCGTCAGCGGGAGCGGGAGCCGTGCAGCAAGGACCCCGGTGCAGCCTCTGCCGAAGATGGGCTGTTTGCGTGCAAGCAGGTAACCCTCCTGCAATTTGTTTGTCCCCCACAAGCTCCGGCAGCGCTCCTCCTTTCAAGCGCCTCCGGGCGCTTCCTCGTGACGCTGGTGGTGTGCGCCGCCTGGGGGGTGATGGGACTTGGAGTCCTACCCCTGGCGGCAGTGCTGGTAATGGTGTCAGCGGGAGCGGGAGCCGTGCAGCAAGGACCCCGGTGCAGCCTCTGCCGAAGATGGGCTGTTTGCGTGCAAGCAGGTAACCCTCCTGCAATTTGTTTATGTACTACAGTGAAAAGACTGAGCAGGAATTACAAAGCTCCACTAGGGAAGCACCATCCACTAATGATTTTTGTGGAAGGGGGGGAGGGGAATCTAAACAGGATGCCAATCCTTTAAAAGTGACTACAGGATTGGATGTATTGATATATTTCACTAAAATATTTGGATTTTACCCAAGTCTTAGAGGTTTAATTATGTTTTTTTAGAAAAGTAAGTATTCAGGCACAGAATTCAATGGGTTACAAAAATGAAGGAGATCAAATAACTTGGCATAAATTATGTTCATACAAGGATTCCGTTTTCCCACCACAGGTGGGATATGCTTTAAGAAATGGTAAGGGCCAGTGTCAGGGATCCATGCTCCAGAGTCGATGCATTAGCTTAAAGCATCCCAACACAACAATGCTGAAAGCGGCTTCACTAAGGTATCTACATACCTGACACAATGCCTGCTATTTCCCCTTATTAAAATTTAGGATTGGAATACAAAAATGAGTTTAAACCCATTGGGTAATATCAGTGAGTTTTGAATTCCAACTAGAGTATTAAAAAAACAATGTTGCCTTTTTATAGGAATCGTGTTAATGTTTTGGTAAAGACATTTCATCCAAAAAGTGTTCAAAATTTTACATATAGCCAAAGTAATCCATGTTTATTAAGATCAAGGATCAGCCCGATATGGACACTTCTAGTTACTACATTTCTATGTTTCAAGTGATCACAGTGGCGTCTGAGGAACAGTAACATAGGTTTTCCACTCATATTAATTCGTTTGTACCAATTAAATGGAGTCCACATTTGCTTACTTACAAGTCCTGAGGTTTGGTTTAAAACCGTATGAATGAAAGGCTGAGGATTTGTTAACCTGAGCAGTCCCTTAGGTCAAGTAATGTACCCCAATATCCTACAACCCCAGGGGCAGGTCTTCCAAGGAGGCCCAAGAGGTCCCAGTGGTTAGAGCACATGTACATGTTCTAGCACGTAGACACTTTTTATTACCTGTGAAGGTGGGGAGGTGGAAAACGACGTGGTGCACACCTCCTGAGAGTCCTCCACCACTGGATACGCTGCACCTGTGTCGTCGGTCATCGCTCTAGACAGTGAAAAACAGACACATCACAAATCCCAAACTTACCCCACTAAAAACTCTGCATTCAAGTTGGATGAAAGAGAAGAAGCTTTTCTTTCATTGCCTCTTATTGACTTCAAAGTTTAGAGAGCATGTAAACACATTTAAATGACAGATCAGTGTGAAGACTTTAATTAAAACAAGCATTAGCAAAACCAATAGGTCTCATCTATGAAAGGCATTGGCTGACCTTTTGGCTTTGCCAGTTCATGTTGATGAGGCTGTTCAGCAAATAAAAGAAAAAAAGGTTGTTTCTGATATTGAACTACATAGGCAAATAAAACAAAAGTCAACCTCAAAAGGCTGCCGAAATTAAAAGGAAATACAAATGGAGAGTGAGGGATGGAATGCAAAATAATGCTGCTGAGCGATGGTAGAGCTTGGGGGGAGATGGGAATAAAAAAAGTTTTTAAAAACCTGAGTGACACTATGAGAGTCAGGGAAAGCAACGTGGGAGCTCGGGGTCAGAGGGAAGAAACCGAGATGGCGGAGATGTGATTGGGGAAACAGCACATGGGTTAGAGAGGAAGAAAACAAGCATTCAGAGTGCTATAACCAAAAGAAAAAGTAGTCTCCTAAATTTAAACAATGAAGCAATTCAAGTCCTCAAATCAAAGGATGGTAAAGAAGTACAAGTTACTACCTTCAGTAACTCTCATTCTGTTGGATACTCTAGTTACAGATTCCTCACCTTGGAATATCCCCAGGCGGAGAGCTGGACCCAGAAATGTTCTCAGCAGTGGCTAGGAGGAGCCATGTGGCTCCCCATTGCCTTCATTCTACCCCAGAATTGACGGAGTGGAGTCGCATATTAAGCACCGACCTTGTGCACGGACGTCAGTTTGTTACTTGACTTTGTCCACACCCTTTTACATGGAGAACAAAACAATTAGTGGTACCAGTGTGCAGATCTGTAATTTGGGAACTTTTCAGATGGTAAAAAGAGACAACGCTACTGAACGTGGAGCTGGAGAAGGCAGTGGAAAATCTGCAGTTAGTAGAGCATCCACCAGAAAGAGTTACCAAAAGTAAATAACTTGTTCTTTTGATGGATTTTTTATCTTTAGTACAAATACCAAAGCTATATCTCTCAAAGGCAGAGGCAGTGGGCTCAGACCAAAAAGTCATGCAGGCCTAAACGGAAAATGCAAAAAGGCGGAACGGGCCAAAAATGTACTTTTTCTGGGTCAAAGACAAAACAAACAACAAAGTATCCGACAGTGTGGCTTGCAAGAGGTCTGTCCTGCGGACTCCATACCAAGACACAAGTCAGTCCCAGCATCTGTCGTAAATTGGCTTTGTAAATTGATGCCTGGATGCAAAGAGGACATCCACGATGTCAGGTGTTTAAGCAGATTTGTATGAAGAACTATTCTTGCTGCTGCAACAGTACATCCTCCTCACGTGGTGGACTAATGCTCAGATGTTCCTGGTACCACACTTTCCTGGCCCAATCCGGATCCATTTGGATGACTCCAGCCAGGTTGTTCCTGATCTTCTTCATATGATACGATATGAATGTTAGCAGCCCTACATGCCAAGAACAGATGCATACTGGTAAGTAGCATATTCAGTTCGAGGCATGTGGGCTGCTAAATTCATATCTTAGCATAGAATACATAGCAGTCCCTCCATCAGCGGCGGTTGCCCGTGCCAGCTGCAGAAACCTGAAAAAGTGTCTTGAGAACAGCCTGTCCTACAGCAGCTTGCTGCTTGGAATGCACATCAACACAGTAGTGTTTTGTAAAGGTATGTGGTGTAACCCACGTGGCTGCTCTGCAAATATCCTCTAAAGGAATGTTCCCTAGGAAAGCCATGGATGCCCCCAATTTGCGTGTGGAGTGCGCCCTTGGGGGTATCGTTAAAGTGCGCTTGGCCTTTTGATAACATATCTGGATGCACTTAACAATCCACCTGGCTATTCCTGCTTTGGAAATAGGGTTGCCTTTGTGTTGTGGTGAGAAGGCAACAAAAAGTTGTTTTGTTTTCCTAAAGTGTTGTGTTCTGTCAATGTAGTACATCAACGCCCTCCGTACGTCTAACGTATGGAGCATTCTTTCCGCCACCGTTTGTGGGTTTTGGAAGAATGCCGGTAAGTCAATAGTTTGGTTGAGATGAAACTGTGACACCACCTTCGGAAGGAATTTGGGGTTAGTACGTAGCACTACCCTATTTGGATGAATCTGAATGAATGGCTCTTGGATTGTGAGCGCTTGCAGCTCACTAACACGCCTTAGTGACGTAATAGCAATTAGGAAAGCCACTTTCCACGTTAGGAACTGGAGTTCACACGAGTGCAGTGGTTCAAATGGTGGTCCCATCAGCCTGGTGAGGACCACATTGAGGTTCCACACCGGAGCTGGCGGTGTTCTTGGGGGAATGACTCGTTTCAGACCTTCAAGGAAAGCTTTGATGGCAGGCACCCTGAAGACAGATAGATGCTGCCTATTCTGAAGATATGCTGCGATGGCGGATAGATGTATCCGAATGGAAGTGTACGCTAGATTGCACTTGTACAGATGTAGCAGATAACAAATGATGTTAGGGATAGATGCATCTAGCGGGTTGATGTCATTAGCTGTACAGTAAATGACAAAACGCTTCCATTTTGCAGCATAGCATGCTCTGGTAGTCGGCCTCCGTGCCTCCTTGATGATGTTCATGCATTCTGGAGGCAGGTTAAGGTATCCGAACTCTAGGACTTCAGGAGCCAGATCGCCAGGTTGAGCTGTTGCGGATCTGGATGCTGAATTTCTCCATGGTTCTGCGTCAAAAGTCTGGGCGTGAGGCGCAGTCTTTGATGCGGCACCACTGAGAGTTCGAGGAACGTGGTGTACCATGCTTGGCGCGCCCACGTTGGAGCAACTAGGATGAGAGTCATCGCGGGCTGCCTTAGCTTTCTTGCCACCAGCGGTATCAGAGGGGCTGGCGGAAAAGCGTACGCAAATTTGCCTGACCAGTTCATCCATATCGCATTCCCCTGCGACTGTGGGTGAGGGAACCTGGCGGCAAAGTGTTGGCATTTTGCGTTTTCCTTTGTTGCAAACAGGTCTATCTCCGGATGACCCCACTGCTGGAAGTACGGGTGGAGTACAGATGGGTGTAACTCCCACTCGTGCATTTGATGGCTGTGTCTGCTGAGCAGATCCGCCATCTGATTGTCCTTGCCCGGGAGGTGTTCTGCCATGAGGAAGATGTTCCTCTGAATGGCCCACCGCCACATGCCCTGAGCCAGATGAGACAGCTGTGGCGAGTGGGTGCCCCCCTGCTTTTGAATGTAGTACATCGCGGTCATGTTGTCCGTCCGGACCAACACTACCTTGTTGCACAGATGTACAATGAAGGACTTGAGTGCCATGAAGATTGCCATCAGTTCCAGATAGTTGATGTGCATCTTCTGTTGCTGCGTCGTCCATAGTCCCTGCACAGTGTAATTGAGCAGATGAGCTCCCCATCCCTGGAGAGATGCGTCCGTCGTCAGGGTAATCTGTGGCACCGGCTCCTGGAACAGTCGGCCCTTGCAAAGGTTGTGTGGAGTCCACCAATGCAGAGAGTCGTATGCCCGACTGGTAACCAACACTAGGTCTGTTAATTGTCCCTGAGCCTGTGTCCACTGATTTGCTAAGCACTCCTGGAGCGGGCGCATATGTAACCGTGCGTGAGGGACTATGAAGATGCAGGAGGCCATCATGCCTATCAACTGCATGAACACTCTCGCTGGAAGTGAGTGTTGTGGTCTGAATTTCTGGATCAGAGACTGCATGCTGTCTATCCTGACTTGGTTTGGTTGGGCCACGGCCGTCAGGGTATTGATCGTTGCGCCTAGAAACTGCCGGACATGTGCCGGTTGAAGGTGCGACTTTGGGTAGTTCAACGAGAAACCTAGATCGTGAAGGAGGTGAATGGTAGTCGACATGTCCGCGGCGCACTGTTGTTCCGACTTGGCTTGAACGAGCCAGTCGTCCAGGTAGGGGTAGACATGGATGCCCTGCCTCCTGAGGTGCGCGGCTACTGTCGCCAGACACTTGGTAAATACCCTTGGGGCTGTGGTGACTCCGAAGGGTAGGACCTTGAACTGGTAATGCTTGCCTTGAATAGTGAACCTGAGGTATCTCCTGTGGGACGGGTGTAGTGGAATGTGGAAATAAGCATCCTTGAGATCTAAGGTTGCTAAGAAGTCTCCTTGGTTTAGCAAGGGAAGAATCTGTTGCAGTGTAAGCATATGGAAGTGTTCTGATAGTATGTACAGGTTGAGGGGACGTAGATCTAGAATGGGTCTGAGAGATCCGTCCTTCTTTGGAATAAGGAAGTACAGGGAATATACCCCTGTGCCTTCCTCTCCCACCGGCACGAGCTCGATTGCGCCTTTTTGCAGCATCACCACTACTTCCTGCTGCAATAAGTGCAAGTGCTCTGCGGACATAGGCCTTTGCCTTGGCGGGATGTTGGGTGGAGTGGATTTCAACTCTAGGCAATAACCATACTGGACTAGTTGTCGCACCCACCTGTCTGTGGTGATGTTTCTCCAGACGGGCAGGAACTGCTGCAGTCTCCCCCCGACAGGTGTTAAGTGGTCGGGGGGCAGTGACAGGGAGTCACTGTTTGCTTGGGGTAGAGGAGCGGGAGCTGTTGTTTCCTCTGCCGCGACCTCTGTTGCTGTTATTTCTGTAACCTCCCTTGTTCTGTTTTGTGAACGAGGATTGTGTTCCACCTTTTGAGAATTGAGATTGTTGACCCATTTGTCCTCTGGTGACTCCACGTGCACCTGAGCGACGAAAATTGCTGCCACGAAACTGTTGTGACTGTAGGGCCCCCATGGACTTAGCAGTTTCTGTGTCCTTTTTTATTTTTTCGAGGGTGGTGTCAACATCTGGACCAAACAGTCTATCAGGATTGACTGGCTGATTAAGGATGGTTGTCTGAATATCAGGTTTAAACCCAGATATGCGGAGCCAAGCCTGCCGTCTCAGCATGACGCTAGTGTTGATCGCCCTAGCTGCTGTGTCTGCGGCGTCAAGTGCACACTTGATGGCTGCGTTGGATATCAATTTGCCTTCCTCTATAAGCAGTTTTGTGCCCTCTTGAAACTTTGGAGGCAGGTGTTGTATAATCTGCTCTAGGGTGTCATAATGCGCCCTATCGTAACGTGCTAAGAGTGCTTGTGTATTAGAAATACGCCAAAAGTTGGCAGCCTGTGCAGCTACTCTTTTGCCCCCTGCCTCTAGCACTTTGGACTCCTTATCCGGGGGAGGAGCTTCACCCGTTGTTTGGGAGTTGGCCCTTTTGCGGGCATTGGCGACCACCAGGGAGTCTAGCGGCAACTGTCCCCGAATGTATGCAGGGTCTGCAGGTGCTGGTCTGTACTTTTTTTCAATACGTGGATTGACCACTCTCGCCCTGGTAGGTTCTTTAAAGATGTCCGCAGCATGTTTGAGGACTCCCTTGAGCATAGGCAGTGTCTTTACAGTCCTCTCAGAGACTGAAAAGGTGTCAAAGAGAAAGTCTTCTTCAACCGGGTCAGCATGCATGTCCACATCATGATTAGCAGCTGCCCTCTCAATTAGTGCATGAAAACCTGCAGAATCCTCTGTTGGGGATGCACGTGCACTGAAAGGTTGTGGGTCTTGCCCCACACTCTGGGTGCCTTGGTCACCAATGTCATCATATGCATCTGGATGTGCATCTGGTTCATTGGTGGGGAAGGTGTATTGGTCCTCTTCATCATATCCCTCACCCTCAGATGGTTCTGGTGAGGGAGTAGGGCTTCTTCTAGGAGGAGGCTGGATAGGCTCTATGAGGTTAGAAGCGTCCTGAGGAACCCTTTTCTTCTTTAGTGGGATGACATAGGAGTCCAGAGGCTCTGAAGTGATCCTCCTTTTGTATAGGGTTAATTTGCCTGTGTTGGCGTCGATGAAGTACTCAGAATCGTCCTCTGATTCGAGTTCTCGACCTGAAGGTGCTCCTGCCGTAGAAGAATCCGACTTCTTTGGCGTCGATTGCGTGGAAAAGGCCTTCGGAGCCTCTTTCGGCGGCAGAAGGAAGAGAAGCTTACTCTTAGGCTTTGCCGGAGCGTCCTTCGGCGTCTGAGGCGACGGCAACGGAGCCGACGTAGCAGCGGCCTTGTCCCTGATTCTCTGAAGCGAAGCGGCGATGGGGGACGCTTCACTCACAGTGGCTTTTGGCGCTGACGAGGATGTCTTGACCTTCCCCTCGGATCCGACGTCCTGGTGGCCTTTCTTAGGTTTGGACGCCGATGCAGTTGTCGCTGACCCAGAGTCCTTGGATCGATGCGCAGATGTGCCAGCTGTCGATCCGTGCGCCTGCGTCGGTTCCGTGCCCACTACGCGACCGACAAACGGAGTCCCAGGCGTAACCGGAGCCGTGCCGCTGGCCTTGGCGTGCTTAGACGGTGTCGCCGCGGTTGATCCGTGCCGACCACACTTTGTAGAGGATCCCTCCTCTTGCGCCGTTTTTGACCCTTTGGAATCGACCGACTTCTTCGACTTCTGCGGACCGGAGGTCGACGGAGCCGATGCGGCGGCGGGTGCAGTAGTTTTCTGTGGGCCGGCCGCCATTTTAGGGACGCTCGAGTCCATAAGTTTCGGTTTCGTTTTCGGGTCGGCCATTTTAGGTGTAGTCGACACCGTAGGTTTCGGTTTCGATTTCGATGTGGCCTGCTCAGCAAGTATGTCCGTGGCCGGGCCTGATGGCGGGGCCGTGGCTTGCGGCACGGGGTCTTGGGTAAGGCCGACTGGCGATCCCGTGACCCGATCGTGATCTTCGAAACCTTCGGGGCATAGCTCGTCCCCTGAGCTATCTTCCGCGGCCCCATAAATCTCTTCGACGTCCCCTACCTCGTCGACGTATTCAAGGCCTTGACCCGCGACTCCGTCGTCGTCCACCGGATCCGCCTCGACCTCCGTTTCGGGTGGGGATATCTGGAGATGATGACCCTGTTCATCTTCTTCTTGGTCGCCGAAGATGTTTTCTGGATCCGGGGCCGCTTGTCTGGCCTCCAGGCGCACCGCGCGCCGGAGCTTAAGAGTCTTCTTAGACCGGAACTGAGCGCAAGCCTTGCACTTGCCGTCGTCATGGTCCGGTGAAAGGCATTTGTTACAGACCGGGTGCAGGTCTATATGTGGGTACTTAGACCCACAGAGCGGACAGTACTTAAACGGACTCCGCTCCATGCTGGAAAGTTGCGGTCGTGTCGCGATGAGAAGGCCTCGACGTCCGAAGAGTGAAAAACTCCGCTGAATCCGACTCCAAGAGTTGGAAGAACTCGAGACCGTGCGCAAACAATACCGACGCTATAAAATATAAGACCTTTTGGCCTAAAAAGTTAGTTTTACTCGGTTCCGACGGAGAGAAGTCGAGACCGCATCCGAACCCAATGGCGGAAAAAAACAATCTGGGGATGGAGCCGATGCCCATGCGCACTGTAGTCCAGGGGAGGAGCCACCTATCTCAGGATACTTCGAAGACTCTTCCAGGACAACAATGTGCGATCATCCGGACCCAACACTAGGCGGCGATCTAATGCTAAGATATGAATTTAGCAGCCCACATGCCTCGAACTCATCGTAATGCGGTGCCACATTATTTCCATTGTCACCTCCCGCTGGTAGATTGGTCTGAATCAGAATGAATGAAAAAAACACGATGAGCCTCTGATGACAGATCCATGGCAGTGGTGGTACAATGTCAGAATTGGGCTCTAAAGCAACAGGGTGCACTGGATCAGAGTTGGAGTACAATTTCCGTTGGGGTCAAGACAGATTCGGTGTCAGAGATTGAGTCGGCACCAGATATGTCTTTGGCACTGGTGATAGTGGTATCCGCGTCAATGAAATAGAGTCCGGCACAGATCCCAGAGCTGGGATGGAATTCTGCACTGGAGATGCTGTAGAACCAGAGACAGGACCTAGGGGTTTAGAGAGGCTCAGGGTGCATCCGCCAGCGGTAACCCGACTGAAGGCCCCTGCGGATCCTTGGCGCCTGAAGGTACACCGGAGGGATCCTTAGAAAAGCCAGCGATATGCAGTATGGCCTCTTTAAAGGCCTTAACTTGCCGTGTCATCATGAATGGCCCCGAGGACTCAGGAAACATTGAAATAAATTGTAGATTAATCTCCTCAAGAAGAGCTCAGGAGATGGACACATTATCACTTTGACGCCCTTGTGATTTTTGATAGAGAGTGGTGGGATGGTGTAGGAAGCTGGCTCTGTATATACTATACCAAAGTAAGGTATAGGTGCACAGAGTCCAGTGAATCCACAAAGGCTTATAGAGATAAAAATACATAGAACCTTACTCTCCATTTGTGGTAGTGTGGAGAGCAGGAAGTCTTCATCTGAGGGTAGTGTTAAGCATTTATTGCACACACTCCGGCAAGAAAGGATTTCACACACTCAAAGACTGAACTCTGACCAACTGTTTTGTATACAAATATCTCTGTTGTATTTTATTTTTAGAAACAAGCCAGACTTGGTGCAGGTAAGTAAAATAATACTTCTCATGTAATACAGTTGAATGCAGATGAATGCTGTTACAGGTAGGTCAAATGTTCAGAAACAGTTCAAGTTACGTTTTAGTTACTTTGCAATTACTTTGAGATTACTTTTAAGTTACTTTTAAGATGACCTTTTCTACTCAGTGTGATATGCCTAAATAGTACACTGGGACATTTCCTGGATAAAAGGTGAGTTAAGCAGTTTTTATCAAAACACTGTTTCTTAGGCTTCCATACGAAGCACCCTCAACATTGGTTTTTCAGAGGAAAAAAGTCAATGCAATCTTATGGAGAAAAATGGGGTTATCCATTTGCAGGTAAGTAAACGTTCTTGGGGGTTGAGTTTCTGGGATCAGAACAAGGATTCCCTTAAGGTCAAGGATGCACTCCAAGAGCACTCTCAGTGGTACAAGGTAGCCGGTGGGGGATAGGGGACCTCCGGTCCGTGGCTGCTCATGAGCACACCCCAAGGAAGGAACCCAATGGTCCCAACATGTACCTACCTGAAATACCCCTAAATCTAGTATTTAGCCACCCCGGGTTACCAAATGGGCGGACGACATGGACTGGTGTATGTTCCGGGCGAAGTCAGTATATGTTGCCAGGGGTGGTCCCGAGAAGTGCAGGAAGGTATGGGGGTCCTGGAATAGCCATCGCGGAGAGATCTGTACACCCTCGGCGCGGCGAGCTTTGTCGGAAGCGCAAGAATCCCCATGATCCATAACGCATATATATTGTCTTTATAATTCTGTACGAGCGACACTTAATTTTTCTTGACAAATGAGGAAACTCTTAACCCACCTGATGTTTTTCTTTTCTTTGCCAATTTGTTAATAAAATATATTTTTTTTAAATCTAGTATTTAGGGGCAACCCTGAACCTTGCCTCCTTAGACAAGAAGAAGGACCAAAGTGGGTGTCGGAACCGGTGGGGGCAAGTTGCTGGAAGCAGTAAATGGCTAGGCCAGCTCACAAAAGCCGCAAGCCTTTGAAACGTCCCCTTTCATCGACCCTGCCCATCCTGAGGGAGGAGGCTTGGCACCTCTGCCCAAGATGTACATTGGTTCCAGAAACGGAGAGGGGGAGGCTCTCGACCCAGGGGCCCAGAAACATGTATGGGGGTGAAAGTTGGAGAGTAGCCAGTCAGCCAGGGCACCAGAGTTAGGTCGCTTTTCATTGGGCATCTCTAAGAGGCCCTCTGAGTGCATTTTTAATTAAATCCCACAATGGCATCAGTGTAGGTTTAATGTTCTGAGAAGTTTGATACCAAACCCAGATTACAGTAAAGCCATGAGGGTGCTGCGGTGTTTGTAATGACAAACTCCCAGACATATATACGCTTTACTGCACTTACAATGTCTAAGAATAGATTTAGACACTGTAGGGACACACGGTAGGGGTACCCTCACAAGTGGCACAGTGCACCCAGCTAGAGGGGTGGCTGACCTACGCCATACGCAGTGGGATGTAGGAATGGCACAGCGATCCTGCTCCAATTAGAACAGTCTCAGGCGGACATTTGTCTCTTACAGGAGATGCACCTTCTAGCCAGGGATTGTCACCGGCTTAGGTCCTGTAGATTCCCCCTTCAATTTTTCTCCTCATGTCCTGATAAAAAGGCGGGAGCTGCGATTCTGGTGGCACAAAAGTTTAAGGGCAAGGTTTTGGGCAAGACTGCTGAAATTAAGGGACGACTGTTGGTGAACAGGTTTGCATTGGGGGATATGACTTACGCGATTGGCACGATCTACGGGCCCAATGAAGGCCAAGAAAACTTCCTACACAGAGCGCTCACCGACATCACAGACACGACAGACCGTTACCTCCTGCTGGGCGGGGATTTGAATTTGGTTTTTGACAATATATTAGTTAGGTCCTGTCAACGCACTACACAGGTGGGAGCGCTCACAGCCGCGGGCTTGGCCCGAGTGAGGGACTTGGGGTTAGTGGCTCTTTGGCGCATACTCCACCCCGGGGAGAGGGATTACACATATTTCTCAGCTGCCCATAAAACATATGCGCGCCTAGACTACCTGCTTGTCTCCACAGCTACTCAAGCGCTTGTCACTAGTGTCGACATAGGCATGGCCTCCCTTTCCTGCCACGCACCAGTTACAGTCACCCTCTCCATGCTTGCTGTGCAGCGCTCCCGTAGAGTCTGGCGCCTCCGAGAATCGTTGCTGCACAGGAAGTTGTGGTCTCTAAAATTCAGAGAGTAATAGCGGACTACCTTTCTCATAACAGCAACGCTGACACCACGTTGGCTACCCAGTGGGCCGCGCTGAAGGCTCTCCTTCGGGGGGAGTTTATTTCAGTCTCGACAGCGGAGAACGTGGAACGTCAGGCCAAACGAGACGAGCTTACAAGGCAGACCAGGGAACTGGAACAGATACACAGGAGGACGGGGCCCCGAGAATATGGCCGAAATTGAAAGTTGCTCGCCAGCAGCTCGCAGCCTTAGATTTAGACAGGGCAGAATACGCGGCCTTGCGACTGCATCACGCATATTACACAGGTGGATACAGATGCGGGCGCCTGTTGGCGCATAAGTTACGTGAGGTCACGCGAAGATGGGAAGTTCAGGAGTTAAGAGGGATGGATGGCATAACTGTGACAGGAGATCATGCTATAGCTGGGGCCTTCAGCGCATTCTATGCGGAGTTATACGCGGCTGACCCACCGGATCCGGAAGCGGAAGCAGATTTTTTGGCGGCTATTCCCCTACCGGCTCTGACACAAGATCAGATTGAATGCCTAGAGAGAGACATTCGTCCGGAGGAGGTGATTTCGGCCATTTCTCGCCTCAAACTGGGCAAAGCTCCTGGCCCGGATGGCTTTCCGGCGAGCTTTTATAAAACATTCTGTGGCCAGGTGGCCCCACTGCCCGCTCGACTCTTTACCTCCTTCGCGGAGCAGTGGGCGATCCCGAGAGACCAACTGGAGGCGTCTATCGCGGTGATACCCAAACCGGGTAAAGACCACGCGGAATGTGGAGCGTACAGACCTATCTCTCGCTTAAATGTAGATCTTAGGCTTTACACCGGGATCCTCTCATCCCGCCTGGGACCATACATGGGGGGGCTGATTGACCCAGATCAGTCTGGATTCATTCCGGAACATCAGACCTCTGACAACACCAAAAGGGCCTTCCACCTCCTAGAACAGGCCGCCCGCACGGAGGGAGAATACATGATGCTGGCCTTCGATGCCGAAAAGGCATTTGATAGGGTGCATTGGCCCTATTTAGAGAGGGTGTTAGTGAAGGCCGGCATGGGGCCCAAATTCCGAACCAGGGTGTTGAACTGCTATAAATTCCCTTCAGCTGCGGTCCGGGTCAATGGCTGCACGACGCCCCGGTTCGGGATCGAGCGAGGCACCAGACAGGGCTGCCCGTTATCCCCCCTACTGTTCGCCCTTTATATGGAGACTCTCGCGCAACTACTTGGGTCGGACCCGAAGGTGCAGGGAATCAAGTTTCGGGGTGACGTCCACACCATAAGCCTGTACGCCGATGATGTGTTGATATCACTTGCCGACCCCCGGAATTCCCTCCCCGCGTGCATTGCTGACCATGCACAGTTCGGCCGGGTCTCGGGCTTCAAAGTTACCCCCTTCGATGCTTATGACGGAACGGTTCCGTCATCAGCGTCGGTTGGGCTGTGCTGATGACGGAACCGTTCCGTCATGACCACACCCGTTTTTCGAAAATTCGCAGCGCGCTGAAGAGCTTAACATGACTAAGTCTGTGGCCATCGACTTGTCGCTGGAGACATCCACGCGCTCCTGTTTACAGGCGGCGTTCCCCATACAGTGGGCCTCGGAGGCGGTCCTGTACCTTGGATACTTCTGGCGCCTTCCCTACTGACTTCCGTAGATATTAACTACTCCCAACTGAAGCAGAAAATTAGACGTGAGTTGGGACAGTTGAAATACTACCCGCTTTCCTGGTTGGGTAGGGTAGCGGCCGTCAAGATGACGGTCCTCCCTCAAATATTATACCTCTTCCGCACGATCCCCCTTGCTCCTCCGCGAGGCTGGATACAACTGATGCAGTTGGAACTGTCGCAGTTTATATGGAACGGGAGGAAGCCCCGTCTGGAGCTGCGGGTAGCTATGCTGGCACCAGAACAAGGCGGGATTGGGATCCCGGACCTGGCAACGTATTGTCAAGCAACTCCGTTGCGCCTCCTGGTGGAATGGGTCAGATGGGAATCCGGGAAACATCGGTTGTTTCAAGACCAGGCTGTCACCGGACGGACCCAGCAGGAGATTCCCTTTATGCGCCGAGAATACAGGCCCCTAATCTCTATGCGTCCTTTATCACGCGTGTACCGCTAGAGATTTGGGACCGAGTGGGGGTTAGCAAAGAACTCACCACCCTCCCATCGCCCCTCACCCCCATCATCGGGAACCCGGAGTTTCAACCAGGGATGGACGAAAAAGCTTTCACGCGTTGGAAGCCTGCCGGTTGTCGCGCTCTCCATCATATCTATGGCCCTGAAGGTGTAGTTCCTTTCCCACAGTTCCGTCAGGAGTTCGGTCTGCCAGAATCCGAAAGGCTCCGATACTTACAGGTCAGGCATTGGGCACTCAACACCGCTGTGAGATCCTCGGCAGATAAGCACTTGACGGCTTTCGAGTATTGGCTGATCACCCGCTCCACGGACAAACAGCTGATCTCGGACCTCTATAAAATGTTCATGCACAAGCACAGATACACCTACAACTCAGGCTGGGTGCGCTGGGAACGGGAGCTGGGGAGATCCCTTACTCACAAGGAATGGGAGCGGGTTTACTACAGGGCGCGCCACTCGGCCTACCATATGGGACTTCCTGATATTCTCACGAAGGTAGCGACCTACTGGTACTACACCCCCGAGCGACTGTATGAGATGGACAGTGGCAAGGACCCCCTATGTTGGCGTGGCTGTGGTCAGGTTGGCACGTTGGTTCATGTACTCTGGGATTGTAAATTCTTACAAGAATACTGGGGCCGGATCTTAGCAGAAGTAGACACTCATTTTGACACAGAAATCCCACGCTTTCCCTCCTATGTCCTCTTGGGGCTGCCTAATGCACTGACCTACCCATTACGATCCCGGAGGGTCTTTCTTCTTTTTGATTATTTCAGGTATCTGAGGTGCGCTGTGCCTTAGGCTGACTGAGGGGTGACATGGCAACGGGAGGGTACCTGAATGGAGGCTGGTTGGACGCAAGTCGCTTAGTACTGATAAAGGAACTATGCCTCCTCAAATGGCAGACCTGGCGATATGTATGGGGGACACTTCCTTGCTTCACTGTGTTTCTGACGCGGCCGGCCCATACTGGGTTGTTGGCGACTTGCTGTGTATAACACTGTTTCCTCATGACATGGCTATTGTTTTGTACCTTCCCTTTACACTGATCTAATGGTCGGTCATAGGACTGACCCGCAACCCTTTTGCAGCTCTACTGTACTCTGTCTTTTTGCAATGGTCAATAACAACATTTAATACTAAAAGCGATGGGCGGGCTGTAAGCCACAGAGTAGATACAGCATGTCTCGAAGAGACAGCGCATGCCCTGCCTAGGCTCGACCTGAAAACAGAGTCCAGCGCACCCGTAGAGTCAAGAAGAAACTACCTATTTCAATGACATCTCTTTTTTGTTAAACTGTGTGTAATTGTATTTTTTGGTAAGAACACAAGGGCTATAACTCCACCGACAGCAGAAAGAAATGAGCATTGCTTTTCTGCCAGACTGGAATGTCAGCGTGTAAAGATAATCTCAAAGATCATTCAGTGTGCTTCTAGATTATTGGGGAAAGACCACTCTCGGTCCATTTTGTGAATGATCATTACCCTTCCTTGATGTCCAAGTATTGAGGCAAAAATGTTACCACAATAAGGCTTTTTAAACCACTTTTGTCATTTCGAGAGCGTCTCAATTCTCCTCAATTCTACCAATGGGCTACTCTGTTGGTTTAATTGTCAAAGTCGCATCCCTGCCTCACTCAGTGCGGTACTGGATGCAATGGGGGTAGAGTATGGACCCAGGCGACCACTCCTCTATGCAGACCATTCAGATAATTCCACAGCTCCCAGGGATACCAGCTTTTAATAAACACTGTTCACTGGCACTCTCAATTCGTAACAACACTCCGATACCAGTCAAAGTACAAATGAGCGGCCAATGGCAGTGGAGGCGGGTAAGGCATGGGCAGGAGAAAATAGCAGAGAAGTGTAACAATTCACTGAAAGGAAATGGCGCATGAAGCAGGAAACCAGCCAGAAGGAGCCACTCACTGTTCTGGGGCACGGAGCAGACTAGTATTATTTCAGACAGGCAGCGGTCACAGGGAATGGGAAACGTAATATAAAACAGTACAGGAAGGAAATGGTTCAGCACGAAAGAGCCAAGCAACATAAGAGAAATGAGAGATGTGAAAAAAGAATTTCAGGAGGAGTGACGCTGTTTTTTCAAGCTATGCTTCTTTTTTTACAGTGAGCAACAGTGAGATAATGGGGGGTGCAAGGGGAAGATAATGGGGCGCACAAGCAGGACATAATAAGCCTGTCAAGGGGAGGTAGTGACGTGACCAAGGAGAGGATAATGAGGCCATCTTGGGTATAATCGGGTGACGGGTTTAGCCCCTGCTGCAGAGACAGGGTGGTCCTGCTACAATGTGGCAGCAGAAGCATCAATTTGCCTAAAACAGATCCCAGCATAATGCTAGGACCGATAAACTCCGCATTACAACACAAGCTGAATGGACACAGTTTGTGAACGCAAATCATGTCAAGCAAGCTGTCATTTCCCGCCATAAGTCCCCTTTTAACCAGCATGCATCAGGGTTTACCCCAGCTGTAGTAAACAATCACACTACACTAAGACCAAAGAGAAAGCAGAGAGAGAAACTACATTATGAGAACCTGCCGCTCTGCAGCAGGCTGGATACTGCTTCTTAGGACTGTCAATGCAGAGCCCTGTGCAGCAGACACTGACTATGCAGGGACATCCAGAGGCTACCAGGGCTCCCTCATCAGTATCCTCTCTCGAGGACAAAGCCTTGGTGTCATGTCTTGCTCGGTGGTGGTGGAGTAGATGCAAAGGTGTTGGGGAGAAAAGAGCGCCTACTTTACTATAACACACTAACCACAAAGGTAGTACTAGTACTTTCCTACTGCCACACCACAGCTTTGCTTTTGGACAGACAGTGGGAAGATTCCACAGCACAGTAATAAAAGGAAGGCGGGGGAAAGGCAGTATCGAGCACCCTACGAGTTTGGTAAACTGGTTTCCTTAAACCTCAAGGCTGAACCGTGCTCAGACATGGCAGAGAATCATTAAAAAATATATATTTTATATGCATTTTCTAAAACAAAAGATACCACAAGTGCAGTGCTCCCCGACAACTTCACCTTACATTGATATCACATAGACCTTCACATTACTCTCCATACCAATATTGCATGTCTAGTCTCTGTGCAAAATCCACTCCATGGGTGCCATCATCTCAGGCAGAGCAATCTTTTCCAGGGGACTCTACGGGACCTCTGTATCCCTGAATTAGAGTCCAGCACCAGCAGCGTGTCCGTCAAAAACCAGGTCTGGATATCCTCGTGTCGCCCATCATCGGTTCGGACTATCGCAACATGGAGCTCCTCGGCCACCAACGATTATATTGATATGAGGGAGACCTCCCAGGCTTGACGGTATACATCATACTGCAATTTGCTATCAGCAATACCAGCAACACAAATCCATATTTTATTATACCTCTTTTATATGTAGGCTGTAACCCCAGCCCACACAGTTTCATGGTGCACGCTGGAATCAAAGCCAAGGGGTCAGTGATCTTACCCAAATATTGTATGATCACTAAGCAGGACCACAGCATGTTCAGCAGACCTGAAACTGGCTGCCTACAATGCGGGCATTACCCTGTGTCCATCAGGTACACGTTATTAAGAGTGAAGGGGTAAAATGAGGTCTACAATATCTTGACTTGTATTAGCCAGAACTGGGCATTGCTAGTTACAAACTTATGATATCCCTGTACCCCATCGCATTCTGAGTTAAGGATGGCGGCTTCCATATAGAACTCACATTTTGCCCTTCTTGTTGAAGGGGGATTCATCTTATCCTTTACAAAATCGCTACATATTTGGGAAATATATCTTCCACCCACATGTATGTCCACTAGACCATGTATTGTGTGCTGACGGACGCCCCAGAAAGCCGGGCCAACATCTGCAGTCTGATGCAGTTAATCTGGCTAAGTCAGTAACTGCCCCGAACTCACAGCAAATTTTTGCTGTACCTCGTCAAATGTAAGGTAGGTTGCCCCTTCATAGAGATCTCCTAGCTCTCGACAGACTTCAGCAATAATCCTGCCCCTCGTGCCAGTGGCCCTACATCTTGAGAAACCGGATGGGTCCATATGCCCATGTCCGAACTAAAGGGGGTTCTCAGCATCACATATATTGTAATGGTCCCAGATCTGCAACATTAGTATTACCAAATCTGGCGTTCCAAACTCATCCCTCTGTGTTTCCAGATGTGATGTCCTCAGCTGCACCACCGCCACCTGGTAGCTACCCTCTAGGAATGCCCTCTCTCGTCTGGGCGGATCAGACATCCACAGCAGCAGGTACTGCAGCTGGGACGCCATGTAGTAACACTCAGGATCAGGAAAGGCCATCCCACTCCTTTTGAATGCTAATTTCAGTTTGGCCAACTTTATTCATGATCGCGCGCCATCCCATAGGAACACTGTAATCGGTTTATCCAATTGTTGGAATACTGAACTTGGGAGAAGACTCGTCATCCCCTGAAATGCATATAGGCATCTTGGTAATATGACCATCTTTACACACTCCCACCCTGCCTGCTAGGGACAGCTGGTGCTTTGTACAAAATGGGATGCACTTCAAGTCTCTGCAGGAGACTTTCAACATGGAGAGCTAAGTCGTCCATTGGTGTGTGTGTTACATAGATTCGCAGATAGCTGAATAATTTTGTCTGCTACTGCATCCCCAGGTCAAGTAGATCCTCCTCCTTTTTGCCCACTAGGGCACCTATTGGAAATAGTCTAGATTTCACCCAATTTGTAGTCAAGCGCAATATCTGCCGAAATGTCTCCAAATGTTGCCGCAGCCATGGTACAGTCTCACCCGGATTTTGAAAGTATACCAGGGCGTATGGCACAGCATCAAAACAAGAAAGAGTGTGTGGGTTTGAATAGCCACCCCGCTAACTTCTCTGCCCAGAGCATGCTTGGAGAATGCTACGAACGTGGATGTGCACAGACATTTGAAGCAAGGTACTTCCATTGTATGGAACAGCACAGTGGTTTAACAAGAGGTAAACACAGCTTTCTCGATGAAAGCTGTGAAGAAACTACCTTGGGCAAAATCATGGGGTAAAACATTATTCACTTAAATACAGCCACCAAGACATGAAGGTTAGTCAAGAACATGATGTAAGGTCCTAGGTTCCAAGAATCCAGTCTTAAATAAACTTGAAATTGTAGTTAGTGAGCTACGTATGACTCAAAGCTGCTCTCCTAAAACTGCTTCGGGGCAGCTGGAAGAGGGCAGAGAAGGGGGAATAAATCTATTACAGTTTTTGTATGGCACGGTCAGACCTTGAAAGTTTGGAAACTTTAGGTAGCCAGTCAGACCTGGTGTGGCTGGAGGCACAAGGAGATGATTTTGTAGTAATGTAGAAGGATGCACTCATCGTGAGCCAGAACTGCACACAGTGTAGAAAATGGACTTCATCCATTGTCTCAAAAGTGGTGAACGGGGAGAAGATTGTTATTCTTGCTTGGTAGAATGAGGAAATGTACTACCTACCAAATAAAAACTTTTAAGCCGATTCTATTAACCCCTTGCGTGCGCATGACGGAACCACGCCGTCATGAGCCACAGGCGGCGTGTGCTCATGACGGCGTGGTTCCGTAATGCGGCTGCCGCTCCCCCCACGCGGCATTAATTCCCCGCCTGTGCGGGCAAATTAATGAGCGGGCAGGGCGGTGAAGGAACCACGCAGTCATGAGCACATGACTCACGTGACTCATGACAACGTGGTTCTGTCATGAGCACGGAAGCGCCGCGCTCACCCCCCACGCGCCGCGGCAAAATTCGTGCTAATGCAAAGGGGTTAAAAAAAAATACATGCACCTATCCGTGGTATTGAAAGGATGTTACCCATATTCAGTAGCAGTTTAAGGAAATTGCTACTTACCAGTAGGAATCTGTTCTTGGCATGTAGAGCTGCAGAATATCATACTTTTGCATAGATCGCCATCTGGTGATGGGCTCTGATGCTTGCACCTTGTGGTTGTCTTGGAAGAAGTCTTTGTAGTCATGAGATAGGGGACTCCTCCCTTGGACGATAGTGCACATGGGCATCGACTCCATCCTCAGATTGTTTTTTGCCATGATGGGAAATGATGGAGTTTGTAAGAAATAGAAAAGATGCCCATGTGAATGCATCTAAGTAAGATAACACTGGAACAGATACAGGTTCCGGGGAGGCGGGTGGGCGTATGATATTCTGCAGCTCTACATGCCAAGAACAGATGCATACTGGTAAGTAGCATTTTCCGTTTGAGCTGCAGAATTCATACTTTTGCATAGACTGTACAGCAGTGTCTCGCTTAGCGGTGTTCACCTGCATCCGTTGCAGTGGTTTAGAAAAGTGTCTTAAGAACAGCTTGGCCTATAGAAGCCTGTTGCTTTGCCTGCACGTCTACACAATAGAGTTTGGTGAAGGTGTGTGTAGTAGACCATGTGGCTGCCTTACAAATCTCTTCTTTCCTAAGAATGCCATGGATGCCCCTAGGTTACGTGTTGAGTGTGCTCTAGGGGGAATTGTTAATATGTGTTTTGCCTTCTGGTAGCATATTTGAATGCATTTGACGATCCACCTGGCAATTCCAGCTTTAGAGGTGGGGTTTCCTTTATGCGGTGGAGAGAAGGGTACAAACAGTTGGTTTGTCTTTCTAAAAAGTTTAGTCCTGTCAATGTAATAAAGTCTAGCTCTTTTGACGTCTAGTGTGTGAAGAGCTCTCTCTGCTATGGAATCTGGGTTTTGAAAAAACACTGCTAACTCTACGGATTGATTAAGATGAAAAGCAGAGATTACTGTGGGAAGGAATTTTGGATTGTTATGAAGAACCACTTTGTTACGATGTATTTGTAAGAATGGTTCTTGTATGGTTAAAACCTGGATCTCACTTACTCTCCTGACAGAAGTGATTGCGACAAGGAAAGCTACTTTCCATGTAAAGAACTGCAATTCGCATTTGTGTAAAGGTTCGAATGGAGGACCCATGAGCCTAGTAAGTACAATGTTTAGATTCCACACCGGAGAGGGTGGCAGTGTGGGAGGAATTATCCTTTTAAGGCCTTCCATAAATGCTTTGATAGCAGGTACTCTGAACAATGACAAATGCGGTCTGTTTTGCAGGTAGGCGGCAATGGCAGCCAGATGTAATCTTATGGATGAGTTTGCTAGATTACATCTTTGTAGATGCAATGAATAGCAAATGATGTTCTGAATTGAAGCATCCAGTTGGTCAATTTTGTTGTGATTGCAGTAAACGACGAATTGTTTCCATTTGGCTGCATAGCATGCTCTAGTAGTAGGGCGTCTGGCTTCTTTGATAATGTTCATACAGTCCGGTGGGAGGTTAAGGTAACCACACTCTAGGACTTCAGGAGCCAGATTGCTAGATTCAGTTATGCTGGGTCTGGGTGCCTTATCTCTCCATGGTTCTGCGTTAGCAGTTTTGGGGAGAGATGTAATTTTTGGTGTGGAACTACTGAGAGTTCGAGGAGTGTTGTGAACCATGGTTGCTTGCCAATGTGGGAGCAACTAGGATTATCTTGAGAGACTGTTGCTTGAGCTTGCGTACTACTAGCAGAATGAGTACAAGTGGTGGAAAAGCGTACGCAAATCTGCCTGACCAGTTCATCCATATCGCATTACCCTTGGACAACAGGTGTGGGAACCTGGCGGAGAAGGTTGGGCATTTTACGTTTGCATGTGTGGCGAGCAGATCTATGCCTGGGTTGCCCCACATGTGGAAGAATGGTTGAAGGACTTGAGAATGAAGTTCCCATTCGTGGATCTGCTGTGTCTGAGGACTTAGCAGATCCGCAATCTTATTGTGCACTCCTGGAAGATGTTCTGCCAGAAGATATATATTTTGTGGAATGGCCCATCTCCGTATATACTTTGTGCTAGCCGAGACAGCTGCAAAGAGTGTGTTGCTCCTTGTTTTGGTATGTAATACATTGCTGTCATATTGTCCGTGCGGACCAGGGCAGTCTTGTAGAGAAGATGTGCTTGGAATGACTTTAACACTAGAAATATTGCTAGTAATTCTAAGCAATTGACGTGGAGCAGTTTTGTTGGCTGCCCTGAATTGTGTGGTTTGGGAGATGGGCTCCCCAGCCGGTGAGTGATGCGTCTGCTGTTAGCACTATCTGTGAAATTGGCTCTAGGAATGGCGGCCCTCTGGAAAGGTTTTGTGTGTTCCTCCACTGCAGAGAGCGATGTGTGCAGCTGTCCACCAACCCCAGGTTAGTAAGTTGACCTTGAGCCTGATTCCACTGACGTGCTAAGCATTCTTGTAAGGGGTGCATCTGAAGTCTTGCATGGGGTACTATTCCTATGAGCTGCTTAAACACTCGAGCTGGTAGGGAGTGTGGGGCTGACATTTTGTGACAAGGGTTTGCATACTTGCTGTTCTGGCTGGATTGGGATATGCTAGAGCTTTGGAAGTGTCCATTGTGGCCCCTAGATCCTGATGGAGGTAGGAGGGCTGTAGATGCAACTTGGTGTGGTTGATTGTGAACCCCAAGTGGTGTAGCAGTAGAATTGTTTGGTGAGTGTGATGAACACACTGACTACGTGACTTGGCTTTTATGAGCTTGTCGTCCAGGTATGGAAACACAAGGATCTGCTGTCTTCGCAAGTGTGCAGCTACTACATAAGACACTTTGTGAAGCCCTGGGTGCTGTGGTTACCCCGAATGGGAGAACCTTGAACTGATAGTGAAGGCTGTTCACTGTGAATCTTAGGTATTTCCTGTGAGCGGGGTGTATGGAAATATGGAAGTAGGTGTCCTTGAGATCTAGTGTTGCAAGGAAGTCACCTTGTTGAAGTAGTGGAAGGACATGTTGAAAAGTTATGATGTGAAAGTGATTTGGCTGTATCTAGAATTGAGACGTCGGAGGTCTAGTACTGGTCTGAGAGTACTGTCCTTTTTGGGGATTAGAAAATATAGGGAGTAAACTCCTGTTCCTTGATGCTGTAGGGGAACTGGTTCTATTGCATACTTCTGAAGCAGTGAGAGAACTTCCTGCTTGAGGAGCGTTAGATGTTCTGTGTACATGGGATGTTGTTTGGGCGGTATGTTTGGGGGAGTTGCGGTAAATTCTAGGCAGTAACCAAACTGGATTATTTGTCTTACCCATTTGTGTGTAGTGATGGGATTCCAGACAGGTAGGAACTGTGCGAGTCTCACTCCGACCGGAGTGGAATGGTCTGGAGATAGTGAAGGAAAGTCATTGTTTGTTATTGGGGGAGGTGCGAGTACTGTTACCTCGGCCTCTCTCTTTGTTGTTATTTCCCCTGTACCCACCTCTGAAATATCCCTTGCTGGAAGATGTTTGTGTGGAACTTTTGTAGGAGGAGGAAGCAGTATCTATACTGATTTTTTTGGAGGCACCCCTATAAAAGGAGCGACGAAAGGAGCCTTGTGTAGACGGAGACTGTAATGCTCCGATAGATTTTGCAGTCTCAGTGTCTTTTTTCATTTTCTCTAATGTTGTGTTTACAGCTGGCCAAAAAGTTGTTCCTGATTGAACGGCTGATTGAGTATAGTAGTTTGCACTTCTTATTTGAACCCAGAAACGCGCAACCATGCATGTCTTCTCAATAACACACTAGTGCTGATTGATCTAGATGCAGGGTCTGCTGCATCGAGGGCACATTTTGGACGTGTTTGTTAGTAATTTGCCCTCCTGAATCAAATCATTGGCTTTGGCCTTGTATTGGACTGGCAAATACTGAATTAGGCCCTCAAGCTCGTCGTAGTGAGCCCTATCGTATCTGGCAAGTAATGCTTGTGCATTCGCTGTCCTCCGGTGATTCGCTGCTTGGGAGGCAACTCGTTTGCCGGAAGCGTCCAGCAGTTTTGACTCTTTGTCTGGAGGTGGAGCGTCACCGGAGGTCTGTGAGTTGGCCCGCTCCCTAGCATTGGTCACTACCAGGGAATCTAAGGGGAGGTGATCTTTGATGTAGGTGGGATCATTAGGGGCCGGTTTATATTTTTTATCATTCTGAGGATTGAGAATCCTGGTCCCGACGGGGTCTTTGAAGATGTCTGGAGCATGTTTGATGACACCTTTTAGCATGGGTAATGTTTGTGCTGTCCTCTGTGACTGTGCAAAAGTGGCTACGAGGCAGTCTTCCTCTGTGGGGTCTGAATGCATTTGCACGCCATGGTATTGTGCAGCCCTATCAATGAGCTGACTGAAGCCAATGTTGTCATCTGGGGAGATGGCCTGGTTGGGTATGCCTCTGGATCAGGAAGGTCTGGAGGTCAGGGTGATTGTAGTCACCCCGTGTGTTCTATGGTACGTCAGTGTCTTCATCAGGATTATCGAAAGGGTCATTGTTTCCACCCCCACCTTCTAGGTCATCATCATCATCCTGTGTTTTGGTGAGTATGGAGGACGTATAGGAGACTTTGGAGGAGAGAAAGTCTTAGTAGGAAGAACAGGAGAAGAGGGTCTAAACGGTGAAGTTGCACAGTCCTTTTTCTTCACAGGCATCTCAGGAATGTGTGGGGTGTCCAATTTTCTCTTGTTCTTGGGAATACTGACAATATGACCTGTTGTAGGGTCCACATGCAGTGTTTTCTGTTTGGGATTGATAGGATCTGGTAGAAACAGTTCTTCCTCATTGTGTGCTTTCGGTGCCGATTTTTCTGGTTCTGAACGAGTTTTAGATTTGTGCTCTGGAGCCTTTGAAGGGGTTTTTAGGTCCTTCGGCTCCGGTGCAGAGTCCGAAATCTTTTTTGGATCCAAAGGTTTTTGAGGTGTTTTCGGGGCCTTTTGTTCTTTCGGTGCCGAAGTGCTTGGCGCTGAGGCCTTTTTAGAGACAGCGGGATATTTTCCTGCTTTCGGTGCCGAAGATGTTATTGGGACACTGGAGTATGGCTGGCTCGGTCCCGAGCCGCCGGAAGGTTTTTCCTTTGTCTTCGGAGCCGGCCCTGGTGCGGGGCTTCTGAAGTGTTCTTTCGGTCTCGACTAAGGCCTTCGCTGACCTGATATGCCTCAAACACAGAATTTTGTTTGTCTGACTGCAATAACTTTCAGTCATTCAAGAAGAGAAATGGAATTTCTGAAATGCACACTGGGTGTTCCAAGATACAAAGAGGCACAAGGCAGTGAAGGTGGGATCTGAAGCTGGTGCATAAGCTTAACAACACTGCTTAGGGTTAATGTTCTCAGCTTGACATGCTAAACGTATGATGGTATCAGTCACATGAAAGAGTCCTTTAGGGGTGATAACAAAGGAGGCACTCATGCACTATGCCATGTGGAGTTGCTTGGTTTATCTGAACATAGGTGAGAGCGGTTAGACCAGTCTTGTTAAGCAGTAGTGTAGAAATCTTTTCCATTTTGCCGCGTAGCATGTGCGTGTAGTAGGCCAATGGGCTCGTTTAAAAATGGTCATACATTCTTGTGGAAAATTAAGGTATCCGACCTCTAGGACTTCACAAGCTACATCTCTAGATTGAGCTGCTGGGGTTGGGCTGTTTGACCCTGCTCTGCTCCTGAGTTAAAAGGTGTGGCCAGATTGGCAACTCCTCATGTGGAAACAGTGATGGATGTAGCAGAGTTGTGAATTATGCTTGTGGAGTCCATGTTGCGGCTATTTGGATTAGTGTGAGGGATGTTTGCCACATAAGGAATGAGTGGGAGAGAAGGAAAAGCGTAGGCAAATACACCTTGCCCTTGGTCTGAAGGGGAGGAAAACCTGGAGGTGATGCATTGACATTTCGCATTCTGGGGTGGGGCAAAGAGGTTTCACTTTGGTGTTCTCCCTCATTGGAAGCATGAGTGGAATAATGTGTCCATTTCCCACTCGTGTGCATGTGGGTGCATTCTGCTGAGTATATCTGCAAAGTCTTTGTCCACCCAGGGGAGGTATTCTGCTAGGAGGTGGATATCGTGATGTATGGCCCAATGCCATTTGTGCTGTGCTAGATGAGGCCTCTGTGACGAGTGAGCTCCTCCATGTTTTGTATGTAATACATGGCAGTTGTTTTGTCCGCGCAGACTACAACAACCTTGTGTTGAAGATGTTGTTGAAAATCGTTGAGCCAATTGAATCGCAAGGAGCTCTAGATGACTGATGTGTAGAGACGCATACATAGGAAACTACTGACCACGCACTCTGAGATATTGTATAAGCGCTCCCCAACTGTGTAAGGATGTGTCTGTTGTAATGGTTACTTGCAGAACTAGGGCTTTAAAGGGCTGACCCTACAACAAATTGTTGTTGTTCCCCCACTGAAGAGCGATGAGTCCCCGGCCTGATCAACACTAGATCTTGTAGGTGCCACTCCGCTTGTGACCACCGTGACTGCAGACATTGCTGTAGGAAGCACATGTGCAGTCATGCATGTGGCACTATGGTAATGCACGATACCATCATACCTAGAAGATGAATCGCTGTTTTGACTGTTGCGACGATGTGGCTGAAAAAGAAGCAACACAAGTTGGATCTTTTGTTCTCTAGCATGACTGGGATAAGCCTTAGCTGTGATTGAGGAACTGAATCTGCAAGGGTTGGAGGTGAGATTTGGTAACATTAAGTATGAATTCCAGATTGTGCAGAAGGCTGATCACCTACAAAGTGTCCTGCAGACATTGTTTACTTGCACTTTTGATCAGCCAATTGACTAGACAGGGAAACATATGTGTGCACCCCCTTCTGAGATGAGCAGCTACTACAGTGAGACATTTTGTAAATACACTTAGTGCAGTATTTATTCCGAATTGCAACACTATGACTAACGTTGGCCAAGTGCATGAAACTGGAGGTAGCGCAGATGGTCTAGGTGTATTGGTATGAGGTAATAGGCGTCTTTGTGGTCTATGGCTGTCATAAAGTCTCCTAGCTGAGGAAGCGGTATGACTTCCTACAGTGTCACCATGTGGATGTGCTCTGACAAGATGTACTTGTTGAGGATTGAGGTCTAGTATAGGCCTGATGTGCCATATTCCTTTGGAATGAGGAAATGCAGCGAGTACACCCCGCTACCCTGGTTTTGTTTTGGGACTGGCTTTATGGCCCCCTTTTGAAGAAGAGTTTGAGCTGCCTCTTGTAGGTGTAGTAAGTGTTGTCTTGCCATTGTTTGTTCTGGAGGTGGGATACTGGGTGGAGTATATGTGAGTTCTAGGTAATATCCAGGACCACTGGAATTATGCGATTGTGCGATGCTGTGGTTTTTCATAGTTATACATTTCACACATAACCCATCATCTTCTGCTAACTCAAACATTTCAAAAGTTACAAAAAATGCAGCAATACATGTTGCCACGCAACGGACGGCTCCTTCCAAAGCTCGACTGGTAATGTTTCTGTTGCTTATTGCTATATATGTGGGTTATAAACTGGAGGCAATAAGGAACAACCAGTCACCAGACAGTGTTAAAACGTGTAAAAAGAACAAAATAATTAAGTAATACTATTGTAAAATGTGCAGCATAATTTGCCTTTTCGTGCTGCATCATTTACTAAACACTGCTGCATAACTTGGCCCTCCGCTGCTGCATAATTACAGTGGCCCTGGCAATATCAGTCTTTTACTATTCAAAGGACCCACAGATGTTATTTTTTACTCAGAGCGCATGGCTACCTGAAAGGTTTCATAGATCTGAGGTGATTTGTTCCCATTGGGTGTGGAACTCCTGTAGCCTTCCCCCTACGGGTGTGTTTTTGAGGGGGGTACAGGGTGAGGGGGTAGGGTGGTACATGAACAGAGTCACTGCTTATTGGAGATGGCTGCCTTGGGAGTGAATTCACAACCTCGACTCCTGTTGGCATTGCCTCTGTATTGACCTCTGTGATAGGTGCTTTGCTGCTTCTAAAAGGCCCCTGTCTCTGTCAAAGTTGTTCCTTTGGATGCCCCTCTGTACCGACCCTTATGAAAGGACCCTCTCTGTTGGCATCCATGGCTTGCGCAGTGTCCTTCTCAATCTTCTCTAATACTTCCTCCACTTGAGGCCCAAAGAGGTGTTCTCCGTCAAAAGGCAGATCGAGTAGATATTGCTGGATGTCAGGCTCAACTCCAGACACCCTTAACTGCATGTGACGTCTGGTTACAATGCTAGTGTTGGCTTCCCTAGCACTGGTGTCCGCAGAGTCTAATGCACACTGGATTGTCACATTAGGGAGGACCTTACCATCCTCAACTGGTTCTGTTCATCTCTGCTTATACTGATCAGGAATGCTGTAATCATTCCTGCATCTCGCTCCACTGAGCCGGATTGTTTCTGGACAGGAGCTCCACTTAGTTGGTGATTCTAAGGTGGTTTGGCACCTGCAACTCGTTTTCCTGCAGTATCAAATGTCTTACTTTCCGTGTCTGTAGAAGGTGCGTCAACTGTCCCTTGAGAGTTGGCTTGTTTTCTCACTGTCAACATATGTTGGACTTGTTGGTGAGGCTTTATATATTTATCAACCCTAGGTGTTAAAACCTGTGATTTGACGGTTGCTTGAATAGGTCAGTCATGGGCCTGAGCAGGTCCTTAAGCATGGGTAAGAATTGGAGGCTTCGCTGTCTTTTTGACAGTATCTCGACAAGAAAATCTTCCACTGTATGCATATTAACTTTATATTATTCAGCAGCCCTGTGTAGTATCTCATGATATGTGGTGGTGTGGTCAAGTGGGGAAGGGTACAGATCAGGATCTGTATCCCCCTCAGGGCCAACATTATGTCCTCCCAGGGTTCCTTCAGAGTATCAGGATCACCCTGTGGATCTGGTAACTAAGGATTGTAGTGTGGGTCTATGTTTTCTCCATTGCGGAGTTCCTCTAATCAGGAGGTAGTGGGTGACACATATGGATGAACACAACAGGAGTACTGTGGTGAGGTTGGCAAAGGAGGGGGTGTGGATGGCATTGCCGGAAGAGGAAGAGCAGGTGGAAGAAGAGGCAGTACTGGAGAATTAGGTGGTAGAGGAGGTGGAGGGTCAGATGGCAAATTAATGGGGCTGGTGCCCCTGTCCTTGTGTTTTTTATGTGAGGGCTCGTGTGGCTGAGGCCCCACAATCTCCTCCTCCAATGTCTTCTTTCGTTTAGGCAATGTGTGTGTAGGTGGGAGTGGTGGCTTGGTCACCAACCTGCCGATATCTGTATTTATGACTAAGATCTTCTGCCTGGCATTAAGTTGTTCTTGAAATTTTGTTGGAATGGGCTCAACAGGTTGTTCTTTGGGGGTCAGTGTGTCCTTAGCTGTTTTCGATGCTGGTATTACCTTCAGCACTGCCAAAGTCTTTGATGCTGAGGGTGTTTTTGATGCAGACAGCTTTTTTGAAGCTGATGGCCGCTTGGAGTCTCATGGCGCTGTCAATGCCGACTGTGGCTTCGGAGCAGAGGGTGTTTTCGGCACCAACAGTGGCATAGGTTCCGAAGGTGTTCTGGGTATTCCTAGCCCCACATTCGGCTCCGAAGGCTTCTTTGGTGTTATGCATCTTTTTTCGACTCTCGCACCGAAACAGGCTTGGGCTTCGAAGGAGAAGGAGTAGGCGCCCTTGCCTTTTGAGTTGCCTTGAAGGCTTGTTTGGAAGGAGGGACACATTGTTTGCTCCTTTGCCTTATCCAGGACTCCCCTATGGTCTGAGGGCAGTGGGGTTCCATGAGCCTGTGTTTGCTCTTTAGCTTGGGTATGTGTCTCTGTGGCTTTAGCCACCTTACTCGCGTGCCCCGATGAAAGCAAAATCTTGGACTTCTTCAATGTCTTTGTCAGAGTCAAACCCCTCTCTGCAGCTGGCAAGAAGTATAGGGATGTCGGCCCGGACCTCTGTGTCTATGTCACAGTCATTTTGGGTCTTTGCGTCGAGGCCTATTTGTTCTTAGAGTTGCACTGGTCTCCGAAGATATCGAGGGCATCTTCCAATCCATGTGCCTGCACTGTAATGTGGGTTCACCTTCTCTTCTGTCAATTTCGAAGATTCTTTTTTTACCAAAAGGCCCAGCAGGCTTCATAGGATGTTTCTTCATGGTCCGGAGACAGACGGAGGTAGCAGACCGGATGGTGATCTTGCTTAGAGTGCTATGCGTGGCACTTGGGGCTGAAGCTGAAAGGCGTTTTGCCCATCACTCTGCAGGTATTGAGTGGGGTAAGTCGATAAAGAATTGCTGGAGCAGGGCCGAACCAAGCCTGAGGCGAGTGAAAATTCGGAATTTAGCGATTGGCTGGCCCTCCTATGTTTTTCCGTTAACGTGTGATGTATAGCAGTCACGAAGGGTCAGTTAAACCATGTCCAAGCTGCAATGCTGAAGCTCTGAAAAACATATCTGAACCCGATGGCAGAGAAAAACATTCAAACAAAAGAGCAGATAATTATAGGAGGAGTCACTATACCTCGTGACTCGAATGAGTTTTTGAAGAAAAACAACTTCAACCTTCGAGCCCAACTCTAGATGGCAGGTGTAAGCTAAGCATATATATCGAAGGTTAACACATGCTACGAATATATGTAATCTATGGGGATGTGGCCTAAGGAGGGTAGAAGATGGAGGGGCAGTTTCTCGCTGTTGCGTCACATTCAAGTAGTGGGTGAGGAAAGATGAACTGAGGAGGGTGCAAAACATTCAAAGAGGTGCTTCTCGATCTATCCAAGACTATCGCTTCTGAGGTACAATAATGGAGCGGAGACGTGTGGAGGTCTCTTGTCATGTTCCTCCTCAACCGCAATATCAGGACAGCACATGATGGATGCTTGAATGAAGTGGATGATGTTACCCTACATTTCCTCAACTGTAGGTTGGAGGTGCCTGGTAAGATGGGTGTGGTGTTTTGGATTGCTCTGCTACCCTCACTCATTGTAGATGCAAGTGTGCAAGTTGAACATGCTCGGCTGGTGCACTTTTCTTAGTCTTTCCTCACATGTAAATACATGGGTATACAAGAAGGGAGGAGGGGCTGTTCCTCTCGCCTTTCCTCACCTGTAGTTGCAGGGATGCATGGGCACGGTGCTGGGAAAAGGCCGCTCCACAAAGTGATCAATAATTATCCCCGCGATTGGCTGGGTCCTCTCAAACTGCCTGCAAGGCAACAAGTACACCAGGTTATTTGCAGGTCGGGGTCAGCCTGCCTCATCTGGCACTTATTCCCACTACCCACACCCTTAAACAACCTGCTGGGTGAATAAACCCAGGCTCCTCATGTTGGGGACAGAGACCTCACACAGTTGACCTAGAGGCGAGTGAATTGTTTCAACAACATATACAAAGTGACAAACGGGCTCCAGTAACCTCGTGCATCAAGCTATACAAATGACAAACAAAACTTTTGAAAACCTCAGTTCCAACCATACCTGTGGAAATTGTGAGCCAACCGTGTGCACTAGAGCACTTCTCATCAAAAACCTATCTGGCACCAAGAGTAATGACCACACAGAGCTGGAATGTAAAGGACAAAGAGTAGCGAAGCCAAGGTTTCATATCCAAATGCTTTCACCATAGCCTGGAGTTACAGACCGATAAGCCCTAGGTGTTCTAGGGGTGCTGTTTTATTACCTCAAAAAATAAACATATAAATAAAATAATGCATGGTATTGTAATAAGACATTCGTGGAAAAATACAGGGTGAATTTACTTTCACGCCCTTCCTATGTTTATAGGCAATGCAAAATTATCGAAGAGCACGTCTAAAACAAATGCATTTGGCCTTGTGTACAACAGTCTGTATGATTGAGAAATAAACTTGCATGAGACTTACCAATGTTAGAATAAAAATTCCAGTTTACTGTGATCATGCAGATACACTGCATTGGAGAACAGACCAAAAGGTTTGGAGGAGTGGCCCATAAAGGTCGGGTCCTAGCGTATACGTGGATAAGAAACTACGCTTACGTAAACAAATAAGAAAAATGACTTTCCAAGTAGAAATGTATCAACTGTAATTGGCAATAGACGGGCTCCAAGAGGTACTTTCTTATACGTGGTATTCAAATAAATGAATTGCAGAGAGGCTGCCTTCTGGCACTACTCAACCCAACCCGGCTTTAATAATGGACAGTAGGCAGCGTCTTCGAATATCACAATGAAGGCTCACAGCCAAGTGCTAGCGGGACTGGTAATCCAGCTAAGGCTGAAGAACGCGGAGAAGAAAGAAATCCAAGAGGAAGTGGTGGTAGAAAAACCATAGCACAGTACGCTACTTAACAACACGTGGAAATGCAAATAGTACTACACGGACAATAACGGCAGCATGATGTTTGGACAGCACAGCTGCCCACAAACAAAAAGCCTCCCCCTGGAACAAGGTCCAACAATGAGACCAATTATAGGCCACTGCTAAGATGGAGGCGGGCGAGCCAAAGAGCTTATGAGATCTAGGAACTCAACGCGGATCTTAACTGGATGCACGTATCAAGAGGCTGCTGGGATCTGAGCAGAGGGAGTACAATTATCAGGGTTTAGGGAAGAGTGAATCTAAGGCAGTCGGCTGGAGTGAGCACAGCGAAGAGCGGAATCTGACAAACAGAATAATCTGGAGCCCTTCAAATGTAATTCAAAGAGGGGAGACTACAAAAGTAAACATATCATCTGACACAGCAAGTCTGGGTAACCCTGCTTTTGAAATGAAAAGGCCCCCTGCGTGGATCTGGAAAGTATTCTTCCTGGTCCTACGGTGATTTCCTGACAAGGCACTGTACAGTTACTGTAGGGTTTTGATTATTTCCAAAGTGAGCATAATTCCGCGCACGCTCACTACTGAGCGCCATATTAATGGCTTTGAGACCACACAGGAACGTTCAGAGGTTGAGGACTTCTAATTATTATCTTTTTCCTCATGTAGGTATCCCCTTTCAGGTTGCAAATGTTAATCATTCTGAAGTGAAATGTGTGATTAAAATAGAATTCACCTTTGTTTTAATCAATTAGAAGCGAAATGTGTGATTAAAATAGAATTCAGCTTTGTTTTATGTCTTTTTTCTTTGCAGAGTCACATTCAAATGAGATAGAATATATTTAGACAGTGTTTATTATGAAGCAACTGAAGAAGGTTTCATGGAAAGTTGATGATTCTACACCGATGTGTTCGCCCTTACATCCCCAACAGACCCCTGGGATCCTGAAATTTATATCTGGCTACAGTCCCCAGAGTGAAGCGAGCCAGAAGTGGAGGACGGTCCCTTCCCCTAAATGCAGAAAAGCTCTGAAATCCCTCTAGAGCAACAGATAAAGAACTACGCTTTCGAAAAGCCCTTAAAACCTGGCTCTTCAAACAAGCCCTCTTCCCCAATTGCCCCACCCTTCTTTAGGTGCATCTCTCCGAACTAGCGCTGGGATATCTTCGGGTCGCCATGCGCTCTATAAATCCCGTAGCACACTGTATTATTGAAATAACAGTCTTTCTGAAAGGAAATAAATATAAGGACATCCACAACCTTTCTCCTAATTGCTTATTCTAAAACCTTCAACAACATCTAGGTATTGCAATCAAAGCTAGGCTCCTGGCATCAAGAGTTAGAAATAAGGTTTGTGCCGTACGACAAGGAACAAAACAGGCCCGCAGAACCGCATCACCTATTTTAGCTGAAGGCTAACAGGAAGGCATTCAGCCTTCACTGGATCTGCTTATCAGCACAGCTGCAAGCACAAGAAAAGAATAGCAAACCATTGAACATTTTATGTATTTGAAGAGTTTTATAAAGCGCTAACAATACCCAAGGATGTCAGTGTGCTGTACATAGAAATAGTAGGACAAGCAAGGACAAGCTAAGAGTCTGCAGGAGATTTCAGATGTGAGAAGACAAGATTTTAAATAAAAATAACGAAGTAAAAGAGTGCTCGACTGTCTAGTCTTCACTGACGATGACTGGAAAACTATAGAAATAAGTGATACTACATTGCAGGAAAAAAGAATAATTAAGACTGACAGGCAGATTGAATAATGCAGGTAGGATCAATGAAAGGAACTAAGAAATAGATGGATCCTGCCATGGGTACACAGGGAGACAGCAGAGAACTGGATTGGAGGTAGAAGGACACAGAATAGGAGCGAAAAAGAATAGAAAGAAGCATAAGAAGAACCACATCTGCAGATGCCATGAAAAAGAAAGTGGTGCAATATGACGAAAGACGAAACACCAATCGCAAAAGTAGAAACTTAGACAAGACTGGAGACGACAAGTTCAAGTCTTTGTGGCATGAAGTATAAAGTACCGACGCATTTTCTAAATTGAGCAGCCAGACATCACTGGACACTGAACTACAAAAAATTTAAGATCAACTAATATTAGGGATTATAAACAAATCTAAGAACAGTAAATGAAGTACTACATGGGAGAGAGAAGCTGGAGTCAAGAAAATGTCAGCATGATATCAAATGGTAGATGTAGAAGAGCAAGAAATAACTAAGTGTCACACTTTAGTGTGTATGTTAATTGATGGCAGTTCGTAACAGAGTCACTGAAAAAATCTGAAAAAGTATATCAAAATGTGAATCCCACATAAGAGCATGTAGTCTGACCAATCTACCAGAAAATGATTACATTAAAAGGAATCAATTATTCTGCAGTGAAATGAAATGGAATGAGTACAGCATACACCACTGCCCACACAGGTAATTAAGGTTGACCTAGGTTTCCTCTTCTGCCCCAGTAGGGAGTGAAGTTTAGAATGATTATGGTACTTACCAAGTAGCATCTGTTCTTGGCATGTACAGCTGTAAATTCACATGCTTTGCATACTCCTGCCATCTAGTGTTGGGTACAGATGTTTACAAATTGTTTTTCTTGAAGAAGTCTTTCTCAGTCGCTAGGTAAGGCGACCCCTTCTTTTAGTGACAGTGCGCATGGGCATCAACTCCACTGTTAGACTGTTTTCCTGCAAGAGGGTGAGAATGGAGTAAGTGTAGTAGAGAGATGACCATGCATATGTAACTTGAATAATGAAAACTGCAACAACTACAGGTGCCCGAAAAGGAGGGAATGTGCATGTGAATCTACAGCTCTACAAGCCCAGAACAGCAGCTTACTGGGTAGCATAACCCGTTTAAGGCAGGTGTGCTGTAGATACACAAGCTTTGCATAGATTATATAGCAGTACTCTACCAAAGCGGTGGCTAACCAGTAGATGTTGCAGCCGTTTGAAACTGTTTTTTTAGCAGTAGAGGCCCTACATGGAGTTGTTATCGTGCTTACACATCCGCACAGTAGTGTTTGTTAAATGTGTGTGGTGTGGACCATGTTGCTGCCATACAAATGTCAGCTATTGGGATGTTACCTAAAAAGGCTGTAGACGCTCCTATTTTACAAGTGGAATGTGCTCTAGGAGGTATAGATAAAGTTCTTTTAGCTTTAGCGTAGCAGGTTTCAATGCATATAAAAATCCATTTTGCAATACCAGATTTAGAGATGGGATTGCCTTTGTGGGTGAAGCAAATGCAACAAACAATGTTTTTTTTTACGGAAATCCTTTGTTCTTTCAATATAATACAATAACACTCTTCTGACATCAAAAGTATGAAGAGCTCTTTCTGCTACGGAATCAGGTTGAGGAAAGAACATAAGCAACTCTACTGATTGATATGAAAAGCAGAAACCACTTTGGGAAGGAATTTTGGGTTGGTGCGAAGAACTACTTTGTCTTCATGAAGTTGAAAGAAGGGTTCTTCTAAGGTTAATACTTGTAGCTCAACAACTCTACTCAATGAAGTGATCACAATGAGGAAGGCAACTTCCATGAAAGAAACTGTAGCTGTGTAATGACCAAAACGTGAACCCATGAGCCGTGTAAGCACTATTTTGAGTTTCCAAATGGTGCTGGAGGTACCTTGTGTGGTATTGCTCTTTAAAAGCCCCTCCATAAAGACTTTAATTACTGGAACTTTGAACAAAGGCAGATGTTGCCTGTTTTGTAAATATGCAGCTACTGCCGCAAGATGCTATTGATTGGAAGTGTAGGCTAGACCAGCACCCTGTAAATGCTGGAGGTAACAAACTATATTTTGAGTAGAGGAATCTAATGGATCACTATTGTTGTTGGTACACTATATAACTAATCTTTTCCACTTTGCTGCATAACATGCTCTGGTCGTAGGCTTTCTTGCTTCATTAAGAATAGTCATACATTCTGGTGGCAAATTAAGAAAGCCAAACAGTATGACTTCAGGAGACAAATCGCAAGAATGAGCTCCTTGGGGTTTAGGTGTCTAACGGCTCCATGGTTCTGCGTGAGAAGGCTGGAATTGAGATGCAGCTTTTGATGTGAAACTACTGATAGTTCTAAGAGTGTTGTGAACCAGGGCTGACTGGCCCATGTAGGAGCCACTAGAATCAATGTGAAGGATGTTTGCCCGAGCTTCCCAACTAGAAATGAAAGGAGAGGGAGAAGCAGAAAAGCGTAGGCAAATATCCCTAACCAAGTCATCCATTGGGCATTGCCTTTGGAGAGAGGGTGTGGGAACCTGGAGGCAAAGTTTGGGCATTTTGAGTTGTCCATTGTGGCGAACAGATCTATTTGTGGGAATCCCCATTCTTGAACGTATGGAAGGAGAACATGGGGATGAAATTTCCACTCGTGTAATTGTTGTCGCCTTCTGCTCAGGAGGTCGGCAATCTTATGGTCCACTCCTGGAGGGTGCTCTTTCAGAAGATGCCACAACGCCAAATGATCTGAGAGGGGCGTAACAGTTGCAAAGAATGCCCCTCCCCTGTTTTTGTACGTAGTACATCGTTGTCATATTGTCCGTGCAGACTAGGACAACTTTCCCAATGAGGTGAGGCTGCAAAGCTTTCAGTGCTAGATACACAGCTAGAAGCACCAGATAGTTGTTGTGGAGAGTTTTGTACTTGTTGTCCCATAGACCTATATTTGTTAGATTCTGTAGATGGGCACCCCAACTTGTGCGAGATGCATCTGCTGTTAGCACGATCTGTGGAACAAAGTCGATGAAGGCCGCCCTTTTGATAAGTTTGGTGTGTTCCACCACTGAAGAGAGCAATGGGTGCAGCTGTCTACCAACACTCGATCTGTTAATTGACCCTGAGACTGAGTCCACTGACGTGCTAAGCATTCCTGTAGAGGAGGCGTGTGTAATCTTGCATGAGGCACTACTGCAATGCATGATGCCATCATTCCTAACAGTTGCATGAAAGTCCTGATTGCTAAGTATTGATTGACCTGAAACCGTAGTAGCAGAGTATGAATATTTCGAATTCTGACTGCATTGGGAGAGGCCAGAGATGTGCAAGTATTTAGAGACACTCTCAGACAGGACTGCATTTGTGAAGGCTGAAGATGAGACTCCTGCGACTTGACCGCTAAACCCACTTGTTGGAGTAGGTCTAATGTAGTCGGAGTGCGTTGTAAACACATTTGGTGTGTGCTGGCTTTGAGGAGCCAGTCGTCTAGGTATGGGAAGACATGAACCTGTTGTCTTCTGGGATTTACCACCACTACTGCTAGACATTTTGCGAGCACTCTGGGAGTAGTGGTTACTCCGAACGGGAGAACTTTGAATTGATCGTGTTTTCTGCTATCACAAATATGAGATATTTGCAATTTGCTGGGTGAACTGAAATGTTAAAGTATGAGTCTTTCAAGTCCAGTTTGGACATAAAGTCGCCTTTCTGTAGCAGTGGAAGCACTTGTTGAAGAGTGACCATGTAGAAATGTTCTGAAAGTATGTACAGATTTAATGTCCTTAGATCAAAAATTGGTCTTAAGGAGCCGTCCTTTTTGGGGGTTAGAAAGTACATAGAGTTCACCCCTGAATCATGGTACTGTAACAGAACTGGTTCTTTGGCTCCTTTTGATGAAAGAGCTTGTACCTCCTGTTTGAGGAGGTGCAGGTGCTCTGACGAGAGTTTGTGAGTGCGAGGTGGAATATTGGGAGGATTGTTGGTGAGCTCCAGGCAATAACCATGTCGGATAATGTCTAATACCCATTTGTCTGATGTTATGGATTGCCAAATAGGGAGACATTGCTGAAATCTTCCCCCCACAGGTGTTAAATAATTGGAGGGGAAGTGTAGGCAAGTCACTGCTTGGAGGGGGAGTTACTCGTTGGCGTGCTCTTACCCCTACCTTTAAATTGTTTCCTCAGTACCCTCCTCTATAGGAGTGTCTAAAGGGAGAGGGCTGCGTGTTGGACATATATGAGGAAGCGTTAGGGTCCGAAGATGTACTTTTGGACCCACCTCTATAAAATGAGCGGCAAAAGGAGCCTCTGCTTGATGTAGACTGAAGTGCTCTCATGGATTTCGCCACGTCCGAATGTTTTTTCATCTTTTATAAAGCCTTCTCAACCTGAGGTCCGAAATGATGTTGCTTGTCAAAGGGAGTATTTAAAATAGACTGCTGGACCTCTGGTACAAAACCTGAAATCCTAAGCCAGGCAATCCGACGTAAGAGAATGCTGCTGTTAACTCCTCTTGCTGCAGTGTCAGCAGCATCAAGAGCAGATCTAACAGAAGAATTAGAAATAAGGGTTCCCTCTTGGACTGGGTCTTGTGCCTTTTTCTTTTGCTCTTCAGGGAGGTATTGAAGTAGGCCGTTCATCTTTTCCCTGTGTGCCCGGTCATACTTAGCTAGTAGGCCCTGAGTGTTGGCAATGCGCCAGTGATTAGCGGTCTGAGCAGCTACCCTTTTACCGGATGCATCAATTAATTTAGATTCTTTATCTGGGAGAGTTGCATCCCCAGAGGTTTGTGGATTCGCTCTTTTACAAGCGTTAGAAACTACCAGAGAATCTAAAGGGCGCTGTCCTTTAATAAATACAGGATCATAGGGTGATGGTTTGTATTTCTTATCAACCATGGGTGTTAAAATACGGGCCCAAACAGGGTCCTTGAAAATCTCATCTGCATGTCTCATCATGCCTTTCAACATAGGGAGACGGACTAGTTCTGGGTGAAGACCCTAGTGTCTCAAATAAAAAGTCAACATCAAAAGCCTCTTTGTACAGTTTAACCTCATGATAAGCTGCCGCTTTGGGAATTAGCTGTAGATGAGATACATTATCGTCTGATGGTGAAGGTTTTGCAGGGTATAGATCAGGATCATTATCCATTGGTGGATCAATATTATATTGATCCCATGATCTGTTGGCAGAGGAACTTTCTCATCATCATCATCATCTCCTAAATCAGGCTGTGTATGAGGAGACCCCTGTGGTGCTATGTGTAGTGGATCTGATCCTGACAGTTGTGGAAAAGGTGAAGATGTTGAAGTGGATGGCAAAGTAGGGTGGATAGGACTTGTAGCAATGTCCCTTTTGGAAGGAGTTTTAGCTAAAATGTGTCCAGTATCTGAATTGATGTATAGCTTTTTCTGTTTTGGATCTAATCTGTCCTTCATAACATCAAAGAGCCGTTCCGGGGGATTTGGAAGATCTTTTTATTTTGGCGCCGAACTAGACTTGTCCTTTTTGTCTTTCGAAGCCTAAGATTTCGGCTCCGAACCAGACTTGTCTTTCGGAGCAGAATGTTTCAGATCCGAAGACAATCTATCTTGGCTCGATCCCATGCCGGAAGGCTTGACTATTTGTTTCGGTGCAGTGCCTGAGGGGGGGAGGGGGCGTCGGAAATATCATCTCTGTGCCAACGAGGGTCCGAAGGCAGAGGTGGGTGCCGAAGCCTTAAGTTTGGTGGAAGATAGTTTGTGGGGTACAGAGGTTTTAGTACTCCTGACACACGATCCTCCTGGAATGTCTTTGGACTCCAATCCGATCTCTAGGTTGGAATCCAATTCTGGGACCGAGAAGGCCTCCTCTTCTTCCACAGCGGTCACTTCGTGTTTGGATTTTTCTCCGTATATATCAAGAGTATGTTGAGTACCATGGCACTGCATTTCTCGTTGTCGTACCCAACGAGCTTGAGGAGTCTTTTTCAATCTGAACAACCGACAGGCCTCATAGTATTCTTCCTTGTGCTACGGTGATAAGCACAAGTTGCATACTTGGTGGAGATCGGTGAGAGTGTACTTGGAGTGGCACAGAGGACAGAACTGAAATGGTGTCCGTTCCATAGGCAGAGGTGTGGATCGATGTGGCTAGGCCCGAAGGCCGCCCACAATGTTTTCAACCGAAGATGAGACTTTCCCGATCGAATGGATACGTGAGAGAGGGAAACACGTGAGATAACAATACAGTCGAGGGTAGATTGGACTAATAACCGAGGGAAACCTGAAGGACTGTTTTGAACCGGAGCGCAGCAATGCATGTTCGAACCCCCATGGCGGAAAGAAAACAATCTAACAATGGAGTAAATGCCCATGTGCACTATCACTGAAAGGAGGAGTCACCTTACCGTGTGACTGGGAAAGACTTCATTGAAGAAAAACAACTTGCAAAAATCCGGGCCCAACAATAGATGGCAGGACTATGCAAAGCATGTGATCTACAGCTCCGATGCCTCAAACCAGAAAGGACTCATCTTTCCATGTAACAAACAAGGGTCTGCCCAGAGCTGCGTCTCATCCACATGTAAGTAATGAAGTTCTGGTCAGAGCTTCAACTGCTCTCCCGAGAGGAATGAAGTGGATTTATGCTTTGACCAGTATTTCGTGTTCTGTTCTGAAAAGTAGTCAACTTTGTAAAAGCTTTCAGGAAATCCTTGACAGTTTCTCCTGAATTTATCTTAATGAGCTTTCTCTGCAGGTCACTTTTTTCTCCTCTGGCATTGCCATTCTGAACACAATCTGTGCCTCTCTCGCAATGGAAATGGTCATTTGTTTTTACTAATGTCCATGTGTCTTGCGAATAAAAAGGAGCTTAACCATACCTTTTCACAGGAAATAAAGCATTGACCAGAGCTTTGTGAATGGCGCTTTGACACTTGTTCCCAGTTCCATCAATAAAGAAATCAAAATCTGACAAGGTTTTGCCTTCTTTCATGAAAGGAACACATCTTTGAGCTATAATAAGTCTTTGCTTTGGGAAAGGAATGAATCAGTAACTACCTTTTGCTTCATAATGGCAAGGTGGTGATAGAATACCTTTGCATTCTGGAAAGGAAGTAGTTTTTATTAACTGAGGTCTGTCTCTGTTGGCTAGGTCTTGTTTTTGAAAACAACGTTCACTTCGCGAGAGGAAGAGTCATTCTCCACCAATGTTTCCTCTTCTTGTCTACTAAGGATTTCGTTTCGAAAGCAGCTTCTACTGCTCTGCAGAGGGCCAGCTGTTTTGACTGGAGTATAAACGTAGCCTTGCTCTCATGGGTGGAATATCTGAGCTTCCGTTCTATGAGGAAAATGGCATTTTACCTCCAAGTTTACTATTTTCTTTTGGAGGAGATTTGGAGAGAAATTAAAATTTGAAAGCAGACTTTTCTGCACCACAAATTCTGGAACAAATATGATAAGGTGGCATGTATCGGTTAAATGAATGCTGGACTAAACATGCAAAAGAACAAGTAATATCTTCCAATAAAAGCAAGAGGTTTATCAACACAAAACTGAGAATTGGTACCTTAAGGGACAGTGACGCTGAGTGGAGGGGGGTGGGAAGAGAAAGCAGGGGATATCTGAGAAGGGGTTTGCAGTGAGAGAGAAACCCATAGTGTACAGCAGCAGTGCAATGAAATAAAGAACAATGTTAGGATTCACACTACTAGCTTCAGGATAGATATACTAGTGTAGGGCGCTGGCTCTGTATATACTACGGTTGAAACAACAAAAGAGTGTCCTCTGGAGTCTGAGAAACCACAAAAAGGAGCAGCAGAACAAAAACTGGCCTCACTTGGATCAGTTAGGAAAGCCCTCGCTCACCACCTAGTGGTGACATGCTTCATCATTGGGCCCCACTAAAGAGGCCGAGTGCCTCCTTAGTGTACTTCAACGCCAGTTACTGCGGAGCAGGTTTTGTGAGTTCGGGCGTGAGTGAAAAGTGAATTAATTAGTGGTGAGGGGATTAAAAAGATGTCTTAAGTGTATCCAAAATTTTTTTTATTATTAGATCACTAGGACAAATCATTAAAATCGCGTGTAGGAAAGTAGTGCACAATTAATTGTGTGGTTGTTTCCAAAATTAGTCAGTCAACATGTTTCTGCCTTTGAAACGGTGTCAAGTTACCAGGCATTCATCAGGACTAAAAAGGTGTCTTAAACCCTGTCGGTATGGGCGCGCTAAGGCCCACCCTTACCTAGGCACGTGAGAAGTGAAAATGGTGAAAACTAAGTGCAAAAAAAGGGGAGAGAGTTCTCTTCCCAGTTACTCCTGGTTTAGGAGACTTCAGCACTTATATGGTGTGTTCATGGTACACCATGGGTCACAGGAGGGGGGTGGTAGCGTAATTGGCACACCGCCCTCGACGCTAGGCACCCTCAGTATACCTGCGAAGCTGCGATACCCTCAGACCGGACCCCGATAATCGCCCTCGACGCTAGGCACCCTCAGTATACCTGCGATACCCTCAGACCGGACCCCGACTCTTCCCTTTCAAAATAGAATTGGACCCTTCTTCCCAAATACAGCGCACCACTATTCCGGAGCTCCAATAATGAAACAAGAATACACTTAATTAAATACATACACCAGCCTTTGTGTCAGATGTAAAGTGTCTGGGTACTTGTTGCTTCAAAAGAGGATAAGCTTCAAAAACGTTTGCTTAGAGCTAAGCCTCTTCTTCTTAAGTTTGTTTCAATAGTGCAAAATCAGACTTTTGACCAAGGTATCCAAGCGCTTTAAACCCCTTCAATGCTTTAGAGAAAAGAAAGATGGAATACTGGAATGGAGTATGTCCAAAGACTGCCACATAAACAGAATTTTCAGATCGACCAGAGATTGAACAGAACATTTATTCAGAGAGCTGGAACATCCAAGTTTTAATGTGAGAGCCTCAAAAGCCATCTCTGGCAGACGGTGAAGTACTGAATATTTAAACATTAGATGAGGCACCAGGAGGCCACTGTCCACCCTATACTAGGCCACCTACATCTGAGTCCCTCTCTGCAAAGGGCTCTCTCACCACTACGGTCCATCAAGCTCTGATACTGCAGTGTGCAACCCCAGCACCTACTCGGTGCTGGAGTTATGCCTCTACAAACGCAACGATACGGCCATGAAATGCTGAAGCTCTCATGAGTCTCAAGGGGCCCGATTGAAGAGGGGACTGGGCCAGATCGAATGGGATCAACTATATTCAATAGGTTTTGAAGTATACCTTTAAGCACATTAGCAATGGTGACTGAATCACTGGGGCCACTACACTGACATAGGAAGGGGCCCCAAAAACGTAGATTAGATAATGTGGTCCTCAAGAAATGCCACTGATCATTGATGTTTTGAGACAAACTAGGGAAGAAACATGTCGACCTCTATGAGAAATTTAGGGGGACCCTACTCCCTTTCAATTCCTCCTCTTTTCATGTTTAACCTTTAAACAGGGATTCATTTCAATAAAATAGTTTCAGGGTTTCCTAGCTAATTTCAATAGCGTTTGCGATCATCAGTCTACAGACATCACTGGGGATCTGTCTGGATTCGTCGACCCACACGGCAAACCTTGATAAAAGATCTACGGTTAAGAGCCCGTTTTCAGGGGCCTGTGGGGCACTGCAGCGCCCGCCCAACGAGGAGCAACGCCCAATGATGAAGCATGCCACTCCTCAGGGTGGGTGAGGGCTCTTCCTCTGATTGTTTGACTACCCCATCCGGCCCTCGACTGTTGAAGGTACACAATTGTGGCTAACCCTGCTTGTTTTGTTAACTTTCATAGATGAGGGAGTGTGTGTGCTTGACCTTGGTTACTCCCGGTTCCCCCTTTATTCCTTTCCACTCTCAAAGTGCTGACAGTATTTCTACCAACAGTCTGTTAAAGAACAAAACTCTCAAAATCTTGGATTATTTTTGTAGAAAACAAAGATGGTTTGTTGGGCATTCTCGAGTACTTTAACCCTGACTTGACTGAAGCGAACAAATAGGGCAGACGCTGATGTGGAGCCACTCTGTCGGGATGCCTTTTGCTTTGCTTGTCCCAGTTACATACCTTAGCACGTTTGATGATGTAAGTCTTGCGTGCTGAAGGAGGTCGCACTGCTTTCAACATTGCCTCGCAGTTCTCCTAGATTTTCCCTACTTCGAAAATCTAGCCCTTCAGCAGCCAAGCTATTAGATGCAATGATTCTAAATTTGGGTGGAGATGTTTCCCTTGATCCCTGGACAATCATCTTAGGACTGTGCTGAACTGAAAGGGCTGGTCTTTGACATGTGCCACAGTTCGTGAATCCATCCGAACCCTTCCACTTGAAACTCCAGCATTTCAGTCATGGTTTTGTTGTCCATTGCAAAAAAATTCCAACTGTGGTCCCACACATAAAGACATCATGTCATATACGACGAATACACCTCTGTTGAGCTCACACCGAACATCCCATCACAGTCGTACATACATATTTGGAGGATAAACCTTAAACCAAGAGTAGGACAACCAGGCCTGCAGAATCCAACCAGGGTGTGCTAAAACAACATGTCGACACGGTGCGCCATAACAGTAGAATACATTCTAACCCCACGGCAAGCAACCGATAACCCCTCCACACTCTCCCTCTCTATCACCCTTCCCCCTTCAATCCCCGTCCTCAGTCCCCTCTCCCCCCTCCCTCCTCGCCTCTACTCTCCCCCCCAGTGAAGTGTGACATGTTGCATTTTCACTTTTGTCTGCATCGAGACACGCAGCCTGTAATGGTAGTCTGGCATGCGCTTGGGGAGGGGTCCCTTAGGGGGGCACAATTCATGCTGCTGTCCTTATGGGCCCTCTTTAGTACTACAGGCCCTAGGTACCAGGGTACCATTTACTGGGTAAAAAGTAAATCCAAAACCTTCTGCTGGGAATTAAATGTGGTTTGCTTCCATTACGTGTTACTCATTGGGTAAAAGAAGTAGGAACACAAGGTCCCCTAGAGTTGTCAATTTTGTAATGTCAGAATTCAGGACATAGTCCATGTCTTTTTGTTTTGTCCTCTTTTGTTTACCATGAGAAACAAATATATTGTCCTATCGGATCTAAAAATGCCTGTGCAATACATGAGGAGGCCTATATCTCACGATGAATCCCCATCTGTAAAGGTTTGTTACAGGCCCAAAAATTTCTTTACCTCTTTTTTATAATGTAGCGGGGATAATGAGGGGAAACGCTCATATGATTTTATGGAGGCACATATTCAATTTATTCAATTATCGATCTGTGAAATTTTAGGATGAGCCGACTTCTTTTACAATGTTTACTGATGAAAACATGCCTTTTATGAATATCTTTCAAAGCCTAGTTTAAATTTGATTTTACATGCATAGAAATATAAAATTTGTTGTACCACAGCATAAAATTGTTGTATTAAGTTGTCAATGTTGATTTTATTTGAGCTTTCTTCGCGGCATCCCTGCATGGTTTGCAGCTCTACATATTTATTTTGAGTATTAATGGAATGACGGATTATTACCCGTCATTGATAAAATAGTGTGCCTGTGGATCCACTTAAATGTACATATAAATAAATAAAATAATCTTAGACTGCCAAGGGCTAGAGATGCCCACACAGCACCCTTATCAAAAGCTAATATTTCAAAACCACCTGAACAAATGTACACTAAACCATGAGAAATGTGTTTTCTGTGCAAAGAACTACTTTCATTCCAAGTTTGAGGCAAATCCGTTTAGCGTTGCTTTGCTACATCTGCCACCTAAATTCTTATATCGGAAATACGTCTTTTTTGACTACCCCCTTCTTTCTCTGCAGGGATCTGCACAATAATTAGCATGCTGAACCTCAGTTGCATTTGCAGGCGTGTGGCAAATAAGGTGCACATCCCTACACGGGGACAAAAGTTCATGCCAAATCAAACAAATGTTAATCCACAACTAGAAAGTGGCAGCTGCCACAGAGTCATTTTATACGTGTGCGTGTTCACATCACTCGAGAAATACAACAAGAAAGGCAAACACTCTGGTGCATTTATTAGATAGAAGGCTAGTGTAGGAAAGGACCTGTTTATGTATGATCTCCCCCTCTCCCCCCCTTAGGTGTTTGCACTAAATAGTCTAAAAACCAGCAGCATCAGTCCCGAGTCCTGCACTCCAGGCTCCATTGCACGTGCTGTAACCCCAAAACTACATGTGCAACTAGGTAATCCCAAACTGGCCCATTTCACTTAAGTATATGGTACAAGAGGTACTCCGGGCTAGTAAGTTTAATGCCACTGGCGGACTGCAGATACTAATTGTGCCAGAACCAGAGTGACAAGGTGAAAATGAGATTCCAGGCCTGTCACTGCAGCCTAGTCGGGTAGCTTTAAGCTTGCCAACTCACCATGGCAAAAAAGGCCTTTTGCCAGGAAGGGCCTTGGTAGCCCACCAGGCACTGTGCTTAGCATCAAAAAGAAGGACATGTTCCTTTTGTGTTAAACATGCCTGGACTGTAAAAACATGAAACCTCGGTTTTCACTGTAGCACGGACAGTGGCACAATGGGCTAACATCACTTATCACCACCCTTAGTGCTAACTTCCATTTGGTACCAGCAAAGCTATTACTCCAAGGTATGAAATGAATCATTACTTTAAATTAGACTCCATGCGGAGATCAGATTTAAGGTAACTTAATAGAAAGATGACTTTAGAAAGTCACCACTTTTTTCAAAGCCTCCGACAGCCTTTCCCGACTATCAGCGGTACTCACCTGAGCCAACGTGCTTCCTAAAATGCCAAAACCCACCCCCAAACTGGCAGGATGTGTGAAGGACTCACAGGAAAATAGATAGAACAAAGAATTACTGAAGGGAGGCGGTCTGACCTCCTCCAGCAGGTTGAATACCGGGCAGGGGCCACAGATGGCCCTGCCTCAGTGAAGCAAATGGTGAACAAACCTTGCTTGCCCCCACTCCTTTGTTTAGGCAGACAGTTTGGCATCGCCACCAGAAACCCTATTGCAGAACCGGATTTCCAGGAGGAGAGGCTCATTATGCTAGGCACACCCCTGGGTTGCGCTCCAAGTTCCTGATATGGGAAGAGGACTTGCACCACCTTGGAATTGGGTAGAGGCGGATATCCTGGGATTGATTCATGGCCAAACCCCAGGAAGTGATGTAAATTGGGATGGATGGCCTCATGGGATCTACAGACCCATTTGTTAGGGAGACCTCCCTTCTGATCAATGTGAAGAAGGCATAAACATGGCACCCCCGAGCCACAGTCCTCAGATCACAACTGGACTCGAAATAAGACTGAGGAAGGGCTGCCCTGCTGTTTTCAGGACCCATTAATGACATTCTGCACCTAAGACTAGACTGCACCTGCTGAACTCACGTGACTAGCAGAGGACCATGCCTGCTGTGCCCACTCGTGGAACAGAGCTTCACTTGTGCCAGGAATGAACAAGAGACTCCAAGGGCTAGGTGGCTAGCCCCCTGTTAAACTCCAGGATCAGCAAAAGCTTAAGAACCCTGCACTCCTGGAGAACCAGCTGCCCGGGAACGCCTACATGCCGGATTACCTACTGGGCGACTGAGTCCTGAATCTTCTTTAGGTGTGCTCACATCTGTGGGGCCCGAAGCCAAAGTCGAAGTGGACCCTGGTCCCTAGAAAGAAAAGAACTGCTTACATGTAAGCAACCGTTGGACTGCTGTGGCCGGGAGTCCAGCTGGTCAATGGAGAATGGACTTTCCCTGGACCCCCCTGGTGCATTGTGGGGGAACAAGTCATAAGGCAAAAGATGATCACATACATTTGTAGACCACAGGGTCGCCGTAGGAAAACCCACAGCAGTTCTTAAGTGTCTTCAACATCACAGTATCCTGCACCCTCAGCATCAACACCCCATCTTGGCTGTGCCCCGTTGAAGAATAAATAGGCACTGAGGACCTTAAGACTAGTAGGAGCAACAGGTAACTCTCCGTCTTGACACGAATGGTCCCTGTGTCTGGACCCCTCCCCATTGTGGCCAGTCCAAGAGAAGTAGCCGCACTAGCTGCTTGGCTAACAACTGGTCAACTGATTTATTGCATCTTCACAAAAAGAATTTACCTATCTGTGAAAAATCATATCTCCGGTTTCCCTCAATAGAGTTTTGCAGTTTTGGTGTCTATTTTAAGACAAAAATGCACTCATTTTGTACGTGGGTGTTGTGTTTCTTAGTTATTGTCTGATTTGGTACTTCTAAAAGCTGTTCACTTGCTTTTTTGATAAAACCTAACTGCTCCGCGCCACAGCCATACAGGACGGAGCAAAGAGTTTTATTAAAGAAACCTAACTGGACATGAAGTCTGGGACAATATTACATGGTGATGTCTCACAACCACACCACATAGTAATCCACATTTTTACAGCTAGGAAAAGACACATTTCGGTTCGACTCTGAGCCTTACTTGTGAACAAAGCTTGAAGAGGAGTCTTTCTGGTTAGATTACTGGGATTTTGTTAAGTGTGGCACCCACCCCGCCAGGACACGGACTCCATGCAAGCGACAACGAGGGAGATAAATATATAGATACAAATCATAACATAAACGTTTATATGTTTGTATATATAGATATATAATGACAATGAAAATCATCAAGAACTCAACCGCAACACGAATCCGGCTCCCACCTTTTATTGAAAAAATTGCAAAATGTGACATTTGTCCAGGCAGCTTTTTTTCACAACAAACTTTGTTTAAATGTTGCCATGTTCTATCATTACTACTACTGTTTTCACTATAAGTGGAGAAACCAAACCATTCACATTTTATGTATTTAAATATGCAATTTTTCATTTATTATACATTTCTAAATAATTTATAAAAATGGATCTCATTTCCCCTATCTAAGGCTCCTAATTTTCCATTTTTACAGAAAATTAAGGACAGAAAACAATGCGCTTCTTGTCTGGATTTCTTTTTTAAAACGAAAAAAGACTGAAAATTGTGTTTCTTGTGAGTGACTCTCCATGCTGTCTATTGTGAATTCCAGGACAACAGCTGAGCAGATAGACAGTCTCAGGAGTTAAAACAAACTGTATGAGATTTCCTTAAATATAGACATATGTTAACATGTATTTGTAGTATAATGCTAATATTTATATTTACCTATGGGTGTAGTGTTTTGATATATTTGGCAGCTTAATTTGCTAGAATGTGACATCAAAGCATGAGTGCGTGTTCTCATACATATAAATGGGAAACATATCATTTACGACTGCTTTTTTCATCAAAACACAAAATAATATGGACAAATACAAATAAGATGGACAAAAAAGAAATATGGATAAATATATATGGAAATGTGAATACCATCAACCCGGGAGCCTACATATCCATTGTTCCAGATCTCTGCGGTGCTGTGACAAACATTCCTCACATCAGAGCTTCAGTATTTTAGCCAGTGAACCCCAGTGAGCATCAATCCCATTCCTATCAGAGACTGCAGCTATTCTGATCTAATGCCTCACCCTTAATGGGCTTAAATATACCAACAACCAAATCAAATCCTGGCTGGCACACGGACGTAAACACAAAGGAGAGAACTTGGGTGTCATTGGGAATGATGATTGCCAAAAGAAATATTGCTAGGTTGTGGGGGGTGCAAGAAAATCTGTCACTGAGAATATGGCAAAAATATATGGGCCAGTGTATGTTCACTGAGAAGACAGTGTACGAATCTAGAGGCCGCCCCACCAAATGGACACAAACATGGAATTAATGGAACTGCCATAGAGGCGAGATCTGTGAACCACCGTAGCCAAGGCGAAGGCACGAACCGGACTAGACTGGTCACGATTTGCCTAACTGTAAAGGTTATAATTTGATGATTGCTTTTGTATTTGGGGGGAACTCTATCCATGGAGGTCGCATTGGCATTGATGAAGGACCATTGTTTATACTTGTACTACCTTGTCTTTAATAAAAAGAACAGTAAAAAAAGCATCCTCGCTGGCAGCAAATCATTGTTACTGTTGTGATGATTAAACACAGAAGAGAAATTACAAATGCAGGTTTGACTCAGAGTCCATCCTCACTGGCAGAGGATGTGCTTGCGTCTTACGCACAGCGTGGCTGCCGCTTGCCATCCCAGCGCAAGCTCGGAGGAGAGGGGAGTTTCAAAAGGACTCTCAGCGGAATCCCAGCACCCTTCAGGGATCTCAGAGGGGGTAGGCGTTCGCCATGCCTCTCCGTACACACCAGTAAGTACGAGGGCATCTTTCTATGCAAAGGGTTGGACTTTGGTAAATTCCCACCCACGGATTGTCCTGTGGCGGACCATAGTCCCTTTTTATTTTCGCTTACTGCTTCCTCCCAGAAATAGGTGAAGGATCAGGTAGGAGCCCAAAAACCATGGCCGCATATATTGTCCTCAGTGATGCGAGTTGTGATCACGACTATTGAAAGCTGCAGTAGTTTGTTGACAGGGCTGGTCATAAATTATTGATAAATCAACCCTGCCCCAGCTTAAGATCACCTCTCCAGCATCCAAACCTTTACAGTGACCCTCTGAATGGCGTCTGCCTCCAGTGTGTCGCGATGTGGACCGGGGAAGGAGCATTTTCAGGAGTACTCCTCTCATCAACAAACAAGATGGCACTCACTGCTTGGATGATAAAGTCGACAGTAAACACTCAATGGTGCAGGGGTCTTAGATGGTCATGGGTTCAGTCCATTCAGGGATTTGGTTGTCTGTTTATATTTCGGAAATGTTTCAGCCCCACGCCCTTCTTAGGAACGGTGTATGCTCACTCCTTTGCGCTGTCACTTCTGCAGGGCCAGATCTTCAAATATAATGGCATTGTACATCCACAGAAACTTTGCCTCGATCCTCCGATGGCGCCACACAACACTTTTTATAAGGACAGAGTCGCTCTTATGTAGCCTTCCAGCGACTGGAGGTTGCATGTATAGGTTTATCTAAGCATGTACGCATTTCAAGCATATACGTAGTGGCACTTGTATGGTACAAACATGGCTGGAGAAAAACAGAATACTTCCTCGGCCTTTTTGACCCTCCAACCTTCCCCCCCCACTCCAATGCTTGAATAAAGACATAATCTGTTCATAGTGCAATGATGCCCACAACAAAATAGTTTAGTCAAGACCAGTCAATTAGAAAGTTCAGATCTGCTGATCCACACCAAAAAAGCAAACCTAAAAAAGCTGCTTCACCCCATCAGATTCAAGTCTTTAAAAGCTCCCCATTCTACCTAGATTCATTAATGTGGGAGCGAACATCCAGAATATATAAAATATCAACTCTTGGAAAGACACCTGCAAATTTTTATGATGCACATATGTCAAAAACGATTGAATTGCTTTTCATCAAACCACAAAAAGGACCTGTGCATGCGTAGTACAGCCCTATTGTGAGGCTACGAGTTGTGTCATTCCAGTCAGTAATGTTTCCTGTAGCAGAGGCAAACACTCCCTTGGAACATGAAATGGGAAACACCACTTTTAGATCAACCCAACCGAACCGACGTGGCCAACCTACACATAATGTTAAATACAGGACTTGTGGTTAAGGCGTCAAATCAAATTAAAAAGAAAACAATTATTAATCGTTAACAACCCCATGAAGGAAAGTTTTTACATCATGCAGGCACTGCGTAATTCAAATGGTGTTGTGGTTTGGGGAATGTGTCTTAGTAGTTCTGGATTTGAGCAGTGTCCTCACTCAGGTGTCTGACACTCACCTGCCTGACATGAAGGCCAGGTTGGTTCTGTAGGCGCAGGAGAGCGTGATGGTACCAATCGGTGTCCCTACCGTGCCAGCCCGGACGGTCTGAAAACCTGAGGGAATACAAGATGGAATGCTTAGTGTGTCCCCTACTATATCACGTCTCATTAACCTTACACAAGGCGAACCTTTATGATGCCAACCAGACTTATGCCTTAGTGGGCCAATACTGCAGCGTTTCAGCAGAGACATGGACTCAGACTTCAACGCTTACCACGCCCAGACCAACTGAGATTTTCAAAAGCCTTCCCAATGAGGCAGGCAGTAAACTAACAACACTGCTCCTGGGAAAGGGGCACAGCCATACTGCAGCTTAAATAATAAACCAGTCAATGACGTCCTAGTGAACTGGAGAGAACAGGAAGCAAATACACCCACATCTCACCCAATAAAGAGGCTGCTGCACTGTGACCCAACTACAGAACTACCAAATTCATCTGCACCGAATACAAGAGTTGATGAAAAGGTGCAAGAATGTCTTCAGCCAGCTCAAGCATACGCTGGAATGTTTTCTGGATTACTTTTAGGCCAGATACTTTCCATAGACTAGTCCCTAATACCAATTGTGTGGGTACCCTGCCACTATGTGCCATGTGCAGAAAGTGCCTGAGAGGCTATTACCCAGTGTGTTGCCCCAATTGTACCACACACACACATGCATGCGCCAAGAGTGGCATGAACCTCCTCCTTGCCGCCCTTCCTGAAAACAATAAGGCTATTTGGGTGCGTTCAGGCTAATGCCAGAGAGGCGGGCAGCCAGAGAGGCGGGCAGCAAGGAGGAGGTTAATGCCAGAGAGGCGGGCAGCGAGGAGGAGGTTAATGCCAGAGAGGCGGGCAGCAAGGAGGAGGTTAATGCCAGAGAGGCGGGCAGCAAGGAGGAGGTTAATGCCAGCGAGGCGGGCAGCAAGGAGGAGGTTAATGCCAGCGAGGCGGGCAGCAAGGAGGAGGTTAATGCCAGAGAGGCGGGCAGCAAGGAGGAGGTTAATGCCAGAGAGGCGGGCAGCAAGGAGGAGGTTAATGCCAGAGAGGCGGGCAGCAAGGAGGAGGTTAATGCCAGAGAGGCGGGCAGCAAGGAGGAGGTTAATGCCAGAGAGGCGGGCAGCAAGGAGGAGGTTAATGCCAGAGAGGCGGGCAGCAAGGAGGAGGTTAATGCCAGAGAGGCGGGCAGCAAGGAGGAGGTTAATGCCAGAGAGGCGGGCAGCAAGGAGGAGGTTAATGCCAGAGAGGCGGGCAGCAAGGAGGAGGTTAATGCCAGAGAGGCGGGCAGCGAGGAGGAGGTTAATGCCAGAGAGGCGGGCAGCAAGGAGGAGGTTAAGGCCAGCGAGGCGGGCAGCAAGGAGGAGGTTAATGCCAGCGAGGCGGGCAGCAAGGAGGAGGTTAATGCCAGCGAGGCGGGCAGCGAGGAGGAGGTTAATGCCAGAGAGGCGGGCAGCAAGGAGGAGGTTAATGCCAGAGAGGCGGGCAGCGAGGAGGAGGTTAATGCCAGAGAGGCGGGCAGCGAGGAGGAGGTTAATGCCAGAGAGGCGGGCAGCGAGGAGGAGGTTAATGCCAGAGAGGCGGGCAGCAAGGAGGAGGTTAATGCCAGAGAGGCGGGCAGCAAGGAGGAGGTTAATGCCAGAGAGGCGGGCAGCAAGGAGGAGGTTAATGCCAGAGAGGCGGGCAGCAAGGAGGAGGTTAATGCCAGAGAGGCGGGCAGCAAGGAGGAGGTTAATGCCAGAGAGGCGGGCAGCAAGGAGGAGGTTAATGCCAGAGAGGCGGGCAGCAAGGAGGAGGTTAATGCCAGAGAGGCGGGCAGCGAGGAGGAGGTTAATGCCAGAGAGGCGGGCAGCAAGGAGGAGGTTAATGCCAGAGAGGCGGGCAGCAAGGAGGTAATACTAGGAAACAGCTCATGGGCAATGGGATCATTTAGTGTTTCACAGATTTGGTGCATCTGCAAAATAAATCTAAATGGAGATACCCTGTACGCTGGACACTCTACCACCTATTAAGAGGTAAGGGCACTGCCAGGTATGAAAAGGTAGGCTCTCAGTTGACTCTGCCAGTGCAAAGGTGTGTCCTGAGCTCTCTTTTGCCAATGGGCAGCCCGTTTATAAAGACCATTAACCAATCCTTTTTAGGGCAGGTCAGATGTCACTAGATTTCCCATGCCTCATAAGGTGGTCCTAAGCATGGAAATCACTCAATGGGGCAGTTAGAAACCTCTGAATGCACCAAGGGCACTGGGTGGTTGTCCTACATAAACATAGTGTTGGCGAGTTTGCGTAATAGAAAAGCAGAGTGGGTGCAAAACATGCCCCCCCTGTCACTTCACTGAGCCTACCGTGGAGCCACTGCTGTGGTGGCTCCAATGTAGGCCCAGAGATTCCGCCAGTCAGGGAGGGATCTTTAAATCCAGGGGACAACTCTCCAAGGGAGATGAGCCTCTTCTAACCTGCGGGTTAGAGGCCGAGTCCAGGTTTAAATCGTTTCGTGATAAAGTGTTTACAAATAGATAGCTCTACACAACACTAACATTCTAGCTGTCTCATTCATTACCTTGGGAGTTAAACCCCAGGAACTGGAGTAACAAAAGCCCTATATCCACTGGTAAAAGGCTGTATAAACCCCCCGAGCCACAACTATCACCATCAGCAGAAGCAACTGCTGAATATGGTTCCAAGCATCGACTGAGGCCAGCCCTTCAGAACTCTGTCAAGTGAAGAGACGAGAACCTCTGCCCTCCAAAGAACACATCAGAAATCAGCATGACATGGCACTGGTGAGGAGGCAGCATCTACACACTGTACACTCAACAATGTCTACCACTCACACACAGCACAATTCAGGCGGCAGTGGCCTCAGCTCTGATAGCAGCTCTCGAGTCATACCTTCTCCAAGACCATTCAGCTGCACCTCTCCGAAGTACACCCTAAGGGAAGAGAGGATTAAAAGAATTGGTCAGTAAAACTCTGCCGGTAACCCCAGCTTCACTCAGCACCTCGGCGACTGGTACAGAACACATCTGAAGAGGTCACTTTAACACCGAGATCCGCTTCTAGGAGGATGCCCATAGTGAATGGTTTGTGATCTCACATTCAGCCAGGAGGAGGGACGCCGAGGGAACAGGGGGCTGATGGGGTGAGTGGCAAGTGAAAGGAGGGAGAGGTAAAGGAGAAGTGGGGAAAAAGGAAGAACGTGTGGGGGCAAGGGGCAAAAGAGGGCGGCCCGGAAGAAAGACATAGGAAAGAGAAAAGGGACACGGGTAAAAGAAAGGCAGGATAGGAGGAAGGCCGGGGACAGGGAGGGGAAAGACACTGGGCATTCTAGCGCTTCATGGTGTACTGTACTGTAGTCACAACTACAAAGTGCTTCAGACCCTTGATGAGGAGCTGAAGGCAGCATGCTTCTCTGTGGGAATGCCTAGATACTGTGCGCTAAGCAGCCTATGTGACGAGTGTTTTCGTGCCATGCCTGTAGACTTAAGTTGTGCTTTTACTGTGCTTTTTGCTGCTTTGGCTCTTTAAGTATTGAAGAAAAAAAGAGTTTGACGGAATGCTGTAGTACTAAATACTAGTTTATGGATGGGCAGAAACACACAAATGCCTTGTGGCCAAGGTGGGAAGCGTTTTGGCTGAGACGGCCATCCGGCGTTACAATGAAGGTGCCGCTGTACACAAGCTTGGGTGTAGGCGTGCGTGCACATGTGGACACCTACCATCTTCAGAGTGGTCCACATAATATACATTAAACTACCCTGAAGGGGCACTAGAAGACTCCGGAGCTGAACGGCGTTACCCTTGGCAAGTTTAATCTTGGCGCGACTGCAGTATATTTTGTGGAGTCTAACAGGAGTGCCAAAGAAGCAACCCAGAGAAAGGGCATGATGCGAGCAGCCATGGTGTACTTATTCTCAGCAGTCCACTAAGCAGCATCTCCTGGAAGGGCCAAAGGTCTTCTGCTGGCATGCATAGGCCTCGCTGCAAGACTTTGGGAGCCAGGCTGCTAAGTTCAATTGATGAAGGTTAAGGTGGAGAATCTGGCACCCAACTTTGATGGGAGATCCGTTCTGCACAACAGTCTCCTATGTGCTTATTTCAATAAACACAGAGGGGTCGTGAATCACTGCGGCTGTGGCTACTCTGAGGTGATAAGTATCATCCTCGCTTTGCTTTTCTTTAGGTTGAAAAGCGCAGTCGGAATAGGAGGGATTAACCGAAACGAGAAGATTATCCACTTATGGAGTGCAGTCTCTTGGAAGAAGCCCCATGGACTTCCCCTCTGAAGCAGGAGTCGGATTCCATCAACACTCCGCCTCCAGAGGTGCACAGGAGGTAAAAGGGCCATGTCATCTTCGTCTAAAAAGAAAGCAGGGGATACAAGGGTCCCACTCAGAGGGTAAAGGAGTCAATGATGGGTCTGCTTGATGTTTTACAAGAGATCGATGCACTGCAGTTTGCTTTCCACCTTCCTATATCCTCTATCTGGCTAGATCTACTGCTCAGCCTCCTTCATGCTAGATTTTGATATGTGCCACTTTCATTAACAGTGCAAAAGTCTGGAAAGTAAATGACCAACGTTTCATGGTTAGCATTCTCTGACAAACTCCACCACAGGAGAGGCACTCACTGAAAAGAACAGGCGTGGTGACAGGGAAATACATTAAAAAAAAAGTAGAACACACCAAACGAACATTTTTTTTAAACTACCTGTGGTAACTAATTTAAAAAAAAGAAAATGATGCCTTTTACAAATAACTTTTCTGAAACAAATTGAACATTTGAAATGAAAAAAAATGCTTATTTAAAAAAGTATGTACTTGGGTCCTGCATGCACTCCAATACATTTACCTTTTTAAAAAAAAAAAACTGATGTAAGAAAGTTAGTTAGTTCCCTCTACTACAGGCTTCCAATAGGAGTATCTTAATTATAATTCTTTTTGTTAATAACGACTTTTTATTAACCAGTTGCTAACTACACATGGATATATATTGTCAATACCTGCTAAAAGAGGGCGTCCTGTTTATTTCTAAGGGTACTGTCATCTAAACTATGAGATCACACATTTGGAAGCCTTAATTCCAATTCTTACATACTTACATAGGTTTAACAGGTAAAGATAAAACACAATGATAAATATAGCATGCATTAGCAGAGCAAATGGGCCTGAAGCTGGCTGGCTACATGCATCTTCACTAAGGTTTGTGAATGTTTGTGTACACTGTGCAGGGGGTCTTTCTTATGGAAGTGCACATTGTGCACGAGCAGGGTGCAGTATCTCTCAGAGGGGTCAGCCAATGGATGACGCGCGCTGGCACACTGCCCCATCCTGTATGCTGGAGTGGGCAGAAGAGAAATGCCAATGACAACAAAAACACAATGAACAAACAGGGCTGGCTGAACGCCCCTGCAAGCATACTCATCATATTAGTAGAATCAAAATGTATTAGCTAACGGCACAAATAAAAGGTCTGGTTGTCACAAAACAAGCAGCGCCTTCCGACCCTAATAACCAGTTCACAAGAGATCTGCACATCACATTTGAGATGTCACTGCTTCGGTGTGTATGGTATGAAGAGATGACAGCCAGTCCACAGCTTTAGAGCCATCACCAACACCATGCAGGCAGGCACACAGGAGAGTGCATCAAACTCATCTGGGAGATCCAATAGGGTCATAGTGGGCGTGTCCTGGATCAAAAGCAAGCCTAGCAGACCAGAGGGGCCTCGGGACCGGCATGCGCATGTCCCTCACCCCAGCTGAAGATGTGCTGGGTGTTGATGGGGAGGCGGAAGGTGGAAGGAGATGGGCCCCCAGAGCTTTCCTTCGAGCAAAGGCAGAGGTTCAATCAAAGCAGGACAGACTGGCTTGGTTTAATCTTAAATAGTGATTTTACAGGTCCAGCATTCTTCAGAGATTCCATGTACTGTGCCATACGAAGCTCACCTGTACAGGATGACGTACTCGTGACCCTGTTTCCTGGAGAGGCGATAAGCCGGCGTGACCCTGGTGATGGCCAGGAGGGACTTCAGGAGCAGGGAGAGTCTGTTGTACACAGAATAGGAGACCTTGATGTCCCGGTCACACCTGGAGGTGGAGAGAGGAGAGTCACTAATGCAGCCCTAAACACACTGAGAAAACAGACCAAGAGACACCCTGAAGGAATCAATATGCAGTATAAAAGAGGAGTTTATGCTTTTGTCATTAGAGAAGTGACCAGCCCAAGCAGTCACTGAAACCATGGACCTAGGACACACCAGCACCAGGCACCTTTCACCAGCAGCACTTTCGTTAAACATTTTATACAATTAGCATGTACAGCAGCACCCCAGTCAATGCTATTGACACAAGAACATCAGCTTTGGATGCACCACCCACAATACAGGGCCTTCCCCACCCTCCCTCGGATTCTTCTAATCTAGAAGCAGTCCTGCGCTCTCATACCCAAGAAAGTCAGCAATCCAACTGACTTTTAATATTAATTATTTGGTGTGTTTTTTTTACTATCCCTAAAATGTGTAATCTCCAGTACACAGTACATATACTTAAGATGGCTTCACCATTCACTTGCAATATCTAGTAAAAGAACTAAACATCAAAGGGGCATACCTGTTCATCCAGATATGTCCTCACAAGTGCTGTAATGACTCTGCCTTATAGTTCTTAAGGCCTCCTGTAGGGGTGATTATTTTACCCCAATGCCTATATGTGCTACAAACATTCACTAAATATAATTCCTACAAATTTTTTAACAGTTTGTTAATTGATTTATTATGGGGCTCTAAATGTAAACGGGTCAGCCTTATGACATTACAGAGAACGTGGCGAGGGGGAAGTTTGGAGGTTCCAAGTCTGGAATTTTATTGATTGGCCTTCCAACTACAACACGCGATTCACTGGTTAGACGAACATGACAATTGGGAGAAGCGGCTCCTTGCGTGTACTTAACGTGGGGAGTTATCTGCCAGAGCTCCTGATGATGGGTGCAAGACCTCCTCCTGCCTGCCCATGTATTATTCACCACGTAGCGGAGATTTGGGAACTCACGGTAAAGAAGGTGATAGGTCGTGCGCCGTATGCCCTGGATATACCATTACGGGTGGTGCCAACTTAAAAAAAAAAAAACGCAGACTCTAGGTCAATCCAAAAATGGAAAGATGGCAGCTGCCTAACGATGGGAGATCTCTTTGAAAATAAATAGTTTCTGACATGGAAAAACGCATAGTCCGCCTTTGCACAATACGGGAGGATTGCCCGGGTGGCTCGTGAGTTGTGGCCCTCTTTTCCAGAGGAGCCGCGTATAACAAACGTTCTCCAGGTGCTGCTCTATATGGCACAGGGACGTCGTTTCAGCTCTCCTTTATACTGAGCGATCCTGAATGACTTGACAGTCAAAGAGATCCCCTAATGATACAGGAATGGATTAGAATACACGAAGGGGTTAAAAGCGTAAGCTCGAATGCAGGGTTTAAATTAATTCAGTATAATTTCATATATCAAACTTACCTTACCCCCAAAATACAAAGTAGAATATACCCGAGCCATTCAAGTCGGTGCCCACTCAGTAGAGCATCAGAAGTGGATTTTCTACATATGGTGTGGTCCTGCCCTGTGCTAGATCCCCATTGTATCGAAATATTGAACACGCTAAAAGAAGCCACGGGATGGGAGGTACCTAAAGATATCCGCATAGTGCTGTTAGGCTTTCCACCTACTCCTGAAAAGAAAACACTAAGCAGGAAATTTGTAATGATGGCATTCTTACTGGCAAAGTGCCGACACACCATATCTTGGTTGAGTCCCAGCCCACCACAGACCGCAGCAAGGGTGAAAGATGTCTGTGAGTGGTCAGCTGCCGGGGTAGTTCAAATGAAACAACTCAGACAGGATGAAAAGTTAGAGGAGGACTTATGAGCTTGGGCAACAATGATAATGGTTATGAGAGATCTACCAGCACCCATAGCACTCAATGAACCAGACTCAGATACCTCGTGCCAATTAGTAGATCCCCTGGGGGAAGAGGACCAGGAGTAGGGCAGGATAGGTGACAATGTGACAATGCACGAAAAGCATTACGATAGAAAACAGGGAAGACGTAGCACTGACACGACACAAAAGGTGAGGGGGATAGTTGAGGAGATTAAAAGTTATTTCCCTTTTTTTGGAAAAGAATAACTATCTGAATGTGGTGCATTATATATGTAACTGATTAACGAGTGAGGTGAAAGTTATCTGCTTGTTAGAAATGTGGATAAAACCTAGATTGTTCACCCAACATTACAATGCTTCAGGTACATACCTATGCTCAAGACTGTATACCTATGATATAAATGCCAATAAAGATATTTAAAAAAAAAAAAGTTTTCTACAGCGCTCAATCAGCCACAGTCCACCATGTTAGCATTCACACCCACACTCGCCACTTAAAAGCTTTAATCCAACCCTTAGTCACCTTATTCAACCAAAGATTTCTTAAGTTTCACAAAACAAGACATAACATACAATGAAAGGGGAGAAACATATAGGGTGTACAAATGGCAAACTCTCATTTACTACGAGTGTCCTTGGTGCTCAACCAAGCTCTGGAACGTGTCTGTTCCATTTGCAGCAGAGATCTGAACAGAACAATTTATAAAGAAATGACTCGCACATGCATAGTGGAGACATTCAAAAGAGGTTATGCTACTCACTTTTCATTCATCTCCAGGCACCAGATTTCCAGCTCCATGGAATCCCCCTGCAGGAGAGAACACGAACAAAAAAAACACAGATTATTACAATGTTCGCTGTGAGAATTTGTTAAACAGCTGCTTCTTCCAAGGCTGCACGGATTGAATGACCTGGGGACACGTAGGAAGGAGAAATTCACTTTGCTGCATGTCGTGGACTCCGCAACCAAATTAAACTTAAAACATTTTCCTAAAATAAAAATGTTCTGTCAGTGCATTTTAATAGAGAGGCATGTTTTGTAGGCCTACCTCAATGTACCTCACCCATTGTCCCGTGAAACACATGAAACAAGACATTTTCCTTCGAGTCACATGGTAGGAAATGGGGAGTGTTGCTATAGACAAACTGGTATGGATGCAGATATATTCTCTAGTAATGGCACTATCCCAATCTATCATGGTGAAACCATTTCCTGTAAGATACTTTCAACTTCCCGTTTCTCTCTATTTAAGGTCCCAGAACCAGTCATTCCATGTTTTACAAACACTCTGATAACTCTGTTGGTCAGTGTTCCCATCCTAGGTATTTGCTCTTGGAACCCTGGCCCACCCAATGGAACCCTGCACCACCCCATGGAACCCTGCTCCACCCCATGGAACCCTGCTTCGCCCCATGGAGCCCTGCACAGCCCAATGGAACCCTGCTCCACCCCATGGAACCCTGCTTCGCCCCATGGAGCCCTGCACCGCCCCATGGAACCCTGCTCCGCCCCATGGAACCCTGCTTCGCCCCATGGAGCCCTGCACAGCCCAATGGAACCCTGCACAGCCCAATGGAACCCTGCTCCACCCAATGGAACCCTGCTACACCCAATGGAACCCTGCACCACCCAATGGAACCCTGCACCACCCAATGGAACCCTGCACCACCCAATGGAACCCTGCACCACCCAATGGAACCCTGCTCCACCCAATGGAACCCTGCTCCACCCAATGGACCCCTGCTTCACCCCATGAAGCCCTGCTCCACCCAATGGAGCCCTGCACCACCCCATGGAACCCTGCTCCGCCCCATGGAGCCCTGCTCCGCCCAATGGAGCCCTGCTTCGCCCAATAGAACCCTGCTTCGCCCAATGGAACCCTGCACCACCCAATGGAACCCTGCTCCACCCAATGGAACCCTGCTCCACCCAATGGAACCCTGCTCCACCCAATGGAACCCTGCTCCACCCAATGGAACCCTGCTCCACCCAATGGAACCCTGCTCCACCCAATGGAACCCTGCTACACCCAATGGAACCCTGCTACACCCAATGGAACCCTGCACCACCCAATGGAACCCTGCACCACCCAATGGAACCCTACACCACCCAATGGAACCCTGCTCCACCCAATGGAACCCTGCTCCACCCAATGGAACCTTGCTCCACCCAATGGAACCTTGCTCCACCCAATGGAACCCTGCTCCACCCCATGGAACCCTGCACCACCCCATGGAACCCTGCTCCACCCAATGGAGCCCTGCTCCACCCAATGGAACCCTGCTCCACCCAATGGACCCTGCTCCACCCAATGGAACCCTGCTCCACCCAATGGAACCCTGCTCCACCCAATGGAACCCTGCTACACCCAATGGAACCCTGCTACACCCAATGGAACCCTGCTACACCCAATGGAACCCTGCACCACCCAATGGAACCCTGCACCACCCAATGGAACCCTGCACCACCCAATGGAACCCTGCACCACCCAATGGAACCCTGCACCACCCAATGGAACCCTGCTCCACCCAATGGAACCCTGCTCCACCCAATGGAACCCTGCTCCACCCAATGGAACCCTGCTCCACCCAATGGAACCCTGCTCCACCCAATGGAACCCTGCTCCACCCAATGGAACCCTGCTCCACCCAATGGAACTCTGCTCCACCCAATGGAACCCTGCTCCACCCAATGGAACCCTGCTCCACCCAATGGAACCCTGCTCCACCCAATGGAACCCTGCTCCACCCAATGGAACCCTGCTCCACCCAATGGAACTCTGCTCCACCCAATGGAACCTTGCTCCACCCAATGGAACTCTGCTCCACCCAATGGAACCCTGCTCCACCCAATGGAACCCTGCTCCACCCAATGAAACCCTGCTCCACCCAATGGAACCTTGCTCCACCCCATGGAGCCCTGCACCACCCAATGGAACTCTGCTCCACCCAATGGAACCTTGCTCCACCCAATGGAACCCTGCACCACCCAATGGAACCCTGCTCCCCCAATGGAACCCTGCTCCACCCAATGGAACCCTGCTCCACCCAATGGAACCCTGCTCCACCCAATGGAACCCTGCTCCACCCAATGGAACCCTGCTCCACCCAATGGAACTCTGCTCCACCCAATGGAACTCTGCTCCACCCAATGGAACCTTGCTCCACCCAATGGAACCTTGCTCCAACCCATGGAACCCTGCTCCACCCAAAGGAACTCTGCTCCACCCAATGGAACCCTGCTTCACCCCATGGAACTCTGCTCCACCCAATGGAACCTTGCTCCACCCCATGGAACCCTGCTCCACCCAAAGGAACCCTGCTCCACCCAATGGAACCCTGCTCCACCCAATGGACCCCTGCTCCACCCAATGGACCCCTGCTCCACCCCATGGATCCCTGCTTCACCCCATGGAGCCCTGCTTCACCCCATGGAGCCCTGCTCCACCCAATGGAACCCTGCTCCACCCAATGGAACCCTGCTCCACCCAATGGAACCCTGCTCCACCCAATGGAACCCTGCTCCACCCAATGGAACCTTGCTCCACCCAATGCAACCCTGCACCACCCAATGGAACTCTGCTCCACCCAATGGAACCTTGCTCCACCCAATGGAACCCTGCACCACCCAATGGCAATGACAACGATGTCGACTCTTCATTTTGTTCAGCACCAAGACACGCAGCCTGCCAAGGCAGTGCGTGAGTGTCAGGATACAGGGCCTCCAAGGGTGGCACAATAAGTGCTGCAGCCCTTAGGGGTCTTCTCTGGTCACAGTGCCCTGGGTATCTGTGGCGCCACTTATCAGGGGTTGACCTGTGGTCAGAGATGCCAATTGGGTTCGTATTTGGGGGGTAGAACACAGGCCCTGGGAACCTGATTGGCAGGAACCCAGGGCACACCAAGGAAAAGTGCATAAGTAGTCTGGCAAAAAGTGTGGGGGCGGGGGGTTACTGCAACAGACGCCCACTTTCCTACAGAGGAGTTTTGCATGCGATGCAGGTAGCACAGTGTGTGGGCGTCAACAGCGGGGTTTCATAATGCTGCATGTCACACTGCATATTAAACACAGACTTTCTTTCAGGTAGAGTGAGTGCTATCAATGTTCAAAGAGGGGGGGGGAAGTAAAGTCTTATAAAAGACAGTGGTCAGTGCTCTGGAAGTAATTGAGCTATCCCAGCCCAAGATGTTACACAGTTTCTTCCTGTGATATAATGTCCTTATTCAAGCATACTTAAGCCAGCATTTAAGAGGGAATTGATGCATCCCAACACATTTCATTTCTATTGTTTCCATTTGCCATTAGTTTCTGTCCCTGATAATTCCTCTAGCAAATTGGACTGTTTTATTTGTGGATAATTCCTTGGCTCTTCTTGTTCTGCTTGCTTCTTTTCGGATCTTCAGGGGCAATCTGGCACTTTGCTGCTTTCAGCAGCACAAACTTCAACTACATTCCAAGGCTCCAGCCCCCCTCCTTTTTGCGAGTTCTTTCTCAAAGCTGTGACAAAGTAAAGGAGACATTTTTCCACCCTCATGTATATTATTCTGTGCATATAAGAAGTCGATATTTCCTTCAGCAATCTAGAAGGGCACTGAACAGAACTCTACCACATCCAGTCCCTGACACAGCCTCAAAAGGCTACCATTGCAGTAATTTGGTGTTTTGTAGAAAACACTTTACTAATCTTATAGTGCATGGCTTTATAACTTGCACAGAAGCAGTAGATACACTTCCCGTGAAAATTTCCAATACATATGATGTTATTTCCATTGGCGCTGCAAGTACTGGAGGCGGCCTTCTTACAAGAGTCTTTCATTTCCGCAGATCCAATGTCGGAGAACTTTCACTTTCAAGCTCAGCACTTCGCATTTGATAACCTCAGACAAACTAATGTGCCCAAAGTGAAGTCATTTTTCTTTACTTTAATTTCATATTTCTCCCAGCCTATTAGTCCTTACCTCAGAGGTTTTCAGGGAGATCTCCACACACATCGACCGTCCGACAGCAGGCAGCTGACCGGCCAGAGCTTTCTTGGACTCATGGGTAACTTCAGGTATGTCTTTGATTGCTAGGTTGAACTAAATACACACAAAAAAAGAGGTGAGAGGCATTGAGCTGTTTAGAAGTCTAAAAATCAACATCAAAATCAGTTTGGGTCAAACCAGGCATGTCATGGTCCCGGCCATAATTTTGTCTGATGGCCTTTTCATTTCACAACGCATTCAGGAAGACGTAATTCTTGTAAAGCGCAACTGAACCAATTGGACTAAACATTAGAAATGAAAATGGTATCTCGGAGGAAAACATGAACTGTCAAATGTTGTCTCTGCAGAGACAAAGACAACTGGGTAACCTTATCTAAGAGATCAAGGATGGGAATGCTAAATTTCTGCTCTGTGTTACATTTGGTTGGGAAAGAGGGGATCTGTTCTCAGGGTCTAATCTTACAGAAATAATTAAGTACAGATATCTGTAATTAGCAGAAACAGTCTCAGACATCTGCTTTTTACGATGCTCGTTACGTGATCTGTGCTTTAGAAACCATCTCCAAGACCTATTCTTTGGAGTTAATACATCTGTGCTTTAGAATGACACCTGAATTTACAAATCTAATATTTGAGAAAGTGCCATGTTATGTATACGTAGTCTTAGATATACTTGTGCTTTGAAATGAATCTGTTGTTCATTAGATTTAATCAACGATTTATGTTTTAGATACAATCCTGGAGGACTGTGCTATTCATTTGATTTGGAAATCACTTTTTTAAAATGTAGATTTAAATGTCTATGCCATATATTTTATCCCAATGATGAATCCTTAAATTCATTCTTAAATTTAGGACTCAGATTTAATTTTACAGATGCAAATTTACATTTTGGTCTTACACTGGCAATAACAGGTTTAACATAATGACTCCTGCAGTAAAGAGAGTTGTGTAATAATAATACAAACATAATATTACTCCATGTATATACCATATAAAATGCAGGGCTGAATTAGCCCTCTCTGAATTCCTACTCAGGGGCAGCAGGTCACAAAAGATGTCAACAGAGAAGGATTCCTCAAGGTGCCTGCCTTCATGGTCACGTAGAGATATCGGTTTCAGATTTCTTTTGTTTTAGTGCCAGAAAAATACAATCATTTCTACATGTACATTCAGTTAATTTATTATGTACTAACCAGTAAGTGCATATTAAATTAACTGAAACTTATAATGAGAGCTAAAATAACTACTTGCAACAAACCAAATTAAAACACTTTTACTGTTTTCAAATATTGGGCAGAAATTAGAATTAAAGGTTAAAGTAAGTAAAGAACAGGCGAGAGAGGTACAAAAAAAGTGAAATAATAAGAGAAACATTTTCCCAAAAGAAAAATATACTTTTAAGTATCCAGATTTTCCCATGTAATTGCCCGGAGTTCCACACCCTCCTTCAATTTGGGGTTAGGAAGCCTAGGTCCCCTTTCAGTAGCAATACAGACCTATTGAAGCATAAAAAAAGCACGCAGATCGTTTTAGAAGCACCTCAAGAGATTACCTTGGTCACAGTTTTCAGGGATCCCATGAAATCCTCATGTTTTCCCAGACTAATTCTCTAGTTCCAAGTTCCTTGTTTTTGACAACACTCTAAAGGTCTGCAGCTCATGTATCCTGTCCTCTGCTCCTCCCATTTCGCATCCTGACTGTCTTTAAATACAGAGGAATCCTCAAGAGTGTCAGACTGGGTGTGCACATTGTTGAAAACCAAGAGCATAATTGCAATACCTTCAATATCCCCCATTCTTGTCTACTACTCTCAAAATTTAAAGGTGTTAACTAGTTCCTCCTTATTATTATTATTATTATTAAAGGGGCTTATAAAGCACCTGGTGACGCCTCCCGGCGTGTCCCCGCGCTGTGGAGAGAGAAACTTAACCAAGACCAGGGTCTTAACCTTAACTTAACCTTGACCAGCGTATAGATCATGGGTCATTGCTAATTTGACTCTATTCTAATAATTGTTCTATTAAGAGACACACACATTTGTTGGGAGGTATTCCTATGTTGCCAGCAAGATGGCTGTTTGAGTCTTCGAGATTGCCATTTAAACTGCTACGATCTACAGACTGAACCCTGGTAAGACCAATTCTGCTTTCCATCTTTCCGAGGTCAATAAAGAGAGAACCAATAAATTGGTTAACTTCGTATTAAAAAACAAATATATGTTTTTGCAGCATACGAGCCAGAGAGTTCAATCAGAAAATGTCTTTCGGCAAGACACGTTCCTGTGTAAACCATTCTTTCGCTGGTATCACAAGGGACACCAAATAAATGCTCTGAGGGTGTGGGCGAGAACATTACAGACAATATCGCTGATGCCACCTGGGCACACATCTTGACACTTGCCTGCGGCCTCTAGTTCCTGCTTGTTCCAGCCTGATTCAGTGACTCTGCTGCTGCCCAGGTTTTCCCGCTCACTGTTCTTCACGCCAACAGAAGCCCCGCCCAAACCAGGACCTACTTACTCCAGGCCGCAGTGTGACTATGCCGAAGGCACACCAAAGGCAACATTCCTGAACTCTACACCCTCAACCCTGGATGCCGCACAAATACTGCCACTTTGCCAACCCAAGCTCCACTGTAGGACCTTTCACCTGCACTCAATGCCACTTAACCTGCCACTGCGCAAACAACAGCCCATCGACCAGCCCTACTCTGAAAAACACCACAGACACCCCCTGAACAAAAACACCAACACTTCTAAACACACATTCACAATGCAAACACAGCACCAAGATTTGGGACTTCACCTTCACAACCAATGTCCTCTTCCTCACTGAGACCTGGCTCAACCCCACTTCCGTGCCCGACATCGCCACTGCTATAACCGAAGGATATAGGATCACCCACCGCTGAGCTGCTCTACCACGCCCCACTAGCCAGGGTGCGGGTGAATGGTGCGACGTCTCTAACCTTTGTGTATTGGAGGGGCACTCGAGAGGGGAGTCCCATCTCTCCCCCGTGATTCTCGCCCTGGTGCTTGAACCACTGGCGGCCTGGATCGGAAAGGATTGTTTATTGGAGGGGATATATGCACCTGGGGGATGGGAGAAGAGGATCTCACTCTACACAGATGGCGTCCTATTTTATGTGACACAGCCCCTTATCTCCATAGTGAAGAAAATATACGAGTTTCAGCGATTTGGGGATCACACGGGCTATAAGATCAATTGCTCCAAGTTGGTGATTCACCCACCCCCCTCTCTGCCCCCAGACTGCCGAGCCGGTAATTTTGGAGGGGTCCGGTACATGGGAATATATGTTACACAGGATCCTCTGGACTTCATTCATCAGAATATATCCCCTCATTTGGAGAGACTCTGGGGCGATGTGACACACTTGAGCAATCTCCCATTGACATTGATGGGTACAGCGGCACTTTATAAAATGATGAGCCAGCCGCAATCCTTATAGGTTTTGCAGAACACGCCCTACAGGAGGTCTTTAAGAAAATAGATGGAGAGGTTTGCGGATTGAGGTGGCAGGGAGTCAACTTCAGAATAGCGCTGGCCAAGCTGCTGAGAGATGTGAACGATGGCTGGCTGGTTGATTCCGGATATCTTGAAATATTATTGGGCATCTGTGATCATCTCGCCGACCAACCCAATATGGCCGCCGTCGACGAAGGAGCCGGGAGTGAGGTTGGCGTTCTAGCCGCCGAAAGCAAAGCAGCGAGCGGGACGAGTAAAAAGGATGACTGGTGTCCGGAAGGTGAGGAGGACAGCGGAACCGGCGCCCAGAACGAGACAGTGGATGCAGAGAGGGCCTTCATGAAATAGGGTGACCAACTGTCCGTAAATTTCACGGACAGTCCGTAATTTCGGTCGTCTGTCCGTTGTCCGTGAAGAATCTTTTAACGGACGCCATTTGTCCGTAATTTTAACCGGTGGCATGATCGGTCGCAACCCCCTGAAGCCGGCGCAGCTTCCACCCACCTCCCTTCTGGACTCCGATGCTGAGGTCGGGTGTAAGAGACTCTGAGGCAGTACAAAAGCTCACATACCCAGCCGAATTGGAGAGGCACAGCGGGGTGGCAACCCTCACACCTCCAGCCCTTGATGAGGTGTTAAGAGGTGCTTCGAAGGTGACTGAGGGGGGGCGGCAGCTTCAGGAGCAGGGGGGGCATCTATTCAGATGCAAACAGCCCTGAATGCGTCATGTCTCCGCAATTTAGAGGGGCTTCACACATTCCATTTCTGCCCAGGGCCCCAAACATCCGAGAACCGGCCCTGATTACACCGAGGCAGCACGTGGTTCTCTTCACAGAGCGTAATTACTGTCACTAGATTGTAAGCAAACATGGGTTCTTCAAACAAGCAGTCTATAATGTAAGGAAATAAAGAAATGGCACAATCACACCCACACTGATTAACAAACTATGGAGGACAATCAGTTCTCTTGGAGTATCTCCTTTAAGTACTGTACATCAGTGTGTGGGGGGGGGGGGGCAGCAAAACTAACATTTTGGATAGAGAGCCTGTCTTCTCGTTGTCTTGTCCAGGAGGGGGTGAGGAGCCCTACCCACCCTGGAAGAGACCAAGATGATACTAGAATAATGCATGCCCACCCCTGTGCCCACCCTGGTGGATCCTGTTCCCCCTCCTGTGATGCTCCTCCCCCCAGTGGTGGTTCCTATCCCCCCCCGCCTGTGATGGCTCCTGTCCCCCCATGTGTTGGATCCGGTCTCCGCCCTGGGTGGCTTCTGTCCCAGTCCTGGAATGGCTCCTGCAGCGAGGGTGGTTCTTGATGGGCCTCTTCTCAAAAAGGCTCAGCTCAAAATTAATATGAAAAGGTGGGCGAGTGAGCAAGTGAAGGGATGGCTGGATGGCTGGATGTATTAGTGAAAGGGTGAATGGATGAATGAAAGATTGAATACATGGATAATGAGAGGATGGATGGATGAGTGAGTGGAAGGAAGGAAGAGAGAAAAGGTAAATAGCTGGATGTATGAGTGGAAGGGTAGCTGGATGGGTAAAAGGGTGGATGGATGAGTGAAAAGATGGATGAGTGAAAAGGTGGATGATGAATGAGTGGGTGGATGCATGAGTGAAATGATGGATGGATTGATGAACTGATAAGTGCAAGGGTGAATGGATGGACAGATGAGCGAAAGGGTGGATGTAAGGATGGATGAGTGAGTGAGTGAAAAGGAAGGTAGATGGCCAAAAGGATGAATAGATGAGTGAAGGAGTGAAAGGATAAATGGATGAGAGAAAGGATGGATGAGTGATAGGGTCAATGGATGGATTCATGAGTGGATGAGTAGATGGGTGGGTGGGTGGATGGATGGAAGGAAGGATTGTAAGTGAAAGGGTCGATGGAGAGAGAAAGGGAGGATGGATGACTGAAAGGGTGGAAGGATGAGTGACAGGGTGGATGGATAGTAAGTGAAAGGATGGCTGGATGGGTGAAAGGGTAAATAGCTGTATGGATGAGTGAATGAATGAATGGATGGGTAGAAGAGTGGATGCATGAGTGTACAGATGGATAGGGTGAAAGGGTGGATGGATGGATAATGGATGGATGAGTGAAAGGATGAATGAAGGGATGGATGAGTGAAATGATAGATGGAAGGATACATGATGGATAGGTTTAAAATGGCTGAATATGTTTGGATATGGCTGGGCTTACTTATATACTATTGCGCGACCTCTGATGTGTCTGTAAAACGTATCCAATTGTCATGAAGTTTTGTCCTGAATTTTGACCTCCTGTCCTGAATTTGTGTCCTGAATTTCGACCCTTTGTCCTGAATTTTTACACTCACCGTCCTGAATTTGAACCAATGCCAGTTGGTCACCCTATCATGAAAGGAGCAGCGCGGGAGCACTGCCTCCGGACCTCTGTGCTCCCCGACGGCGAGGAGGCTGGGTCTCCCTTCGCCACGGCCCAGGAGGGTCGTGGGAGCAGGCAAGTACCGGCGCATGCTCGGGGCTTGTGCATGAGCTGTGGGCGCGCATTACTGGGCACTACAGAGCCACAAATGCGTCTCCCCACACTAGGCACAACACTGTAGGGCTGGGGACGGTGCACGCTCCCTTCCCTCATTTCCAGTGTTTAAGAACAGGAAACAGGAGCCTGAGCCTTTCGTTTGTTGGTTTCTTTCTTTTTGGGGTACAAGTCCGCCTGACCTAGGAAGAAGCCAGAAGGAGAACAGCAAGGAGCCTGTCCAGCAGGACCCAACCCCTGCTAATGCGAACTATATGTTTCTTTAAGCCACGCTGCTTGTGTTGTACTGTTAAGAACATACTCTGGTGAACAACCCAACTAAAAGAAAATAAAACCTAGCAAACCTACCAGTCAAAGCCTTGGACTAATTCAATATTCGAGGGGAAGAGGTGAGGTAGTCAGACTGTTGAGGGTGCCCCAACCATAGCATCTCAACTTCTTGTGAACGAATGGGTCTTCACGGACAGCCAGAACCCAGCATATAGGGCAGATAGAGAAGCTATGGGCAGTGGGGGGGGGGGTATGAGGGTTTCCTGTACGGCAGCAAGAGAGGCGGTGCTCTGCCACAGCACACAGAAACAGTGGTCAGAGTATGGAGAGATGCCACCAGATTTATGGGATGAGTGGGACGCTCACTGGGCTGATGCCGCTTTGGTACTGCTGCTTACTGTTCAAGGTAGGTGGACTATCTGGATTCTCGATGTAGGAACTCATTGGCATACAACATCTTGGGGACATTTGGAGGGATCAGGCCATCACTGGGCTCAAGGACCTCAGACGGGAATAAGCCCAAACGGAGACTGAGAGATTTTGATATCTGCAGTTGGGGCACACCCTTCGTTGTCACATACAGGGAGGTGAGCGAGTACCTGAGGATGCCCCATTAGACGACCGAAGACTCATGGAGACATTGTAGGAAAAGGGAGTGTTCATAATTTACAAGAAGTTGATCAACAATTCCCTGGATCCACTGGGCCCATTTTGGTTAGCATGGGAGGGTGACATTGGGGACCTTGACGACGAGGATTGACTGAGACTCTCCAATGCCCACGATAAGTTGCTATTCATGCTAGATTCCAATTGGGTCTAACTCAAAATACTGCATAGGGCCGATTACTCACAGACACTACTACACAAAACAGGTAGGGCAGCTATTCTACTGCACAGGAGGGAGGGAGGGTTCCTTTTTTCACATCCTTTGGTAATGCCTGCTCACACAGCGCTATTGGGACCAGGAGAGGGAGAAAATGACCTCTGTGGTATCGCAGGACGTCCTTCTGGATGCTAAATGGTTCCTGTAGGAAGAAAGAACCCTTCTGGCATGGTTACCCCCACTTTTTACCTGGTGCCAGTGTGTTTTGGGCAAGTCGGACTGGGATCCTGCTAATCAGGACCCCAGTCTTGGTGATTCCTCTAGAAATTGGACCATGGTGAGTACTTAGGTACCCCCCAGATTGCCTACTGGTGTACCCTTTTAAGTCTCTAGTATATGGTACCAAGGTACCCAGAGCATCAATACACCAGGGGTCCCCCATGGGCCGAAGCATGTATTATGTCACCCATGGGAGACCACTCAAAGTGTGACTACAGGCCTGCCATTGCAGCCTGTGTAAGCTGGTGCTACCACCACTTACAACAAATATACATTTTCTTATATCGGATATCACTGCACTTAAAACCTACAAGTTACCCAAAAGGCAGGCCTTTCACTCCTGAAAGCAGGGTGCTCGGTTATAAGCGCAAGGGTGCCCCTGCATGAGCAGGACACCCCTACAATTTCCAGAGTCCATTCTCCAGGCACTGTAGGTGCGTCAGCCATGACGATGCATAGAGTGGCCATGTGTCACTACACAATGGCTAACTCTAAATTGGCAGTAACAAACTCATGCACTTTGGGGCTCCTCTGGGAAGCCCTCCGTGCTCCCGGTACCAGTCTTCTTGAGTCTGACAGTAAGCTGCTGCAGACCATGGACACGATTCTGCTCTCCTGCTGCTGAGCCAAACGCAAGCAAGGGAAAGTAGGACAATAGGCTTCCTGTCACATGGAGGTGTGACCAACTCCCAGACAGAACTTAATGTTTGGGCCAGGGTGGGAGTGCTTGCCTGCGCCACTAGACTACTTCAAAGATCACATTTGGGGTCCTCCTTGCGTACTCCAGCTGGAACAAGTTCAGAGACCCGTTGGCTCCCTCTCTGGCACGAAATTGGACAAATGACATGGGAATATCGTCTCCACTGTCCAGCCCCATCTCTGGGAGGGACCCCTGAATCGTCCCAACCCTTTCCTTAGGGTACTTAGGGCTTACCTCTGGGTGAGTCTTTAAATTAATCATGGGACAAGATTCAGATCCAAAACTACTTCATCTTCAACCGTCTGGGCACTTTAGACTTTGTTGAACTTTGGCAGCCAATATTGCACCGGGAAGCCTCCTGCTGCTTATGATCTCATCATCATGCCAGTCTTTTGCATCGCCTGTGCCTGCGCTCCATTCAGGTTCTTCTACAGGCCTGTGGGCCTCCAAGACACCCAAAGCAATCTCCCTTGGAGTGAAGGAGTCATTCCCCTGCCTCTGCAGGCACCACAATGAAGCTGAACGGAGGCTGTTCCTGAGCTCCCATGAACTCAGGAAGGTCCAGCAACACAGGTGGTGGTCCTGCAACTCCCTCGGCCCTGCACGGTCTTCCCAGCAGATTTGAAGGTAGTATCCCTCGTTGAACCACTGGAGCAGTACCCATGTGTATCATATTGACTTGCAGTTGCCAAGGCTTGTTGATTCTCTTCTTCAGCGTTATTTGGGCTCCAAGAAGCTCAAGTCTCCAGCATCTATTGATACCAAGATCTTCATCCTGACCGCATCCTCTGCACCGTGGGCCTGCATCATTAGTGAGTTGCTCAAGGTCCTCTTGCCACTCCTGTGCCTCCGGCCAGTGGGTCCTCTTGAGGGTCTTCTTTCACTCGAGTGGGCTCCCCTGTTTGCTCGGGGCCTACTCCAACTTACCTGCTTGGGGTGAGCCCCGTCAACCTGGCAGGTCCTGCCACTGCACCTTTTTCGTCTGCCACTTTTGTTGCCATGGCCAAGGTTTGTTGGTGCTCCTGCGGGACACTGAACCCCTGGCTCCTTACATCCGAAGTGGGACAGCTTGTGAACGGCTCCTGGTCTTCCACAGCGCTAAATGGTCTGCACAGCTACACAGTCACCGTAAACTCTCATGCATCTTTCAACATCGGTGAGCATTTGTCTTCCATGCCTCCCGGTAACTCCTAAGAGGCATAGACTCAGTACCCTCTGCTTGCAGGTACTTCTCTTCCTGAATCCACCCTTGGGTTCCACCAAACTCACTCACCTTCATCCCCAGTGGCATCTTTACTGCAGTCCTCCATTGTGGTCTATGGCGGTTGCCAACCTCACTTCCCACCTATGCACTCGGCTTCCCTGTTGTAGGTATCCTGGTTCCTAGGATATCCACAAGTGGAGTGGCTCTCTAACCTTCTGTCTTTCACGAGGTTTCTTCCTGGTCCCCTGAGAAGGGTCCTTCTAGAGGACTGCAATCGCAACTTCCCCCATGACTTGTATTGGGAACGCAATTGTGTTTCCACTCTGCACCCAGCCTCTGTGGGGTTCCTGAGTACTCACCTTGGATGGTTCCTTGGGCCCCAGGCTCATCTAAGTCTTCTGGGTCCAGTCTCGCCTTAGGTTGTGGTTCACATTCCACTTTATTAGTATATGGCTTGGTCTCCTCCTGTAAATCACTGTGTATTTATGCTACTTACGTGTTATAATACTGAAGTATTGTTTGTATTGTAAGAATATTTCCGGGGAGGAGATATTGCAATGTGTTAGAGAGTGTTTAATAAATACATATTTTTGTAACTACACCGGTTGGTTCTTTATCACTTCACCTACACTATATGATTAAGCACTGGTAAAACAAGCTGCTTTACACTCCTTCTGGAATAAGCCTGAAGGCTGCTCTCCACAGGTACCACTCAGAGAGCTATATATGGTTGTCTAAGACACTAAAATCTCCATAAGGGTTGTCTATATTAAGCCAGCCTCCTTTCAGTTCCTTTTGAGCATCTTTGGGGACGCGAGGTGGCCTAGATATTCAGAGATTTAGCTCCGGTTGGCAGCCGGGGTTGATAAATGCAATATAGAGAGAGCGTAGGGTGCAGCGGCTCCCCCGGTGATAGCTGCATGGGAAGTGGACTTGGATTGGTGCCAGAGGGTGGAACAGGTCATCTATAAAGCAGAAATGAGAGAAGGAATGGGGGGTTTGGCTGTAGTATAGGGGGTAGGGTAATGCAGTAGACTAGTGGGGATAAGCCTGATAGATCGGGTGGACTGGTTTAAGGTGACTATGGTTTGTTGGCTGTAAAAGATTGGGCTGAAAAAGGGCCACATTTAATCTGTAGTATGATGCAGGAATTTGCATAAGTTGTACAACTGTTAACTTCCTCTCCATTAAATGCTGTATTTTGTTCAGATCTTAATAAAGAGAACTTTAAACTATTTTTTTTTAAAGATCACCCACCGCGACCACATCAACAAGCCTGGCAGAGGGATCTTCATCATACACAATGAATCCATCCAATGAACCACCACAAATGACATCACGCAAGCCAAGCAACACCTCAACGTCCGACTCCAAACAGACAACAAAACCACCATCAGGGGAACCCTTGCCTACTGTCCTCCAGGACCACGTCCAGCCTTCAGCAACTTCATCTCCGACTTAAGCACCTCGCTCCTCCTCCCCCTTTCTATAGACTATAACTATATTTTCCTCTGAAACCTCAAATTCCATCTGAACTACCACAATGACATCAACACTACCTCATCAACATGCACTCACCCAACTTGTCCATGACACCACGCACATCGCAGGGTAGACCCCAGCTTCAACTTCAGTGACGGCATCAGGTCCAGCCAGACAACAGAACTCAGCTGGACCGACTACTCCATTGTCCACTTCAACATCAACAGCACACAGACCTCCGCCCCCAGTCTGCCCAGTGCCCCCCACTGCAACTGGAGCAAAGTCTCAAAGGACACGTAGATCAATGCCCTCAACACGACACACCCCATTTCCTCCAACAACCCAAACCAGAATGTCAGAAACGTCGACAATTGGATCACCAACTGCGCCCACAACATCGCTACCATCAGCAAAAACACCCACAGTAGGTCCACCAAGCAGGCTAGCTGGTATACGGAAGACATCAGAACTGCGAAACGACACTGGAAACAACTGGAAAGAAGATGGTGCACCAGCAATGACACAAGCAACAAGACCACCTTCAAGACAACCCTCAACCTCTACCACAGACAGTTGAAAGAATCAAAGAAAAGGCCTTAGCTTCACCTATCAAATCCATTAACAGCAAAGAAATCGTCAACATGGTTTTGTTACAGTAATCCCTCAACTTTATGCCTGGTATTTGATGCAACTTTGGCTGGAGTGCACCGGGTTCCTGCTAACCAGGTCCCCAGTGCCAGTGTTATTTCTCCAAAACAAAATAACTGGTCAATTGAGCCCCAATTGCCAGACCTTTAGCACCTCTGTAAGTCCCTACTATGTGGGACCATGGGTGCCTAGGGCATAGGTACTAAAGCGGGTCCCTAAGAGCTGCAGCATATCTTGTGCCACTCTAAGGGACCGAGCATGAAACTCATGCAGACTGCCACTGCAGGCTGCGTGACAAGGTGCTATAAAACATGAAAACCCGACATGGTACAAACCCTGTGTGCCAAGTCCCCCAACACATCATGTACTATTTTAAGTCACCACTACAGAAGGCCTTACAGATTTAAGGCAGGGTAAATTATATTACATTTAAAGACATATCTGCATGAGCATATATGCCCCTGTGCTGGCCAATAACTGACAGTTCAAGTAAATAGGGAAGCCATCTTGAGGTATGTACTGGGCACTGGTCAAAACTAGTTTCCCAGCTACATAATGGCTTTACTGTAACTTACAGTGTTTTGGTATCAAACACCTCATATTAATAAACCCACACTAATACAGGCACCCAGAGGGTACTTTAGAGATAACCCCTGAAAACCTACCGACCTCTAGTGTATTGACGACTGGCCCTGTCCAGCCTGCCACCACAGATGTGTTTCTGCCCCCCTAGAGGTGAGAGCCCACGCTCTCTGAGGCCGGAAACAATGAGTGTGCTTCATAGGGGGTGTAATCCTCTCCTCAAAACAGGATGACTGGTAATCAGCAAATCAAGGCAGGAGGCTTCAAAGGCCTTTACACCTTTCATATGCAACCCTGGCTTCCCGCAGACAGGGGAAATGCTACCTCCTGCGCAGGGCCCATTTGGCATCAGGGGAGAAAATTAGCTAGCCAGGAGGTGTTTTAACCCTCAGGCTACGGCTACTTGAAGTAAGCACAACTAGTAAAAATACACCATCTTGTTTTTTGATGGAAATAAGTCCCCTGGGTCAGGGTTATGCCCACTTCCCTTAGGCTGTGGTTATATAGAGGGTATAGTCACCCTAAAGGTAGGTAGCCCATTGGCTATTACCGGACACTCCCTATAACACCCCTAAATACAATATTTAGGTAGCACCCCTGATGCCTGGACTTCAGATTTGATGGAATAAAGAAGACTGGAGAATGAAGATTGCTGACCAGAGGAGCAACGACTGACTTGGCACAGATCCTGCCCGCCTGCCTGCTGCACTCACCCTCGTAGAAAAACCGACTCGTCCTGCCGCTGTGCAGCCTCTAAAAGAAACGTAGGGCTGCCAGTTCTTCACAAGTTGCCAGAGAACTCCCATGGAGTAGCAAAGCTACTCCCCTGCAGCCATAGGCACCAAAGAAGCAAGGCTCGGTTCATCGTTCTGCCGCTTAACCGGTGCTAGGGACTGACCCGAACATAATAACAAGGGGCATTGTTTATCCACCTTGTACATCGTGTTCAGACTAAACTCCAGGAACTTTGCAAAGATCGTGAAAAGCATACAGTTCTCATGTGAAAGGCATAAACGGAGTCTTGCAAAATAAAGAGCATGTAGTAACGTGCGCAAAAGCAATGTTATGGCAGCAAAGCTCATGCTAACTTAGCAATGTCAACAATGACCCTAACAGCCATATAACAATGCTGCAGCTGCCCATTAAGAGGTTGCAGTGCTTCCACAGGTCAGATCCATCCAGTGTAGTGACGCCAGGACCGACCGGAGCTGCACGGTACCAATACCTGGGGTACTGGACCCCTTGAAACAACGAAGACATGTTGTGTACAGACTGGACACCAACACCAAGGAAGACCGACCTGTACGTCGAGGGACTTCAGCAGAACCAAGAATGAGCCTCCGACCACTGCTACCCAACACTTCCAAGTGCCTTTGCCGCTGCCCCCCCCACAGCCTGAGTCTGAGGGAGGTGAAGGTACCAACGGGATCCTGAGACACTCAAAGGCTGAGTCCACCCTTGGGCTTGACTAGACAGGACTCCCAGTGGCCACCTGCAGCCTCTTTGTGTAGGCCCCCCAACCGCGAGCAACTCCTGAAGCATTGACCCAACACCTAAAGACGCCACTGCGCTCGAGCCCTACAGCCAGAGAAGAAGTGGACCAACGGTGTCCCTAAGTGTCCAAGCATCTCAAGGACTGAGCACCCCTGTGGGTTCACCCAGACTGGCCCCCTAGTCCAAGCTTGCAGACTCTTTTCGATCAGACTGTTCCCCCATTGAAGTGAACAGGGCACCTGATGCTGAAATACACCTGTGCAAACACGGCAGCCCAGGTGCCGCCGGAGGTGACCTGTTGGTGTTGCCTTGGACCTTGTCCCATACCCACCTTAACCCCAGGAGAAGGGTCCTGTAAGTCTCTGGCAAGTGCCCAAATGGAGTATATGTTCTTTACCAATAGGATAACATTGCCGCTCCAGGGGGGGACTTTAATGATGTCATGTGCACCACACAAGATAGATCGGGGACTCCCCGCTCAGTAGGATCCACAACAGCCGTAGCCCGGCAAATGAATACCATCGGCCTCACTGATGCATGGAGATGGCTCCATCCAACACACGAAGTGTATTCCTTTTACTCGGGGGCACACAAAGTCTTCTCCAGGTTAGATTATATTTTTGTGTCCAGGCAGGAAATCGCGGTCGGAGACCTAGCAGAATACAAGGCACGGGGGATCTCCGATCACTCCCCGCTATTAGTACAGCTGGGACGAGGGAAAAGGGAGAGGCAGACGCAATGGCGACTAGCGGCATGGGACATCCAAACACCGGAAATACTTAAGGGCATGCGTGCGGACATACGGGTCTACATGGCCGAAAATGAGGGATCGGTGGACTCCGGAGTTACCCTCTGGGAGGCAATGAAACCAGTCCTGAGAGACCGCATTCAAAGTAGGCTGGGAGACGCTAGGCGGACTCGTCAGGGTCAGATAGCGAGTGAAGAGGTATCCATCTTAAATTTAGAAGCGGAGTACCACCAACAGAAGGGTGAGGTCCGCCTCAGGAAATTGATTGACGCACAGAGACGATACAGGGAATTAGTCACGGGTGAGGCGCGCGCTCAGGCACTGGCAACACTGCACCGGTTATACGATGTAGGTGACAAGTCGGGCAAACTTTTAGCCTGGCTGAGTAGGAGGGAGAGAGCAGCGCGATGGGTGGATCAGATCAAGTCAACGGGGAACAGACGGGTAAACACAGATGGAGACATAGCAGAGGCCTTCGCGGACTACTACGAGGACTTCTACAGGGCCAGGGACCTGGGCGACAGTGAGGACGCCCAACGCTACTTATGTGATATGGAGTTGCCGACATTGTCCGCGGAGGCTTATGCAGCCCTGGAGGCGGATTTGACGTTGGAGGAAATCTCTGAAGCTGTAACGGCGTTGAAACCGGGGAAGACTCCCGGGCCCAATGGCTTCCCGGCGGAATTTTTTAAACGAACGGCGGATCTGTTGCAGCGACACATGAAGGCCCTATTCACAGACGCATACCAAGCGGGGAGTCTCCCGACAGATTTAGCCTTGGCCACTATTATCCCAATCTACAAAGAGGGCAAACCCAGAGACGACTGCTCCTCCTACCGCCCAATCTCCCTCCTAAATACGGAGACGAAAATTCTGGCCACTGTCCTGGCTCGGCGGCTAAGGCAGGTGATTACGGAGTTGGTGCATATGGACCAATCCGGCTTCCTTCCGGATAGGGCGACCAAATTGAATCTCCGTCGTACTCATAACTGGCTACAGGAGGTCCGCGAGAGAAGTGAACCCCACTGGTTTCTCTCCCTGGATGCGGAGAAGGCATTCGACGCAGTCCACTGGCCTTCGCTGATGGAGACCCTCCGACGATCTGGGATTGGACCCAAATACATGCAATGGGTTTGGCTCCTGTACTCCAACCCGAGAGCAAGAGTGCGGGTCAATGGAAGGTTGTCCCGTGAATTCCCCATTGGTAGGGGTACGCGCCAGGGTTGCCCATTGTCCCCCCTCCTGTTTACCCTTACGATTGAAATCTTAGCGGTGCGGATTAGGCAGAATCAGGATATCAGAGGCTTCAGGTGGGGTAACACAGACGAAACGCAGGAAAAGATATCTCTATATGCCGACGCCGTGCTATTGTTCGTGACGGATCCGGACAGGACTATCCCAGCACTATTCAGAGAGCTAGGCGAATTCGGGGTGAGGGCGGGACACACGATCAATTGGCACAGATCGGTCCTTTATGACCCACAAGGCAAGGAGCAGAATGAGTGCCTACCAGAGCTGCTTATCCACACTAAGGACGGCTTCCAATACCTTGGCGTATATATAACGCTAGACAAGGAACGCTCCTTCACTGCGAATATAGCCCGAATAATGGTAGAAACAAAGAAGGAAATGGACAGATGGAGACAGCTCCCACTCACCCTACTGGGTCGCGCCTCACTGTATAAAATGGTCCTACTGCCCAAATTTCTCTATGCACTCCAGAACGAGTATTATCCCCTGCCGTTGGCGACTTTGAATAAAATACATGCGGACCTGCGCACCTTCCTGTGGCTGGGAAAACAACCTCGTGTAGCCCTCACCACACTGCAGCGACACCAATATAGCGGGGGAATCTCGCTTCCCAACCTGGAGGCATACTATTGGGCGGAACACCTCGCCCCGATTAACGAGTGGCTGCATGCGGCAGCCGATCACCCCACCTATGCACTGGAGAGGTCTCAATGGTCACGCAAATCTATACTACATTACCTCTATGGGGAGACGGTAGGCCAGCAATTCCTTCCCGCCACTAGGATAACGTTAACGGCGTGGCGCAGAGCGACAAAAAGAATGGGTTGGGACAAGAGGATCACCCGACAGACACCACTGTGGTGCTGTAAGTGGCTAGGAGAGCTGAATAAGCTGAAAGGCTTTAGGAGATGGGACGACATAGGCATCTCCACTGTAGGAGACGTGATAGCAAGAGGGGAATTAAAAACCTTTCAGGCGCTCAGAGCAGAATTTGGCCTACACAACACCCAATACTACAAATACTTACAACTGAAGCACGCGTGGAGAACACAAAACACTACACTTGCAGATATCCCAGAATATGCACCACTGGAGGGTAGATTGCTGCAGGAACAGATGCAGGGTGGGGCAATATCCCTAACGTACAAGACTCTAACCAACAATATGCTAGGTGACCTACAAGCCCTACGAGACAGATGGGAGGCGGATGTGGGAGACATGGAGGATCTAGACTGGGAACTCGCCCTCATGCACCCCCGTGAGGTGGCTATTAAGTCACGACTCCGCCTCATACAATTTAAAATACTTCACAGATCCTACTTTGACAGGGTGAGACTCTTTAAAATGGGTAGGATAACAGACACAACATGCCTTAGATGTCGTCGACACACAGGTGATTTTTTCCATACAATATGGGGGTGTGAAATAATTCAAGAATACTGGGAGGAGGTGTTCCTGGAACTGGAGAATGTACTGGAGGTGGCCTTACCACGTGACCCTAGATTGGCATTGTTGGGTATGATCACAGAAGTGGACCTAACCCGCCCCTTGACTATCTTTCTAGTACTGGCCTTAGTGGTGGCGAAAAGGGATATCGCACGATGCTGGGGGGCGCCCGAAAAACCGGTTATGGAGGAATGGCGGAGGGGATTGGATTTGTACATGGCGGCGGAGAGAGTTACTTATCGCGCAAGGGGCTGCCCCAAAAAATTCAAGAGAGTATGGGCTAAGTGGAGACAATATCATGGACTAGATTGAGACTGTGTGGACTAGTAAAATGTGGTCGGGGAGAACCTGGACGGGATGGTATGCACATTGGGGACTCATAAGTATTATACGAATACTTTAGTACCCGTTCCTGTGTGCGGGATTGGCGGGTGAGATACATCGGGAGAGGGAGGGGACCAAGAGGGAGGGGGAGGGAGAGTGGGGTTGGCGGGTGGCTGTTCCGAGGATTCTGTTGGGTTTCTTTTTATTTTTTCTCACTCTTGCTAGTTTAAAAGCAAAGTCTTCTGCTGCAGGGTATGACATACTGTAATTAAAAAGAAAAGTTGCGTGACTGACGGCTAGGGCGGAATGTTGACACCCTACCTTCTGCCTGTCTTTTTCTGTAGAGGTGATACCCCTGATGCAACAATAAAAAGAATTATTAAAAAAAAAAAAAAACATTGCCGCTCCAGAATTTGCACTTAGTGTGAATTGAAACCTGTAAAAATTCATCTTAAAAAGTACTGGCCTGATTCCGATGATCTTTGTATCTAAATTCATACAAGAATTGTTGTTATTTTGGTCCTGGATTTGTTTATTGAGTAGGTCTCTCACTTACTGCCTTTGTGTGCGCAATAAATGCTTAGCACTACCCTCTGATAAGCATAACTGCTCGCCCACACTGCCACAAAAGAGCATCTGGGTTGTCATTTCTGCCTCTGTCACCCAACTGGGGTTTGCCTGAACTCTTTACGTAGTGTACCTCATTTTGGTCCACTAGAGCCAGCTTCCTACAAACCTCATCAAACAATTCTCCAACCCCTTAGCTACAAAAAGCATTACCCTCTTACTGGAACTCTGGGACAATCTTACATCTACAGAAACTTTAAACCCCAGCCCAAGGCGATCGACTTCTCCAAGCAACACAATGACCCCGCTACCACCAAAGACATTCAACTAAACGAACAGAGCCAGCTCGCCCCACAGGACATCACTTTCATCATGAACTCGGTCCACTCAGGCGCCCCAACCGACCTATGCCCTCACCACAACTTCAGCCCTGGCAAAGCCAGAATTGGCCACGCACTCACTACCATGTTCAACAACTCAACTGCTACGGCCACCTTCCCCGAGGACTGGAAACACGCAGAAGTCAACGTCCTACTAAGGAAACCATGGGCAGACCCCAGAGAACTCAACAACTACCGACCGATCTCCCTACGCCTGTTGCTGGCCAAAGCATTAGAAAAAGCTATCAACCAACAACTCTCCTCACATCTGGAAAGGAACCTTCTACTCATCTCCTCCCAATCCAGATTCCACAGCAACCACAGGGTCGAGACAGGACTACATCCAAACCCTACTCAACCAAGAAGACACTGCAGCTCTGAGTCTCCAAGGCCTCTCGGCAGCCTTTGATACAGTATCCCGCCACACACTCATGACAAGGCTGCACAACACAGGCATCCAAGGAGCCACTCTCCAATAGATCGCCTCTTTCTTAATCGGGAGGATGCACAAAGTACGCCTCCCACCTTCATCTCCGAACCCTAGGGAATCATCTGTGCAGTACCGCAAGGATCCTCGCTCAGCCCCACCCTCTTCCACACTTACGTGAAACCTCTGGCCAGCATCACCAAAACCCACGGTCTCATCATATCCTGCGCTGACGAACCACAACTCATCCTCTCCCTCTTCAAGACACCACCAACACTAAGACAAACTTCCACAACTGCATGACAGACGTCGCCAACTGGATTAAGGACAGCTGCCTGAAGCTCAACTCTGAAAAGACAGAGGTACTGATTTTCCTGCACAAAAGCTCCCAAATGGGACGCATCCTTGTGGCCCTCAGAACTAAGTATCATCCTGGACATAACGCTAACAATGACTCAAGTCAACTCAATCTGTTCAGACTGCTTCTTCATCCTCCACGTGCTTCACAAGATATTCAACTGGCTGCTCCATCCCCCAAGCCCTCATCTCTTGCCTACTAGACTATGGCAATGCTCTCTATACAGGGAACACAGCTCACCTCCTCAAAAAACTACAGGCTGTACAGAACGCCCCAGCCAGACTTGTCCTGGATCTCCCTGGATGAACCTAGGTCACTTCCTACCTCTGAGAACTTTACTGGCTCCCTGCACAGAAAAGATGCCAGTTCAAGCTCCTGACCCATGCATACAAGGCACTACACAACTGCATACCTGCCTACTTGAAGCACCACCTGAACTTCCATCAGCCCACCAGACATCTCCACTCCACGCCACTTACTCTAACCCTCATCCCTGCATCCGATGTAGCAGATGCAGGGGTCGCTCCTTCTCCTACCTAGCAGCAAACACATGGAACGAGCTACCCTTTCAAATCTGGACCTCCCCATCTCTTTCCAAGTTTCGAAAGTCCCTGAAGACCTGGCTAATCAACTAGACCCTGTCAGTGCCTGGATATCCCCACGGGTGACAATAAGTGCTCTACAAATTAACTGATTAATTGATCAATTGACTGGCATGATTACAATTATGCCCAGAACTACATAGAGACATTACCCATTATAGGATTGGTGCATTGAATATGACATTACCCAATCAGAACCAGTTGGCGAAGAGGAGGAGCGGGTGCAAATTTTCTCACCAAGTCGTGACTGGACAATCACCTGAACAGTCTGTGGAAAGAGAAAAGAGAATTAAGAACTATCGATTTCAGGACATGGTTTCCTTGCAATCACACACTCAGTATTCTTCCTAAGCCCTTTTGAAGGACCCTATAAAAATGAAATGAAGAGTGCCATCAATCATGTGCACACCAACCGACATCAGAACCTTGACTTTCACATTTAGTTGCCGGGAGCTGTATCATACATACAACGCATTTTCCTGGTTTGTGTCGGGCGTACCTTTTAAAATGTGCGCCTGGCACAAACAAGGAAATTGAACCATATTAGAATGAATACCCTGCCCCTAGGACAGCTGCAAACTCCCGCTGCTCAGGGGGCAGCGCATTCATGTGAAAAACAGAGCAGCTGGTTTGAACCCGCTCCATGTTTTACAGTGCAGGTGGCAACCCGTCTGCACTTTTAGGTGAGATTAGAGATCTGGTTTGCAGGCGGGTGCAGTGAATGACTGCACCCGCCTGCAAGCAGCCTTCTGGGAGGTCCTTGGGACTCCCTTTCCCCACTCCAGAGTGCTGTTATTAGGGGCACTGTGCAGGCACAGAGGCAAGGGGATTCCCTCACTTGCATGGGATACGCCCCCATGCAAATGAGGGAATGCCCTCTGATGATAGCGCTGGCGCTTTGTGCGCCCCAGTCACAGATCTGGGTTGAATCCATCATCCTTTAGCTCACTTCGCCACCTCAGTTCAGACCCCAGCCATATGCAAATCAGTCTGACCCTGTGCCTCACGGGAACAGTCCAGCCCGAACTGCCAAGCCAGGTCTTCCCTGGACCGGAAACAAGCATCCTAGGAACGGTTTCAGCTATCAGCCAGGCTAGCTTGAATCCAGTGGCAAAGTGAGCAAGGGACCCACGTCTGGGCATACCCTGCCAACTTAGAGCGAACAAAGCAGACACAGGGAGATGATGGACGGAGTGCTGAAACTTTTCAGACACTCGCCCCAAGTCACAGATTTGGGTTGAATCCATTATCGTTTAGCTCACTTTACCTCAGTGTTAGCAGCAATGTGCAACACATGCCCTGGCCTGTCAACAGTGTGTGTCATGGCTTAATGATGCATGGCAGACAGTGCAGACGTGCCAGCACTGAAGTATAATATGCTTACATATTACGTTTGTCATACTCCATACATGTAAAATAAACAATTCCTGCAGAAGGATGTACACAAACAAAGAATACGGTGTATATTGTACACAGGAAAAAAGTACAATTTCCAAATAGCTAGTGCTGGGGTTTGCATGTATGGAATAAAAGAGAAGCCCAAAACAACATTTCGCCAATTGTTAGCATTCTGCAGTTCCTTGACCTCCATCCTCTATCAATACATCTCAGATAGATTACAACTAGAGAGATGTTTCCTTGTGGCTATTAACCAGTTATCAGAGCTGCGCAAAATCGTATTCCATTAAATAACCCTCACATCTGTTAACGTACAGCAAACACATTAATGTGTCCGAGTGTCCATAAGAAAAATCTACTGGTACTACTGGTACTTCTTATTGCTAACGTGGGTGCAATTGATTCTTTTGAATCTGAAGATGTCAGAGGAGCTAAATAAATGTGTCTAGTAGTAGTCGCTGTACAAGAAAGCATCACTAACAGCACCTACAATCTCATCATGCACAGGGTAGAACGACATCCGCAGCAGGGCACAAGGGACAGCCTGGCCTGGAAATGAGGTCAACTCGTTTAGCAGACTGCCTCCAATAAGAGGAGGATGTTGTGTCATTTCTCATCCTGGCCTACATTGCCCATGAAATGTTTCTAAGAGAGGGGGATACAGCAGATAATCCTTTCTGATAATTCTTCATGTGCAAGTTCACCAAGTGTGCCTGTTTGGCAGCAGACCATATTTTTGTCGAGGCAGGAGTGGAGGCTGGATACACCTTGTTGGGACACTGGCAACTACGTAGGGTGGGAGATACACCAACTAGAAACTTAGCATGCACAGCACTTCAAACAAAGTGCCTCACATGTTACATTGAGTGCTTGTTCTCCATCTGCAGATGAGGTGATCAGCAGGGGACGGGCAAAAGGATGTGATTTCTTTGAAGATTCAGGGCTGGAGTGGCAAAAAGAGGAGCAGGGAGATCACAGATACCCCGCTACTCCTCACTCCACAAAAACGAGCAATGCCATCAACCTCTTCTTCAGTGAAAACGTACAGAAAACCTTACAGCACAACAATGACACAGAGTCTGTTTCACTTCTTACTCCCCCGCCCTGTTATCCAACTATGTAATGATCAGCCTTCAAAGCCGCTCTCGGGGCTCTCCGACATACTCAACTCCCCCAACATCCCTTCTTATAAATATGTCTTACCACCATCCTTCATTAAAACTCTCACGAGATCCTTTCTTACCCCCTACTTACAACAGTCAATGCTCCCTCATTTGCCCTTCCTATTCACCTCAAAACCAACGGTAATTTACTTTTACTAAGCTTTAGGGAGCATCTGAAGCCCACCTTTTCGCATAATCAGCTCACTTACACTCTCACAAATCCAGTTAGCGCTGAGAAGCCATGTGCTCTACAAAAAACGTAAATAAATAAGCTCCTTACCAGAAGCTCTCAAGACCAGCCACATTCTTCCACTTTGAAAGAAACCTACACTAAACCCAAATGGCCTCGCTACCTACCAGCTCGTCACTGTTGGAAAACGAGGCAGTATCTGTGAGGCCTGCACAAATAACATGACACATTTGTCCTTCACTGGGAACCAAACACCCTAGGGCAGCGCCTGACTCTCAGAGGGTAGCGTTGCAGAGCAGTCTGAGGCTTACTCAAGGGAGGTGGTGTGGGCTAGTAATCGCCATTTGCAGGTGCGCAAAAATAATACTCAATAATTGATTGTCCAGTCTGTACTTTGCTTTATAAAAGTAAGAGTACATTTATTAAACACACACACCACTCAATACTATGCACCAATTTACAAATATACATAAGCTGATGGAATTACTTTGTGACATTGCATAACATCTCCACCCCTCCCGCAGGGGGGGTGGGGTCTAGTACCACCACTCCCATGTATGCACATCATCTTGCCCCCAATGCAGTGAATTGGTCTTAACCTGGAGCGAGGGCCCTGCGCACTGGCGCCATCCCAATGGCGACCCCCCCACCCCCATTACCTCCACAAGCATTAAACAGGCTACACCTGCCTTAGTGACACATGACCCTGACTGAGCATCTCCTACCGACCATACAGTATTCACCTCTTCATCTTAAGGGCTAACAGTCTGGGGTCTTAACCTAAGCGCAGCAGCAAGAATACATGTTTACGCACACTTTAGAATGACAGTACTCAGCACATTTGGAAATCATTAGAATGCATTGCAATTACAGCCCCTAAAGGCATCACAGATAAAATCACAGGTTTAAGTATCTACAGTCAGACACCCTAACAGGAATGTCTAGCCACTCAAATCTATTTTTCACAAGGCATCACCTTGCACCAGCACCTCACATTAACCAGGTGAAAGTCAGTCCCTCTACAAGAAATAACCATTAATAATCGCAGGTCAGTGCAATTACACCTCTTCACCTCCAGGGGATGCCTTTCTAGACAGCCTCCATCTCAGCTCTCCACTCCTTGATGCAATTGTCAAAACACCCTCAGCTGAAGAACAAAAGTTCCAGCCCAGAGAGTGTTAACTGCCAGTTGAGCCCTGGAGGGGTTATTCTTCTCAAATCCCCAGGACACCTAGGGTGACTCGTCATCTTTGCGCTGGGGGAGACTGTGTAGCTCCTGCAGCTCCCCCGGCACCTTTACACTCGTGTAGGGGTGACCCTGCCCTCCTGGGGCCCCCACAGGCAAAGAACACGCTGTTAGCCCTTGCAGGCCGGTCCTGGCCTGCAAGGCATTATGGGCTGGGCCGCATATTAGATGAGCGGCTCTCCCGCTGCTCCGGGGAGAGCCGCGCTGGCGCTTTGCCGCTTTTCCTGGCCTCATTGGGGGGGCCCGGTCCCACCCGGACCCCCAGGGATGCACCTACGACTTGGGGAGCCCACCCCCGGCGGCTCCTCTTCTTTTCCGGGGCCCGGTCCCACCCGGGCCCCGCGCACCACCGACTGTCTTTCCTGGGGGCCCGGTCCCCCGGGACCCCCGGGATCCTCCTTTGTTGGAGGGCAGCCTGGGGAGCCCACCCCCAGCTGCCCCCGCCGGCTCCCCACGCGGCCAGCACTCTTCCGTGCTGCCGCGGGAGCCGGCCGATCCCTTCTGTTCTCGTCTGCCCGCCCCGGCGGCAGACACGAAGACCAGCGCGGCTCCCGCTGGCCTCGGGGGAGTGATGCAGCACTCCCCCCTCCTTCCTTCTGACATCGTGGCCCGGGGATGGGGTCCCGGGCCCCCGGACTCGCACGGGGGGGGGGGGCGAGACGGCGCTCCCCCTCACCCAGGTGCCTCGGGGCCCGGGGATGGGGTCCCGGGCCCCTCCTCTCCTCTTCTTTGCGGGGGGGGGGGGGCGACGGCGCCTCCCGCCCCGCCTCCTCACACAGGGCCCGGAGTTGGGCTCCCGGGTCCCTCTTCCCGCACCGCTTCAGGGGGAGCGCGACGGCGCAGGTTTCGGCGGGGGCCAGGGTGGGCTCCTGGCACCCCGTGGGGGCATCTTCACGGGGGGCGCGACGGCGCACCCCGGCTTTACTTCTTGGCGGGGGCAGCCCCCGGGACCTGACCCACCCCGGGGGCATGATTGCGACCGGCGGCGGAGCCCCACGCGCTTCGCCGTCGGTCCAAGGCGGGGTCAAAGGTCGCCTACCTTCTCGGGGGCATATCTCGGCCCCCTGGAGTCCGATTTGCCCCATTTTTGAGTCTTCTCGCTCCTGGTGGCGTGCCCCAGCCACTGGGAGCACTCTCCTCCGTCCTCCGGGTCTCCAAGAGGGTGCATTCTGCAGGGAGCGGTTTTCACGGGCTCCCTGCGCCTCTCTTCTCCCTGCGCAGAGGCCCTCTCTTCTGCGCCACGATCCTGGGCTCTTCTTCTGGCGCTGTTAGGGGCCTGGGGGGCAGTCAGGGGTTTCCTCCTTCCAACTGCCCATTGCACCAGGCTCCAGCACCTTTCGCCTCCGCAGACCACACCCCAGAGAGAGCTTCTCTTCATGTGCAAGTACTTTTTAAAAGTTGAGTAGGGGGCTGGCAGGAAGTCTCTGTGTGTCCTATCACACAGCGACACATCACTTCCCTGCCCCCTCCCTCCTTCTTGTCCAGCCTCTGGGTAGTTCAAAATGGAGTCGTCCAGTGTCTCTGGCCACATGGCCTCTGAAACCCAACTCCTTCCCCCTTGACTGCCTTCTCTCCTGGGTGCAAACTGGTGCCTGGCACCCAGCGACAGCAGTTGATGGATTGGCTTTAGCTCCACCTATCTTTTCTCCTTGGAGGGAAGATCTTGCTCTGGGAAGAAAGGTCATTAATCTAACCTGCCATGGCCAGACCCCAGCCAGGGACTCAGAGATATATGACATTTCTGGACGACCCAAAAGCAGTACAAATATGACTTTGGACTTTGCAGAATACTCATTTTCACATCTGCTACACTGGACATTTGTGCGTGTCTGGAATCTATAGGCTTTGTGGAAGTCATTTTAGCCATGGGTCCCACATCCCCATAGGGAAATAATGAAGTAAAAACACAGTAAAACACACTGACTTTCCCTGGCATGTTCCTTCCCAGGGTATAAAGCCTATTCCATGTCATCACCCAATTCTGCATAAGCTGGCCACGCCATTCACTCTGTAGCTGCTCCTACACGTGTGCACACGCATGTACACCCGTGTCTGCATGTAACCAGCACAGTGTCCCATACTCCAGCTGCTGCGCAGCGGCCTAGTCAAGCCAGGCGGACACCAGTAAAATCTCCATGCAGTCTCCTTCATTATGAGTCCACTGTGGGTGAGTCCCAGATTATGAGGCTCCCCCACAGTAAAAGCTCAACAATTAGGTGCTCAAAAAGCGAAAAATCCGGGCGGCCCATAGTGTCAGAACCACCTTCTAACACACGCCGCGCCCAGCTGATTCCTACAGGGAAGAAGTAGCCATTCTACATGGGTACACTTCCCGTAGTCAGCGATAACTAGTTATAAGGGGTTCTGACCAGACCCCCCTTACTCACCAGTTATCCGCTCAGAATACCTGCTTCTCCCATCCATGAAATCTCCACCCATGACAGGGATCCCAGACTACCCTAAGACCCTTCCAGGCTCTAGGTTAGATACCTCCAGGTCACTCATGGTCTACATGGACTCAGCCTAACTAGGCCCACCTTTGCCCGTGGGCATGCAACACTATGCCTACCCGTTCTCTGGACAAGGGGACAGTGCCTCAGCACTGATGCGGTCTCCCGGGATAGGTCTACCCCCATCCCCGGGTCACTAGCTGGTCTCCCTTCCAGAGTTTTATTCCAACCAGTACCCTCTCTCCGTTTTGGTCCTTGCCCCCTAAAGATGCAACCTCTGGACCCTCACCCTCAGCCTGCAGCTGAGGTCAATTTGCTGCCACCACCCTTTCGGGATGACAGTCTCCCCTAAAGAAAGCACAGCCACTCATGCTTTTCCCACACAGAAAAGCTCCTCTGACCACTAGACTGACTCCAAAAATAGGACCTCAGAACGGTCTCACTACCCCACTGGCAGTGCTAGGGAGGAACACTGAGGGTGCCTTGTCAGACCCCCTACAGCTCATTCCCCCTGTCAGTAGCTCCACACGGAAACTACCCTGGGAACCTAGACCCCTTTCGTGTTCTCCGCTGCGAGAACAGGGCCTCTGCACCCTTCCCTCCGAGAGGCGCGCTCTCCTCCCGGAGTACCCTTAGAGAGCCTGTGGGCCCCGAGTTAGCTAGACCCAGACCCACTTCTCATGGCTCTCCCCGATCTCCCGGCAGCGCCTTGGGAGACCGTCCAGGGACCTACATGGTCCCTGAATGGCCTGCACTACCCCTTCTGAAGAGCAGGGTCCCTTCACTTAAGATAGGCCCCACCTGCCTTCAGGGTAGTACTACCACTCTCAGCCAGGGACACTAAAGATCCCGGCTAGGCCTGCACCACCCCTTCGCGAAACACAGGGTCCCTTCACTGAAGATAGGCCCCACCTGTGTTCAGGGTGGTACTACCTTGCAGAAGTCCACCTCCTGCCACGAGCTAGGGGGAACATCCCCATGCCCCTGGTCCTTGGGTCCAAGTCCCACAGGACCTACCTGACTGGTTACCGGCTAGGCATCGCCCCAGCCACCACTTCAGGTTCCCTCTACCAGCTCCAGGTCCTGGGGTTCAAGTCCCACAGGAACTACCGGACTGGTCACCGTCCACCACTAACCCTTCTACTGAGAACTAGGGAGCACATCCCCCCCACTCAGATCTTCACTGGGTCAGTTACCTAGCCCACCTAGGGGCTACCACTACACACCATCACTCAAGAACTACCCTCCTTTGGGGCCACCCACTACCAGGGGCCACCCCTGGGTTGCTCACCTCCCCACCAGTTAACCTGGGGGACCTGCCGGACACTGAACTCTACCACACCCTCCTCTGTGATGTAGGTATCAGTTGCTGTCCCTATCTCGTGAGGAGACACCCTCCTCATGCAGATGTAGTGCGTGTAGGGTTAGGGTTCAAATGTGTACAATATGGTTTAGAACATTTGTATGTAATCATTTCCTGGAAAGCACCATCCCGCTAGCACATGATAATCAACATAGCGCTGTCATGTCAATACCGTTTACATTTAAACCATAATATCTTCACATGACACATATGGGCGCAGGGCTTCCCTTTCCCATACCTTTAGTTCACATAAACCAAAACTTTGAACCCTTCTCAGAGCCTTGCGCTCTTCCATTTGCTCATTACTGCATAGGTAATGTGTGGCTAAACTGGACTTATCAAATGCTATAATTGCACACCAGAATGGGATACTATGTTTCCCGCCGCTAGACACCAATGTTGGAAAACGAGGCAGTATCTGTGAGGCCTGCACAAATAACATGACACATTTGTCCTTCACTGGGAACCAAACACCCTAGGGCAGCGCCTGACTCTCAGAGGGTAGCGTTGCAGAGCAGTCTGAGGCTTACTCAAGGGAGGTGGTGTGGGCTAGTAATCGCCATTTGCAGGTGCGCAAAAATAATACTCAATAATTGATTGTCCAGTCTGTACTTTGCTTTATAAAAGTAAGAGTACATTTATTAAACACACACACCACTCAATACTATGCACCAATTTACAAATATACATAAGCTGATGGAATTACTTTGTGACATTGCATAACATCTCCACCTCTCCCGCAGGGGGGGTGGGGTCTAGTACCACCACTCCCAAGTATGCACATCATCTTGCCCCCAATGCAGTGAATTGGTCTTAACCTGGAGCGAGGGCCCTGCGCACTGGCGCTATCCCAATGGCGACCCCCCCACCCCCATTACCTCCACAAGCATTAAACAGGCTACACCTGCCTTAGTGACACATGACCCTGACTGAGCATCTCCTACCGACCATACAGTATTCACCTCTTCATCTTAAGGGCTAACAGTCTGGGGTCTTAACCTAAGCGCAGCAGCAAGAATACATGTTTACGCACACTTTAGAATGACAGTACTCAGCACATTTGGAAATCATTAGAATGCATTGCAATTACAGCCCCTAAAGGCATCACAGATAAAATCACAGGTTTAAGTATCTTCAGTCAGACACCCTAACAGGAATGTCTAGCCACTCAAATCTATTTTTCACAAGGCATCACCTTGCACCAGCACCTCACATTAACCAGGTGAAAGTCAGTCCCTCTACAAGAAATAACCATTAATAATCGCAGGTCAGTGCAATTACACCTCTTCACCTCCAGGGGATGCCTTTCTAGACAGCCTCCATCTCAGCTCTCCACTCCTTGATGCAATTGTCAAAACACCCTCAGCTGAAGAACAAAAGTTCCAGCCCAGAGAGTGTTAACTGCCAGTTGAGCCCTGGAGGGGTTATTCTTCTCAAATCCCCAGGACACCTAGGGTGACTCGTCATCTTTGCGCGGGGGGAGACTGTGTAGCTCCTGCAGCTCCCCCGGCACCTTTACACTCGTGTAGGGGTGACCCTGCCCTCCTGGGGCCCCCACAGGCAAAAAACACGCTGTTAGCCCTTGCAGGCCGGTCCTGGCCTGCAAGGCATTATGGGCTGGGCCGCATATTAGATGAGCGGCTCTCCCGCTGCTCCGGGGAGAGCCGCGCTGGCGCTTTGCCGCTTTTCCTGGCCTCATTGGGGGGGCCCGGTCCCACCCGGACCCCCAGGGATGCACCTACGACTTGGGGAGCCCACCCCCGGCGGCTCCTCTTCTTTTCCGGGGCCCGGTCCCACCCGGGCCCCGCGCACCACCGACTGTCTTTCCTGGGGGCCCGGTCCCCCGGGACCCCCGCGATCCTCCTTTGTTGGAGGGCAGCCTGGGGAGCCCACCCCCAGCTGCCCCCGCCGGCTCCCCACGCGGCCAGCACTCTTCCGTGCTGCCGCGGGAGCCGGCCGATCCCTTCTGTTCTCGTCTGCCCGCCCGGCGGCAGACACGAAGACCAGCGCGGCTCCCGCTGGCCTCGGGGGAGTGATGCAGCACTCCCCCCTCCTTCCTTCTGACATCGTGGCCCGGGGATGGGGTCCCGGGCCCCCGGACTCGCACGGGGGGGCGCGACGGCGCTCCCCCTTACCCAGGTGCCTCGGGGCCCGGGGATGGGGTCCCGGGCCCCTCCTCTCCTCTTCTTTGCGGGGGGGCGCGACGGTCCCTCCCGCCCCCGCCTCCTCACACGGGGCCCGGAGTTGGGCTCTTGGGTCCCTCTTCCCGCACCGCTTCAGGGGGAGCGCAACGGCACTCCCCGACGCAGGTTTCGGCGGGGGCCAGGGTGGGCTCCTGGCACCCCGTGGGGGCATCTTCACGGGGGGCGCGACGGCGCACCCCGGCTTTACTTCTTGGCGGGGGCAACCCCCGGGACCTGACCCACCCCGGGGGCATGATTGCGACCGGCGGCGGAGCCCCACGCGCTTCATCGTCGGTCCAAGGCGGGGTCAAAGGTCGCCTACCTTCTCTGGGGCATATCTCGGCCCCCTGGAGTCCGATTTGCCCCATCTTCGCGTCTTCTCGCTCCTGGTGGCGTGCCCCAGCCACTGGGAGCACTCTCCTCCGTCCTCCGGGTCTCCAAGAGGGTGCATTCTGCAGGGAGCGGTTTTCACGGGCTCCCTGCGCCTCTCTTCTCCCTGCGCAGAGGCCCTCTCTTCTGCGCCACGATCCTGGGCTCTTCTTCTGGCGCGGTTAGGGGCCTGGGGGGCAGTCAGGGGTTTCCTCCATCCAACTGCCCATTGCACCAGGCTCCAGCACCTTTCGCCTCCGCAGACCACACCCCAGAGAGAGCTTCTCTTCCTGTGCAAGTACTTTTTAAAAGTTGAGTAGGGGGCTGGCAGGAAGTCTCTGTGTGTCCTATCACACAGCGACACATCACTTCCCTGCCCCCTCCCTCCTTCTTGTCCAGCCTCTGGGTAGTTCAAAATGGAGTCGTCCAGTTTCTCTGGCCACATGGCCTCTGAAACCCAACTCCTTCCCCCTTGAATGCCTTCTCTCCTGGGTGCCAACTGGTGCCTGGCACCCAGCGACAGCAGTTGATGGATTGGCTTTAGCTCCACCTATCTTTTCTCCTTGGAGGGAAGATCTTGCTCTGGGAAGAAAGGTCATTAATCTAACCTGCCATGGCCAGACCCCAGCCAGGGACTCTGAGAAATATGACATTTTTGGACGACTCAAAAGCAGTACAAATATGACTTTGGACTTTGCAGAATACTCATTTTCACATCTGCTACACTGGACATTTTTGCGTGTCTGGAATCTATAGGCTTTGTGGAAGTCATTTTAGCCATGGGTCCCACATCCCCATAGGGAAATAATGAAGTAAAAACACAGTAAAACACACTGACTTTCCCTGGCATGTTCCTTCCCAGGGTATAAAGCCTATTCCATGTCATCACCCAATTCTGCATAGGCTGGCCACGCCATTCACTCTGTAGCTGCTCCTACACGTGTGCACACGCATGTACACCCGTGTCTGCATGTAACCAGCACAGTGTCCCATACTCCAGCTGCTGCGCAGCGGCCTAGTCAAGCCAGGCGGACACCAGTAAAATCTCCATGCAGTCTCCTTCATTATGAGTCCACTGTGGGTGAGTCCCAGATTATGAGGCTCCCCCACAATAAAAGCTCAACAATTAGGTGCTCAAAAAGCGAAAAATCCGGGCGGCCCATAGTGTCAGAACCACCTTCTAACAGTCACTCATTGACCATTCATCAGCAAGATAACTGAAAAAGCCGTCTATATTCAACTCCAATGCTAACCATCTCCTGCACGACCAGTCTGGCTTCAGGTCACACTGCAGCCTTACACATTATAGACGATGTCCTCTTGACCACAGATGAAGAGGACTCCTGCCTCGTACTATTGCAGGACCTATCACCTGCTTTCAATACAGCTGCCCATCCCACCCTCATATGCACCCTTAAGTCTTGAAAGGGATCCACCGGCAATGTCCTTGACTTGCTTGCCAACTACAATCAGGTTGTTCACATGGGCACTTCCAGGCCCCAACAGCTCATATGGCCCTTGCAGTTCTATTCAGAGATAACAGCATCAAGCCTCAATAAAATGCCAATGATACAGAGCTCTACTTGAAAGTCTAATTTGCTTCAGACCTCCAATCCCTAAAGCCCAGCCTGCACATCATCTAGACCTGGATCCCAGCGCCTATCTAAAACTCAATCTAACAAAGACCCGATTCCTGGTATTTGCCAAGATCAATAAACAAGATGCAGCACAAACCTCGATCAACGACATGAACCTTGACGGCTTAGAAACACAACTTTCATTGAATGCCGAGTGACGTGGATTCACCCCGGACACCGACCTCACCCTCAACAAACAAAATGCCAAAAAACAGAAAGAGGCCAGGTACCAGCTCTCTTTTATAAAGAACGTCACACTTTCCAAAAAAGCAACTTCAGTACTGCTGTTCAAACCATCGTCCTCTCACATCTGGATGTTGGCAATGGCCTCCTGCATGGCCTCCAAAGGTCCATAATGTCACCATTAAAGGGCATCCTATATGCTGCAGCAGGCCTCATTCAGTGCATGAAGATATGGGATCACCTCACCGCTATCTTGATGGAACCCCATTGGCTCCCATTGCTGGCATGCTCCATTTTCAAAACCAGCGGCATCATTTACAAAGCCATCACAATCTGCACCCCGTTCAACTTGCAGACACGATCATTATCTCTGGTGGATCTCAGCACCTCAGCAGGCAGTAGACCGTCGGGCCGCAACTAAGAAGTATAAAAAAGAAAAAACTAGACAGAAGCCTTTTTCTGTTTATATTATGTTATGTTGATTTGTACAGCACACTATTCACCCGAAGCGGTATCCAGGCGCTTGGGTAGGCGTGTTGTTCCCAAGGGGTTTAAATGAAGAGACAGGTCTTCCGCTTCTTGTGGAACTCAAGAGGAGGCTCTGATGTTTTGAGGGAGTCGTTCCATATCTTGGGTGCGTTATAGGAGAAGTTATCTCCAGTTTTGGTTTTGCGGATGCAGGGAATGTGTGCTAGTGAGAGTGAGGCAGAGCGTGCGTGTTTGGTTGGTTGGTGAAAGTGTATACAGCTTTTCAGGTATTCTAGTCCTATGTTGTGTAGGGATTTGTATGTGTGTGTGAAAAGTTTGAATTGGCTGCGCTTGTGAATGGAGATCCAGTGAGGCTTTCTGAAGTGCGGTGTAATGTGGGTGCAGCATGGCAGGTTGAGGAGGAGTCTTGCAGCTGTGTTCCGCGTCGTCTGGAGTCTGTGTAGGAGTTTTGGGGAGATTCCAGGATAGAGTATGTTGCCATAGTCCAGCCTGCACGTGATGAGTGCTTGCGCAATGGAGAGTCTGGTGTTCTGAGGCAACCATTGGAAGATCTTTAACAGCATGTATAGGATGTGGAAGCAGGAGGTGTACACAGCGTTGACTTCAGCTGTTATGTTGAGCTTATCATATAGGATGATTCGTGGATTTCTTGCAAGATTTGTGGGTGTTGGTTCTAGCCTGAAAGCCACTAAGTTGAGTCCCATGGGGAGGTCTTGTTGATGAAAACCAATACGTCCATCTTGTCGGAGTTCAGCTTCAGGCATTTGGTTTGCATCCAGTCTGCTACCATGGTCATGCATTTGGTGAAGTTGGTTCTGGTGGTAGTTGTCTTGTTCATTAGGGAAAGGATGAGGTGGGTGTCATCGGCATAGGAGAGGGAGATTACGTCTTGTGATTGAATAATATTGGTAAATTTACGCATCCAGGATCTGCAACAGTATCCCCATATCATTTAGGACCGCCCAAAGCTTTGACCATGTACAGCGATCTGCTACCTTTTGGCTAGATTCGAGCTCCAGAAATACCATATACATACATACTTAAATATTCTGCTGCTGGGAAATTGCCTTTGGCATAAATAACCGACTGTGAGTTAATGATGTCCACAGTGGGAAATATGTATTAGTTTTCTACTTTGGGAAATCATTTGACTACATAAATTACCTCTTGTGGGATGACAATTCCTGCAGAAATCTGTTGTTATGGTTAAGGTTTTGGTTGTACAATAAATATTCATTTTCTTAGCAATAATTCTTGACTTTACTCCTCAGTTGTTGGAAAGAAATCCTGGACGCACAACTGCTGCTTTGTGTCAATGATATCCGACATAAATCCTCCCCTGTGGGCAACGACTTTTGACATATAGCCTATGCAGTCGGATAATGAGTCCGGAAATGAATCCTGTGGGGTGATAAAGCTAGACACATATCCCAAGCTGTGGACAAGGACTTCTGGAATCAGTCCTCTGCGGTGGGCAATGATTCCTGGAACCAAGTTTATTAGCATAATTTCTCTGATATAGGCAACAATTTTGCTATTACTCATCTGCTAAAGGCAACAGTTACAGAATGGTCACTTCTGTGGGCAATGTTTTCTGGTATAAATATTCTCTGTCTGCTAGAATTCCTAATTAAAAAAAACCTTTAAAAAAGTGACAAGAATTATGGATATAGCCTGGAAAAGGGGGACTCTTGTCGGGAGGAAACTATTTGTGGTTTAAATCATATTTTGAAGATGGTGAAAGTCCTAAGCAACACTAAACTTGGGCTTTGAGAGCTCGAGTTGTGTGCGGGTAGTGGAGTGTCCTCCCACATCGAACACTAAAATCCAGTTTTGCGCAGCCAATGTGCCCACAATAAAACAAAAGCAGGGTTTTCCAGGAACCAGACAATGGATACATAAGAACCTTTTCCCATCTTTTCAAGTGTGCCCCCCAGAGCTATACGCAAACCCAGCAGATCTGCCAAGCAGGATTTGCCACTTTAATGTAAAAAAGGATGCTCACAGCTCACATCCTTCTGCTGAGCTCAAGGACCCATCCCTGCCCTGCTCTGTGTCACCAGAAACGTTTGAATGAGACCAGCATTTCACTAAATATAATGCAAAAATATATCACACCCATGACTACCTTCTGTGTTCACCAAGAAGTTTCCAACACCAGTAATTTGCTTTCTCCCTTTAGGAATCAATAGGAGACAACGGAGTGTGTGTGGTGCGTCCCTCTTAGAGGGGAGGAAAACAGGGCCCTGGTAAATGGACACTGAACTTTGGATTTGGTTCAGTTAGTGGACATCCTAAACTGTTCATGGTTCTGTGGGTGGGAAGCCAGGGTAGCTTTTCAGTTGTGTGCTTTGGGGCCTTCAGCACTTTGGTGGCTTGGAACATTTCTGGCAGGCACGCTATCAGCCGGCTGGGCTCAAATTCAATGAGTTGCCTTCTGCTTGCACCTACGGCTGATGAAACACAGGACAGACCTATCACTGCTTACTTGAAGCTTTGGAATATTTTGTGAATCATCGTTGTTTCCATTAACTATGGAGTATAAAAAAGGCTGCCGTTTCTTTTTACATTTGTATTACTTTTTACCATTAGATATATGTAAAAAGAACTACTATTCATTTTAGCAGAGCTGGCTTGATCTGAGATGGAGTATTATCTGTTGTGTACAATTGTGTGCAAGGACCAAACCTACTCCCACCCAACTCTTAGAGTGCTTGGCCTGGCTTACCTCGGAAAATCAAGCCTAATTAGGAAGTACTTTGGCGCTCCAATTAGGAGTGTAATAGTCCACAAGGACCTCGAACACCAGAGGTAAACAAATGTACCCACCACAGACACTGCCCAGTGCCCACAGACTACCTCAGGACCCGTTGAAATAACCTCACAATTACACTTCATGTCAGTGGTATCTCAGGCACTCAGGAAAAAACGGATGCAATACACATTCTGTGGTCTGGGATCTGAGATCAGGCAATGCTATCTGTATAATAAAATCGCCTGGTGAATATTTGTGTTCGATGAGATGCAGGTATGTTGTGAGGAAAAAGCATCAAGCGGAGTCAAATACTCCTGCCAAGAAACTTGACCATTGAGGGCAGTTTGAAGCAAGGAGAGTAGAAATGAACGCAGTGTAGGAGACCAGGAGGAACACATGGATCAGCAAGTGGCCATTCAACAGATTTATGGGTGGCTCTTTACTGTTAGGGGTATGACCTGAAGAAGTGGATGAAATGGGAAGTGCAGAAGGATTCACTGAAAGGTATTCATGAGTTTCTTTTCAGTGGAGATGATTACAGAGAATATGTTTGCTTCAGATTTGTGGGTTACTTTGCACCCCCTAGGGAGTATTGTACCCAATCACATGTAGGGGCTCTTCATGCTTGGTCTAATGTCCAGAAATGTCTCTCTCCGAGCAGCTGTAGCCTTCTACAGGCATTGCTCCAAATAAAAGAGTTGTTATTGGGTACCACACAATCTTTTTTGGGATTTAGCCGCATCAATTACCACTTCAGACTAAGTGAACTATACACTGCCTGGCTTTAGCATTGTATAGTGTTTGATTCATTGGATAAGCCTGCACAGATAAAGACTCGATCATAAGTGATTAGCAGCGTCACGAGAAAACTATGCACGTATTTGCATGTTCTCTTTGTGTCGTCCCCGATGTTTCTCGTACTGTTCTGGGGACTCAAGACCAAAAGCCAAGTAGGCTATCCACAACCACAGCAGCCGTTACCATCCCTGAAGCTCACTCATATCTCTCAATGCTAACAAAGAGGCAAGATCATATCATATGCAACATATTTGAAAAGTAAGAAGGGGAATACGTAGGGGGGGCAGCCAGAATCGGAGGGGGTATGGTGCTTCAGTGATGAGCTCCCTCTCAAACATTCCTCCGCTATTTCACAAACACACTCCACGAGTCACCATGGGGCTCAATGTGACCAGGAATGTTGCCTATATTCGAAAATAAGCTTGCATGAGCTGAAGAGGCAGACGCTTGCACAGCGCGTTGAAGGTCTATGGCAGCCATCCTGGGTCAGTCTGTCATGAAAGATAGTGACCAACAGCAGCTTAGAGTTTTCTTTTTTTATTTTATTTTTTTAAACAGTTTTATATAGCGCAAAATTTGACCTGAAGGTATCGGGTATCAGAGCGCTTTACATAGCACCAGTTGCGTTAAATGAGGACACATTCATTATTTTTTTAGGCACAGGGAGATTAACTGATTTGCCAAGGATCACAGGATGTTCAGCATCATTGCAGAGACTCGTACCCAGTTCCCCAGATTCGAGGCCGCCCGCCCTAGCTGGTAAGCCAACTCCTCTCCCCAAGGGGGCTGTCGCTGGAACCTATGTGGCTATCCATGCCACAGACCTGGACAACCGTAGAGCCAGCAGCAGAGCTGATGCCTGCCAAACCAGGGACGTCGGGATCAAGACAAATTTTTGCAAGCGTCCAGTAAGAGGCGGCAAGGATTGGTAATTGAGTACGGTCAAGTAGGAGATTCTGACACACAGTCTATGCCTCCTGGGAAAAACTTTGAAGGTACACAGGGATGATGGATGGGCTAGTGTGCACCTATGTTTCGACTAAGGAGGCTTCTGGAATGTTTCGCAGTTAGGAGACCGGGGGTGGATCCCAATCACTACAGGATCATTTGGCTTGGCACTCACTTCCTTATCTAGCCCAAGAAACATTATAGTAGTGAAAAATGCTTATCAATGACCAAAAAAATAAAACAAACAAAAAAAGCTCTCTCATTTACAGTGCTGTTCAGATTTACTGGAGCAGGTAAAAAAAGATGGAAGCCACACACCCAATGTGTTCACCCCAGTGAAGAACACACAAGTTCCAAAGCTTCGGAGGAATTTAAACTCATGCTGAGAGGACCCCGGAACCAGGACTAGAATACGGAGAAAGGACTCAAGAAGTATAAACGGAACGCATAGCACATAAATAACAAGCATTCACAAAGCCAATAAGTCCCACCTATGCAAGAACTGTTGGCTTCGCCAATGTGTTTGTCATGTTATATACCAGCGTAGATAATGTTCAGCATGGATAAAAGCTAGTGGCATAAAGGAGAGTGGCATGGAGGGAGTAGAGTGTCAGAGTGGAGTGGCTAGGGCAGAGTGAAGTTAAGTAACTGAGTGGCATAGAGGAAGTAGTTGTCGAGTGGTATTGAGTGTCAGAGTGGAGTAGAGTGGCACAGTGGAGTGGTATTGAGTATCAGGGTGGAGTAGAGTGGCACAGTGGAGTGGCATTGAGTATCAGGGTGGAGCAGAGTGGAGTAGGAGTTGGCAGGTTTGGAGTGTGGTAGAGGGAGTGCATAGAGCGTAGTAGAATGTTGTATAGTGGAGTAGAGGGTTGTAGAGAAGTGTGTTGCGGGGTACCGTAGAGTGGAGGGGCGTAAAGTGGTGTAAAGTGTCGGAGTAGAGTAGAGCGGACCGCCACAGAGTAGAGTGGAGGAGCGTAGAGTGGGAAGGTGTAAAGTGAGAGGCGTAGAGTGGGGGCGTAGGGCGGAGTGCTGTGGTGCAGGGCAGAGTGGTGTAGAGTAGGGTGACGCAGGGCGGATGAGAGAGGCGTAGAGTGGATTAACATAGTGCAGTGGTGTAGAGTGTATCTCTACAGCAAAACATAGACCTGCACGGCCCTACCCCCACATCACTCTCCTCAAGGCCTTGACAACTTCAAGATCCACAAAAAAGACTATAAAACAGGTCATGCTCTGAAAGGAAGCGCATCCCATCAGCTTGGCCCACTTAGCCACTAAACCACGACCCCGCTTACAATCTCCAGGTTAAATCAATGGCTGTTGACAATATGCAACTTTTATGCACAGTCTCCATGGAGAATGCTCAAAGCTATCCAATCGGAGCTGTGTTCTCATTTACCTGTGGCAGATACCAGATTGAGATAAGAAACAAATACAATCGAAGAAGTCTCACAGCACCAATGAACTCACTATAGTTCCCCTCGTACACAGTAACCTAGATGACATGGAGACTGCGCTGTAAGCATAGGACATGGGAAGGTAGGTGGCATTCAGAGGCAGACTCCGTGCGGGAGCTTAGTCAAAGAGGCCAATGCTTCAATCATGAAAAGTTTCTCTTAACTCTCAACATGTGTCCTGAGTTGGAAGACTGGCATGGCATATATACCTCTAACCTACAAAGCTGGATTTGTGAGGGCCTAGCAGGGACATAGTCCGATGACCCTCAGTAGTGCAGATGCTCTGACCTAGCAGGGTGCGCCACGGATGCACCATCACAGAAGCAGAGGATCCACCATGCGAAAGCTGGTCATGGCCAACGTTGGCTAGCCCTCAAAGAAGCCAGTGCTCCTTTGATGGAGGGCCTGGCAAGTGGATATTCCTTAAACACTCATGTGAAAACAGGATATTGCTCGAGTGGTCCTGGCTTGAACAGATTCTCTACTTACCTACTTGAGAGAAATCAGCACGAGCAACTGCTCAAACGCTCAGAAATAGAAGTGGTTTGCTTCATGTGAACTAGACTTAGACAGATACATCAAGACCTCCGAAAAACAAACATTCCATGTCTCAAGTACTTGCACTGCACAGACTCCTCAGCCTGAATGAAGCAGGTCTTCCCTCTAGCGACGCTCTGCAACGACAGACTCGTCAAATAATTAGAAGTCAGCTATCCTCTTTGAATGGGGGTGGCTGGGGTGGATTCCATTAACCGCAGAGAGGTGGAGGCTCCTCCTCTATGTGCTGGACAGATTCATCACAATCAAAAAGAGGCAAAACTCCTCACGCTGGCATGACACATTCATCAAACTCAGAAAAAGAGGCATTAATTCTCGAGCTAGCAGGAGGTGGACAAAATCATCAAACTTAGAAAAAGAGGCATCACTTCTCGAGCTGGCATGAGATGGATAGATTCATTTAACACAGAAAGAGAGGCATCACTTCTCGAGCTGGCATGAAAAGGACAGATTCATTCAACACAGAAAGAGAGGCATCACTTCTCGAGCTGGCATGACATGGATAGATTCATTCAACACAGAAAGAGAGGCATCACTTCTCGAGCTGGCATGATATGGATAGATTCATTCAACACAGAAAGAGAGGCATCACTTCTCGAGCTGGCATGACATGGATAGATTCATTAAACACAGAAAGAGAGGCATCACTTCTCGAGCTGGCATGACATGGATAGATTCATTCAACACAGAAAGAGAGGCATCACTTCTCGAGCTGGCATGACATGGATAGATTCATTAAACACAGAAAGAGAGGCATCACTTCTCGAGCTGGCATGATATGGATAGATTCATTCAACACAGAAAGAGAGGCATCACTTCTCGAGCTGGCATGACATGGATAGATTCATTAAACACAGAAAGAGAGACATTACTTCTCAAGCTGGCATGATATGGATAGATTCATTCAACACAGAAAGAGAGGCATCACTTCTCGAGCTGGCATGATATGGATAGATTCATTCAACACAGAAAGAGAGGCATCACTTCTAGAGCTGGCATGACATGGATAGATTCATTTAACACAGAAAGAGAGGCATCACTTCTAGAGCTGGCATGACACATTCATCAAACTCAGAAAAAGAGGCATTAATTCTCGAGCTAGCAGGAGGTGGACAAAATCATCAAACTTAGAAAAAGAGGCATCACTTCTCGAGCTGGCATGACATGGATAGATTCATTCAACACAGAAAAAGAGGCATCACTTCTCGAGCTGGCATGACATGGATAGATTCATTCAACACAGAAAGAGAGACATTGCTTTTCGAGCTGGCATGACATGGATAGATTCATTCAACACAGAAAGAGAGGCATCACTTCTCGAGCTGGCATGACATGGACGGTTTCATCAAACATAGAAAGAGAGGCATTATTTCTCAAGCTGGCATGATATGAACAGATTTCTGAAACTCTCAGAGAAGCCAGTGTCGGATTCCGCCAACTCTCACAAATGTAACATACTCCTTCTTTGAGTAAGTCCCACTAGGCCAGTTCTCAGACAGATTCCACTCACCTTCAGGGCAAAGAACTTGATGAACTTGTCCAGGTCCTTCCTGTCCTGGGCGTTGAGATCACTGTCCATGGCATCAGGAAATCTATATGAAAGCAGAATAATATTCTCATTCATGGAACAATCAACGGTGTAAGGCATCACAATGTGTAGGGTTCCACCAGACAAAAACTGAGGGACATGCTAGTCTTCGGTACCACAGTCCTCAATACTAGCATGGCCTCCATCAACTTCTCACAACAACGCTTCATGTGTGTGGCCACAAGGCAATTGCGCCAGAGCAGGAGAACTCACTTCCATTATCCATTCAGCTATGGCTCCAGTGACACAAGAAGCGGAGCAATGGGCCCTCATGCAAGCCAAGAAAAGGAAAGGAATCAAAGGCAGCCAGAATTACATTGCAGTGGGTCCCTGAGAACCACAGGTCCTGTGCCACTGCACCTGCAGCATCATTCACATCAACACCACTGTCAGCTCCTGGTGGATACCGTGATATTACCAACTCAAAATGGCCATTTACGGAACTATCAACACTTGGAATTACTGACCAAGTTCTTTCTCCTTGCCTTCTCAGCTTGCTCTACAACCCCCGAGTGTTCCCAGCAATGCCTGGCACCTCTTACTGCCAGACCAGTTTGCCTCTGGTAGCTATCCTTATTGTAGACTCAGTTGCAGCGGCTATGGTCTGATCAGACCTCGGTGAACGTGCAGCCACTCAGCAGTGCCTTCAGTAACACTAGATGGCCTTGGGCCTTCTACTCACCTGCATCATGTCAACTTTCTTTCCAGGCCACAGCATTATTCTTTGGAATTTATTTCAAAGACAGTTCTGTGCTTGTATCTCTGAAGTCATTCGGCTTATTCAGCACAATAGTGCTCCCAAAGCAGTCTTTTAATGCATGTAGGTTTAATTATTTGAAAGCCTTAGTTCCGAAGAGACTCTTTCGCACCTCAAGTGGGTGGGAAGTCTTTTGAAAACATGGCAGAGGGCTTCTGGCAAAACATGAAACATTCCTCTTGCACGGACTTCCCGACTCGCTGTGCAGAACAGGCAGATGGGCCCTACTGTCCCTTTCTGAGTTATCCAGGGACCTATGTCTACCCTGTAACCTCAGAGCCATTGGAGGGTGGGGTTTCAGGAGGCTATCCTTGTAGAGCATGAAACATTCTCAAGAAACACTTGTATGCCAAGCAGCGGTCTCCCCAACCCATTTAGGTGTTTAGTTTTTAAAAACCCCTTGGCTAAAAAAATTAGACTGTGCATCTCTGCAACCATGGTAGGGCAGCTTGGAGTGCCTAAAGACAACATAAATCAAACCAAACCAAAGGTTTCCAAGCAGAAAAATAAAAAAGGTCAAACAACAGTGATAAACACAGATTTCAAAAAGGTGATACAACCATGAATAACATTCAGTACCTCTGGAACCTTGAAAGGCCACACAATCTCCCCAGAAGGCATGCGAGAATATTAGCTATCCTATCACCTCAGTGAAAGAGCCAGTGGGAGAAAAGCGTTCCTATCCCTACTCACCGTCTCCACCACCAGGAAAACAACTCATGGCCTAACTCTCTCTATCACACCTTCCCACCTCTTCCCTGGCAGGACTACCATTACTATCTACAATAATGGGATTGTCCTAATTCAATCCACGGACAAGAGCCTGGAACTATTAGACAACCTGTTCCCCAAGTTCAAAGAGCACCTTTCCAAGATGCGGACCCCCACCCAGAACTCCACCAGCACTATCACCCCTGACGTCGCAGCCCCCACCTACAACACCTCTACCCCCAGCACCCCGGTAAATGGCCCACCTGCTGTTAACGCCCCACACTCCCCAAGGACAGACACAAATCTCTCCACCTCATATACTAGCCGCCCCTCTTACATGACCCCTCTTATCCCCACTCATACCCCCTCCATCCCCCTCCCCCCTGACATAACAACTCCCACCCACAACACGCCACCATCTGAACACACCACCGCTCGGAGTTTATCCACCCCCCCTCCCATCCCCCCCACGGCAGACCCCTCTCCCTCCCCAGCTCCCTCCTCACTCCCACTCACGAGTCTTTCACACCTGTCACACCTGACACAACAACTCTCACCCACAACACGCCACCATCTGAACACACCACCGCTCGGAGTTTATCCACCCCCCCCTCCCATCCCCCCCAAGGCAGACCCCTCTCCCTCCCCAGCTCCCTCCTCACTCCCACTCACGAGTCTTTCACACCTGTCACACCTGACACAACAACTCTCACCCACAACACGCCACCATCTGAACACACCACCATTCGGAGTTTATCCACCCCCCCTCCTATCCCCCCCACGGCGGACACCTCTCCCTCCCCAGCTCCCTCCCCACTCCCACCCACGACACTCTCACCCTCCCAACAAAAGATACAGAACACACCGCCTCCCTTACCTTAGCATCCCCCTCTCTCCCACCTCCTATTCTCAGCCCTCACTACCCTCCTGTCTCCCCCACTGTCTTCAGTCTTCACTCACTCTTCTACTCTCCGGCACCTTCTCCCACTAACGTCACTACCTATGCCCCCCACCCACCGCCTACTTCACCCACACCGCTCGCTCACAAACACGCCCACACTTTGAATGCCATTCCACTCACTAGCAACGCAGAACCTTCCAACAACGCTAGTTCAT